>NC_041806.1:24306838-24635514 GCF_900964775.1 Scleropages formosus | reverse complement strand
TCGCATGTGTTATTGGCACTGATTGAGTTCTTTACTAGTAAAAGCCGCAATCTTTTTCACTCTGGAAATTTGTACTCGCTCTCCGTGTTGTGCATCGCATCGATTGCTCCGAAAGCTCGTCTAATTTGCGGAATAGGAAGTAAAACATTGCCACTCACTGCCTGACTGCTGCGTCCCATCATGTCAATTCACAGCCTGTGTTTTATTTTTAATTTTGCAGATAAGAAGCGAAAGCACCAGTTGTTTGCGGCCCTGTTCGTCTTCCTGGCACTCCTGGTTGCTCTTGGCATCATAGTCTTTGAAGCAAAAAGGGAAAAAGGCAAGTAATTTAAGAAAACGAGGACATTTACCAGAATTCAGTGTAGCATTATTAAAGGATCCTCCTTTTTATTCATGTTCACTGTTTCCAGTTGCACTGCAACAATAATTCTACCACGTCACAAAAACATTTACTTAAAGGTTGAAACATTTATTTGACACTTTTTTTACAGTGTTGAGTCACCTGCAGTTATTTGCCCATTTATACAGCTGAGTAATTTTACTGGAGCAATTTTGGCTAAGTACCTTCCTCAAGGGTACAATAGCTAGAGACAGGATTCAAACCTGCAACTTTGGGGTCCAAAAGTAGCAGCTCTAACCACTATGCTAACAGTTGTCCCCTGTGTTTATCATATCATGTTAATAAATTTTTGTGATTTCTTCTTTAAAGGATGCGTTAGACGACTGTTTGTCATCGGAAGGAACAGGATTTTTCAACGGGCCTCACATTTTCCCATTAGCTCTGATGAAGACCACAGTTCGGATTTGCAAGGGAACGCTACGGTGTCTGTGTCTTCTGCTTCTGCTTCGGAGTCTGTGTAGCAGAGACTTCACACTGGAGAACATCTTCTGAAATGGTGGAAAAGATGAACGTTCCTCCCAACAAGACCCAGCACCTTCACCTCCTACACAGCTATTCCTAGACAGCTCTGGACATCACAGAGTCAGTTGGAATGGAATGGAGTTAATGAGACAGCTGTCCAGATTAGTATGTCCTGTCCTAGAAGGCAGTCTTGGCCAAGGCGCGTGGATTTTACTTTGCTGCTGAAGATGATTTTTGAAGCTACCTCTCCATTGACTTGATCTCTGCCTTGCATAATACATAAGTACTGAAAATGTCCACCCAAATCAAAGCAAACTTGAGGATACACCAGTCTTTTACAGTAGCTCTGGTAAATGATACTGAGACTGCAAATGATATAAGAAATGTTCCTTTGTGTGCCATGCATGTTTCAGATGGCGTGATTAAAAGTTTTGAACAGGTTGTTTAATATAAATTTAAGGTTTATTAGAACTAATGTTTATTTTGTTACTTTATTTTCAGTCATAGGTAAGCTATTGTAGAGACCTTACATATCTCTGCAATGTTAAATACATGTTATTTATGAAAAGGTTTCCGATTAATTACCTAATTCCCCTATAGCTACTGGCAATGCCTTGTAAATAGAGTAATTTGCTTTATTTACTTTACAGTATTTTCTGCTTCTACTGTTGCACTTTCCGTTTTTGATGTTATTCATTTTTTCCATATTAAATGTATTTATTTATTTCAATGTACAAATATTGCACTTTACTGAAATGTCTATTTTTATACATCAAATTCAGAACAACTTTACAGTATGCAATTTGTTTCATGATGCTACTTGTTTTTTGTTCTATATTGTCATTGCATAGCATTCTAAAATTGGATTAAATTACCAGTTCTTGGAATACAATGCCATGGAAAGAAATTTGTCCCTTCCCAATAGTATATTCTTATAATGAATTTGATCAGATATTCAACCAAAACCTAATATTACATGAGCATTGATGTAAACAAATGACAATGAATGGATTTGTTCCTTAAGCTGATGAACACAGTTGAGAAGAGAGTGTTGCATAAAACTGGTTTTGTTTGTGACTTCATGGTCACTTTTGCCTTTAAATCACAATAAGCAGAGTTTTTGTTAAAGCAGATTTCCCTCAGTTTCTTCATGACCTGTGTTCTGTAAAAACTGGGACATAAGAAATGACAGTATACAAAAGTACAGTAGGACTTTTTACAGTTTTTTAATACTTTCTACGTACATTAAAACTAAAACTATTTTGGCGTTATGTAAAACATAAGTATATAGTCTTCTCAGGCTTTTATCTAATCCCAGTTGTTAATGATTCATTCCAAAAGTTTCAAGTTTATTGTCATAGATACAAGTACCATGTACATGTATCATGAAAATCTACCTGAACGCTTCTCCACAAACTATGGACAAAGACAATAGAAATACTGCACAAACAAAAGAATGACAATGACAGTAAGTAGTGCAACAGCAATAGCAATAAATAATGGTAACAGTAGTAGCAAAAATGCCAGATGACAGTGAGAGAACTCAGAATGAGAATGCTTAAAGTGGCAGTGTAATTTACCAACGTGCTTGGGTGGAGCAGTCCAACTCTAGTTACTAAAGGTAGCACATTGGTTAGTGTTCTATACTCTTACAGCAGTGAGGTAAAAGCTGTTCCTGCACCTAGCTGTGCGGGTTCGAATAGACCTAAACTGTTTTGCAGATGGTAGGGAAGGGAAAAATGCCCGTGCAGGGTGACTATGGTCTCTCATGATCATAAGAATGTGAAGTTGTAAGAACATTGACACTGTGGTAAGATGGATAAAGGTTTATACACACACACACACACACACACACACACACACACACACACAAACACACACACACTGTCTGAACCGCTTGTCCCATACGGGGTCACAGGGAGCTGGAGCGTAACCCGGCAACACAGGGTGTAAGGCTGGAGGGGGAGGGGACACAACCAGGACAGGATGCCAGTCTGTCGCAAGGCACCCTAAGCGGGACTTGAACCCCGGACCCACTGAAGAACAGGACCCGGTCCAACCCACCGTCCCCCCCCTCATAAAGGTTTATTTATTAATTAACTTTATTTATTAATTTAAATTTAAGTGCTCATGCTGGTCTTGAACAATGCATGATGACTAACAAAGGACTGGCAAGAGAAGTTAAACAAGACACAAGGACACGGAAACTGGTAGGCAGGGACTTCACGAATGGCATTGAACCAGAAGCCAATCAAGACTCCACTTTGTTCCCTTTTATAGGCTTCACAGGGTGACCAGAAAGATCATGGGTTTATCAGGGGATTTCTAATACTCCAGAGAGGCAGCCTTCTGACAATCTACAGTATGCATGACATCTGCAGCTGACAGAAACCTTTGTCATCTTCTCACCTTTCACCTTTCTTATGTACATTTTGGTCTCCTTGGTAACACTGTTATCTTCTTAATGGCACTATTAGTGCAGCAGATTTCACAGGGGTCACCTTTCACTGGTCTACCCTAATAACAGCTAAATGTTCGCACCTGTTAGTTTTGATTTGAGGATATTTACACCGGTATCAGACAGGGATTACAGTCATTTTACACATAGTCCCAAATAAACCGGCCAGCTGTGTCTCACTGCATTATTAGTTCATGCAAGAAACCAAAAAAATGCCTGCAGTTGATTCTATATGCGGCATTTGCATCTGGAGCTCAACGTGAGGACCAATGCAGTGTCAGTGCCAGTAAAGCTAGCCATTATGAGGCTGAAAAATCAGGGAAAGTCAATCAGAGACATGGTGTAAAGATTACTTCTGTCAAGATGACTGTTTGGTTATGAGCTTAGCAACAGCAAACAACATGGTACGTGAGGAAGAGGGCTGCAATGGGCTATAGAAAAAAACATTCAGAAAAAATCCTTTAAAAACTTTCCCGGAGGTTGGCATAGACAAAGGAACTACTGGCAGTGTAGTGGTTAGAGCTCCTGCCTGTAGATTTGCAGGTTTGAAACTTGAGCAAGGTACTTCTCCCTAAATGGCTCCAGTAAATTTACCCAGCTGTATAAATGGGTGAACATTATAAATTACTGAGGAGAAAAGCATCAGCTAAACAACTAAATCTAAGTAGATGTCAAAGATTAGCATAAATAGAAGAGTGCGCAAGTAAAACCTCAAAGTGTTCAGCAGAAGACACAAAGTACTGGTTAAACTCAAAAACAGAAAACACTGTACAAAAGCCCCGGGAGTTGCGAAACAACATGAAGATTAACCTGTAGCAGTGGAAAAGAAAGTGTGGTGCTCAGAAATAAACTGCCACATGATGAAAGTGTAATAACTCATCTGGAAACATGTTGGAGGTGGTGTCAAAACTTGAATGTGTGTACCTGTAACTAGATCACTTGTCTTTACTGATGGCAAAATAAATTGTGAAGTGTACAGAAGCATCTTTTCCGCTCAGACCAAACCCATAATTCATACATATTAATAAAGAAACCAATAAGTACAGAGACATCACTGGTGGAGCACATTTACTGTCTGTTTTTTCAGCTGGTGTGGAGTGATGTACAATAATTATATATAATACTGTGCTTGTTTTATATTGGATTTATTGAACATCAAAATATTTATACCCTGTGTCTGGCTGCTGTGATTTAGTTTGATTGTCTTTTTGTCTTCACTTTAATTTTGATAGGGATGAGTGGAAAAATGAGCTGAGAATTTTCGATGTCTGTGGCTGAAGCCCACATTGTCTTCCTGTTTTTCATCACTGCCGCTAAAATTAGCGTTTAAAAGTTCCAGTTTCTCTGCTTTTCAGCCTGAGCCCTGCTGTGCAGCATGAGAACAGATGTAGAGATCAACATACCGCATATCATGTGTGATCACATCTATTTGTTTTTTTGTTGCAGTTCATTGAAGATGTGCCTTCCAAACTGTGCTTTAGAATCTTCACCTTTGTCCCTCAGCACCTACGCAGGAATCAAAAGGTTAGTTAAACTGGCTATGAAAAACAAACAAACTAATTCCGTTTGCATTCATGAATTCATACTCACTTGCCAGGCTTGTCCTCATAACATGCTTTAAATGCATGTGAACAATGTATGGGATGGTGAAAACTGATACATTTACACTTATTCATTAGCAGATGCTTTTCTCCAAAGCGATGTAGATCTCAGAGAAAATACAATTTATGCATCACATTAGGAGAAAGAGACATAGTTGCAGACATGTGATTCTTAAGTAAACCTAGTTTATTTCTTTCCACTTTATGCACTGATGTTCATCACATGAGTAGGTGCACAAACTCAGGATAAACTAATCCTGATCACCTTCCTACATTTTTTTTATTAAAAAGGTACACAAACATTTATATACAATACAGGAGTAGCGGATGTGTAAAGGCGAATCTGGGCGTTGTCATAAAGTTACGGTGCATGAACATTTACACCATAAAGAGACCATTGCATATCCTTGCATGTTGGAACCTACCTGGGTGCTCAAAGCTGACTGTGTTACAAGCATGCTTGTAACCTTTTGGAGATACTGTCCTTATCACATTGAATGGAAACATTGGATTATCTGTGGAAGAAGCAAACATAAAAACAATTTTATAATTGATAGAGTGGTTGTAAATGTGTGGCTGGTGTCGTGGTTGGAGTGGCTACCTTTGGCTTGAAAGGTTTCCAGTTCAATCCCTGCCTCCAGCTGTAGTGCAGACACACTGATTAAGGCTGCTTGTCCCAAGCGGGGGTCGTGGCGAGACGGAGCCTAGCCCAGTGAGGCAGGGTGCGGGGCTGGAGGGGGAGGGGACACACGCAGGGTGGGATGCCAGTCTGTGGCAAGGCACCCCAAGCAGGACTCAAACCCCAGACCCACTAGAGAGTAGGCACAGGACAAATCCGCTGTTCCACTGCACGCTCTCCAGCTGTAGTGCCCTTGAGCAAAGTGCTTCCCCCTGCAATTGCTCCAGTAACTTCGCCCGGCTGTGTGTCTGGGTACCTAGCTGTGGCCCTGCGAAGGACTGGCGTCCTGTCCAGGGGTGTACCCGCCCCCCACTACCCTTCAGCCTTGTCCAATGTCTCCGGGATAGGCTCCGGCTCCCCGCGACCCCCGCGTGGGACAGGCGGTTTCGGATAACGTGTGTGTGTGGTTGATATAATAATTAACAAATATGTCCGCTAGAGGTCGACAACGTTCAACCGCTCACGCCATCATTGAGTCAACGGCCAATTCAATGCAATCCGTATCAATATATAACACAACGCAAATATGGGGGGGTCATTTTGATATGCAGTATGAGGTGTAACAATATAACAAATCAATAACACTGAATTGAATTTTTGTGCATGGGAAATTACTGCTCTGAAGTGGTTAGACATGTTGTTATTCATCATCCGCAGTAAAAATGATTTGGTATAATTAAAATAGAATGTTATATACAGGGGGAATGTTATTAGGAGGTGTTGCTGCTGTAACGCATCACCGCTTTTACTCGCTGTACAGTAATGTGTTAAATGTGGTAAAAGGGGGCGGGGCTTCCAGCGGTGCGGGCTCGGCGGCCCGAAGGGATCGTTCCCCGGGATGCGCGCTCCCGTGTTGCCCGCCGATTGTTTGTGGAGGTGAGTCCCGTTTACTGCTTACTTACCCTCTTTTTTACCAGGAGCTGAAAGAGCTGCTACACTCTTATTTATTGGACCTTTCCCCCTTCCCACTGCGGTAGCGTATCATACTTCTCAGGATTTATGTAAATAGCTGTGAATTGATCATAGTGAAAGCTGTAACTTTTCATTCCACTATTACAACATTAGTAATTCTAATTATTAGTAATCCTGGTCTGAAGATTATTGCATCTTGGCACAAAGTGCGCATTCTTTCCCCGGGGCAGTTCCATCGTTGCGCGTGGCGGCATAACGCGCACCAGTTATTTCCCGTCGTTTTCTTGTACCGCTTTAAAAACTACGTTTGATTTGCGGAATTTTTCAAGGTTTTTTTTCCAGGCAAACTGCATCGGTTCAGTTTCAGTAAAACCCAGGTGCACTTGGAGTTTGGGATACTAATTACTGAAATCTTTTAACCCTGTGCCCACTTTAAGTTTTACAGTTTCTTTATGCTTGTGCTTGGCGCCTCCCTGTGTCGTTATTATTATTATTATAGTAATTAATACTACAGCTGGAGTATAATATTAATTGTAATTATTATGTGCTACTGTGTGAGAAGAGCGCTCTATAAAATACATTGAACTGATTTATTATTATTATTATTATTATTATTATTATTACTACAAGGGTGGCATAGTGAGAGGCTGCTGGGCTGTGCTTACAGACATGGGTTCAAAGCCAGCTCAGTCTGTGTACAGTTTGCCCTGGGGTTGGGTGGATTTCCTCCAGCGCCTACCCCCCACAATTCAAATTCATGTTTCAGGTGACTCTAGACTGCCTGAGCAAAACAGAAAAATATAAAACCCAAAATAGTGTTTTAAGGCTTAATTTGTGTTTCCATTCAGCAGTTTGCCACTTGTATGAGACAGCTGTGTAGTGGTTGGCGCTACTGCCTTTGGACCCAAAGATTGCAGGTTTAAGCCTCACCTCTGGCTGTAGTACCCTTAAGCAAGGTACTTACCCTCAATTGCTCCAGTAGAATTACCCAGCTGTATAAATATGTCAATAATTGTAACCTCAACACTGTAAGATGCTGATAAAAGCATCAGCTAATTTAATAAATGTTAAACTCTGCCCATACAGACCTGTACATCACATGTTATCTTTACTGTACAAGAACATTATTAGCAATCGTATTATAAAAATATTACATATAATAATATGAAACACACCAAAATAATGCATACCTCTGACATTACTACTGTGTAAATATATACTTGGAATGTTAAGAAAGAATGCTTTTACTGTATTTGCCCTGTTGAGGACAGTGTGTGAATTAAGGTAATAAAAACCTTTAAAAAGACTCATAGAAGACATAAAAGCAGCTCAGGAGTTTTTGAAACTCGCAGGCTGCTGCTCTGCCTCTGTTCCAGATGTTGTGCTTAATGAGGTCTCCCTGCTGTGGAGAAATGGCTCACAGGTGTGGAGCTCATGTTCTCCCCTTCTTCAGCCCGAACTGCATTGTGTTTGCGTTTCTTCCCGTTTTTGGGACGATTCCGCACCTTCTTCCAACATAACCGCAAGTGCAAATAGTGTTTTTTCCTAACTGTAAAGTTAATTTCCTGCTGTTGTTTTATCGCATGTTTTTCTGTGTTGAGAAATGTACTTTTTAAGTCCCACCCCTTTGCTGTCTAGACACCTGAATGATTATGCTGTCAGCATGTGGCAACACTGCCAGGAACCTGGTGCTGTTTTTCTCATGAATAACTATCAACTGTCCCAGCATGGATTTTGCCCTAAGTAGTGCTTTATGGTTTCATGATACCGCAGTAAACATGGTTAACTTTTCAAGCCTTAAACAGGCACTTCCAAGGTGCCCTCAGGCTGATTTTGGGAAAAATCTCAAAATAATTACATGGAGACCACCAGGAAGAACCACTGGTTCACAGGAAGATTAAATAGCCTTTCTCCTCAGCAGTGAACAGCTTTGATCTACATTTGCATTTATTTATTTAGCTGATGCTTTTCTCCAAAGTGACTTACAATGTTAATCTACCTACACTTACCCATTTGTACAGCTGGGCAGTTTTACTGGAGCAAGTAAGAGTAAATACTTATTCAAGGGTCCTACAAGTGGAGATAATATTTGAACCTGTAACCTTTGGGTCTAAAGGTAGCAGCTCTAGCAGCTGTCCATACTCGGTCCTTCAGCTAAGGCAAAATCTGAATTTGCAACCCTCCAGCCTTTGCTGATCTTCCACTTTACATTGGATGTAAGCACATGGCTTTAGACCAGTCATTAGTAGTTAAACTCTACTCTAATTTAGTCATAAATGTGTGTGTTTCATGTTCACTGCTCCAATATTTACAGGAGGCGACAGTGATCTTTGGCAACATTCACAACATTTCCTCCTCTGTCAGCAGCCAGACACTGAACACATTGTGTGTCTCTGCTGTCCCTTGCAGGCCAAGATGTCCAAGTCAGCTTTGCAGCAATGCCTCCAGCTCTGGTTGTCCTTGTTGATAGCATCTCCCATACAAGGTATCATTCTGACCTCTAAGGACTGTGCAGTACAAACACCTCCCTCTTGTTTCTTCTACATTTGCATTAAATTTATTAATTTACCTGACACTTTTTTCTAAAGCAACTTACAGTGTTAATCAACCTAGAGTTATTTACCCATTTATACAGCTGGGTAACATACTGGAGCAATATAAGGTAAGTAGCTTGATCAAGGGTACTACAGCTGGAGGGGGGATTTAAACCTACAACCTTTGGGTCTAGAGATAGCAGTTTTAAAGATTACACTACCAGCTCTCTAAACAGAGAGACAAAGACAAAATGCACACTTTGGGGTTGCACAGAGAGTTTAAGTGTATCTTGTTCATCAGATGTCTGACTTCTGTGTCCCAGGCAAGGTGGTCGCCCATCCCCATGTGCAGGTCCCTGTGGATCGTCCTGTCACACTGTCCTGCAATCTCACACTGACGAGGGACGAAAAACTGAAGCAGGTGCGCTGGTTGGATGGCCGCAATGTCACCTTCCTCACTTACCTACCCCGGCAGCGACCCAGCATCACAGACCCAGAGCACGTGGTCCTGACGACCGCAACCCGCGACTCCAGCGCCATCACTATTCGGAGGGCGGGGCCTATAGACGAGGGCTGCTACACGTGCCAGTTTGACGTGTTCCCCACTGGAATGCAGGAGGGACAGACCTGCCTCACACTCACAGGTGAGGCTCATGTTTGAAGGCTTCCATGGGCCAAGTATTCGCAGAGCACCATGGTGAAGGCAGCGCTGGAAATTTTTACAAAAATGGGAGCTTTGTTTTAAAAAGGCTGCACAATTCGAACACATCATTTCTGAACTCTGCCATAACCCCCTGGTACTTTTAGCAATTCTTGAATGCTAGTGCACTGTTTGCTACGAATATCCCAGTATCCAATAAGTGCAGTTTGAGTCTTTTCTTTGTGTTCAATACATAAATGGATGAAACCAAATCAAAATCAGTGTGGGGTTTTGATAGTGTTATAGTGTGTGGTACCTGAAGAGCAGAAAAAAAGAATGAATAAAAACAATTCTCACTGCTTCTGGAGCCCATCTAGAGCCCCTGCTGTAATCCAATAACAGAAGTAATTGTGTCCAGGTTTCGCTCCCTTCTGATGTGTGCTGCCAAAGGTGGAAGTTAAGTTTTCTGCTGCCAAATCTGGTTTTTGTGATCAAAATACCAATGAAGTTTGAAAATTTATGTGACCATTTTACATTGTTTTTACTAGTGTGGAGTGTAGGTTCGCTGAGCGAAGGCTATTTGAAAATGGTGCAAATTGGGGCAAAATGTTAGGCTTGTATAAATTAGTATTTTATTTTGTCTGGAGGGATTTCTTATTGCTTTGCTACTGTTGAATGTGCTAAGAGTTAACTGCTAGGATTGGAGCTCCTTTAAGTTTCGCATCTACAGTGAGGTTGTTTTGGATGAAGGCACCTCATCGAATAAATTCCTGAGTGTGTGTGTGTGTGGACCCTTCTGTGTACTGTGGATGTTTTCATCTGGTGTGTGTTTGCGGGTTTCAGCAACGCCGAGCTCAAATGGCAACGTGACAGCAGTGAGCGGGAAGGCGGCCACACTGTCGTGTCGATATGGACTCCCCAAGAGGGTCCAGCAGGTGCTGTGGATGAAAGCAGCAGCGCAGGGTGAACTCAGTGACGTGGCCTCCTTTGCCAAACGAGGGGAGCCCACGGTCTTGAACCCCCTGCGTGGCCGTGTCAGTATCAGCCGCACCCTGGACGAGTCCCACCTGTCTATCAAGCCTGTGAGGATGGAGGATGAAGGCTGTTACGTCTGCGAATTCCATGCCTACCCCGAAGGCATCAAGAGCGCCTCAGCCTGCCTCACTGTTTATGGTAAACTGGCACTTTTATTAAAATACCAATCTTCAAAATAACACACGTCTGATAACAGTCATTATGTGGTTTGAAGGCTGTCGGCTAGGGTACTGTACACACTTGACTGCGGTACTGTGTGGAGAGTCCAGGCAGAAAGCTCGGCGACGGATGTGTTGAAACACAGGTCAAATGACGAAAAGCGAAATCCATTAAACAACAAGTGTGTGTGTGTGTGTGTGTGTGTGTGTGTGGAAGCGACAGGCTACAGCCCCTCCTGCGCCTTGAAAGGCATGACTATTCATTTCAAGTGTAAGGAAGTACTTTGTATAGAGAGCATGTGGGGGTGTGTCCTTTGTGACAACTGGAAATGGCCTGGGTCAAAGTATCGTACTGTTACCGTAAATCAGTGCACTGTATAAAGTGGAAGTGGTCAGGGGAATTATTATAATTAGCTATTACTTCCAGTTCTGCTCTTGAGATTTGGGCCTTCCCTAGAACAGCTCTTCTCAGAACTGACTACGTCCCAGTGGATTCTAGTTGGAAACGTTAAAAAAACAGGCTTTAAATTTATTGTTAAGTTGCAACACTGTTAAACGTTTATTATTATTATTATTATTTTCTGAAATGAAAAATATTTATCAACAGGCAGCCGTTGTCACCAGGCAAAACGATCCCGTGTGCCTATGAGTGTGAAATAAATGGAAGCAGTGTATGCAGTACAGCGCCTGCTGTAGTTCAGGGCGCCAGTGAAAGCACTGATTGTTGAAGGGGTCTCGCTGGAGCCAGGCAGCGGCCCACACTGTTACACAACAACAGCCACATTTTGCTCAGTCTGGGCCGGACAGCGTTGTGTTTGTCCACACCGAAAGGGTCAGCAACTTAGCGCCACCTCCACAGCGACTGCAAATGATAAAATTGCGCTTGGGGTTGTGGGGTTCGACCGCCTTGTTTTGCGTGATTTATCATTTCACGTTGCACAACGTCGCTGGCTTAACTGTCAGCGATAGTTCATTTGCCTCATACGGTTACTACTCACAGGAGCTGACAACCACAACTGATGCCAGATCAGATTTATCCCTATTTTGGGCATTTTACTTGGATGTAGTCTTTATAGTTGGATGAGTTTTGGAATTTTGATTTAAAAAATAACATTTCAGTGTCACGTTTTGCATATATCTGGTTTAAGGTTTCTGTGCTAAAATCCAAAGCAGATTGCAAGCTCCAGCCTTCCATATGTGGAACCATATGTCTTTTCCCAAAATGTTTCTGGTTCTCCCAAAAAAGCATTAAATACTGAGAACCGAATTGGAAGCAGGCCGCACCCTCTGCGGAACTCTTACTGCACATCTCTGCTTTAGCACAATGGGAACACAATGACACCTCCGTTGAATTTCTCAGAAACAGACTTCTTCTGGAACCATCACTCATACATTCGTAGCGACCGCAGCTCTAGTGTACTTCTACCCTTACCAAGCAACATTACACTGATTTATTGTACTGATGCTTTTCTCCAAAGCAACTTACAGTGATTTACCCATCTTTACTGCTGTTTTTTTTTTTTTTAATAGAAGCTGTTTAGAGTAAACGGGGGGTGCAGTGGTGCAGTGGGTTTGGCCTGCTCTCTGGTGGGTCTGGGGTTCAAGTCCTGCTTGGGGTGCCTTGTGATGGACTGGCGTCCCCTTCCCCTCTAGCCTTACGCCCTGTGTTGCCAAGTTAGGCTCTGGCTCACCGCAACCCTGCTTAGGGCAAGCGGTTTCAGTATGTTTGTTTTGAGTAAGTATCTTGCTCAAGGTTACTAGAGATGGAGGGGGGATTTGGATCTACAAGCGCTGGGTCCAAAGGGAGCAGCTCCAACCAGTACAGTACCAGTTGCCCCTGTGTATGTCCCTTGAATAAAATACTAATTTAATTATTTTTTTTGTCTCCCCAGTGCTACCCAGACCACAGGTGAATCACAAGACTGTGTCCGATGGGGTTATTGAAGCAAACTGCACAGCGCTGGCCCGGCCAGCCGCTGAAGTCGTGTGGAACGTGGAAGGGGACAACAGGACACTGGGCCCGCCTGCCATCTCATCCTTCAGACAGAGTGACGGGACCACGCTGGTTGTGAGCACACTGTCCCTGCGCACAGAAATACTCCGGGACCAGTCGGTAAAGTGCCTGGTCCATCACAGGGGCCTGGAGTCCGCTATCTCGGTCTCCATGAATACCAAGAGTGAGTGGTGCGCCATTACCCCTTCGCTTTCACCGTTTTAGTTAGTATTTCACAATTACTCTGTTTTGTCTGAGTGAATTTTCTGCAGATGTGCTGGGATTGGCAATTTTTCCATGCTTTCTCCAGACTTGTAGGCGTTGTCCTCTCAACGCAGATGGTTAGCAAGTTCACTTCACCCCATTTCTCTGATCTCATCCTTGTAAATATCAGTAGCCTCCAGAACTTCTTGTGAAAGTAAGCAGCCCCAGAGCTGACAGGTTCGAAACTTCTACTGTAGGAAGTGTATGTATTTTTGAGGCATGACTGAGTTCAGCTTTTCTACACATATTTCCTTTATATTTATTTATTTATTTAGTGAGTGAACAGGAAGTACATCGGTTTCAAGATGGACCGGGTGTGTTTTCCAAAATGGTGCATTCTTTCAGTCAAGACAGGAAATTATTACAAATATATTCTAGTGCAGTGAATCTCCCATTCAGAAATAAGGCAGATCGAAGACATTCGGCTCTGTAACTTTGAGCTTTGCATTGTGGTTAGTGGGCAATCCTGAGGGAGAGCTCGTGTGTGTCTGCCCACAGGCATGGGTTAGTACCTGCGTATGTCAATAGATTGCAGTGTATTTGTTGTCACTATAAAGGCTTCATCATTGTCATCTCATGGTGTTTGCATTACAGTGAGAACTTCACTGTCCTCTCATGGTGTTCATGTTCCTGCTGGAAAGACCTGCTCCATCTCGTGATGTTTCTGTTGCAGTTGGGAAAGCCCTCACCATCCTCATTGCCATAACCAGCATAGCAGCCATAATCCTCATGTGCCTCTGTTTCTGCCTGTGGAAGTGTTTCCTGCATAAGGGTGGTAAGTATTACCTTCTCCCACCTACAACACAGAACAATGCTTTCATTTACCTGACGCTTTTCTCTGAAGTCACTTACAGTGTTAAGTTCCTGTAATTGCTTACCCTGTGATACAGCAGGGTGATATTCCAGGACCAGTTTAGGGTAAGTACCTTGCTCAACAGTACTGAAGCTGGGATTTGAACTTGTGATTTTGGGTACAAATGCAGCAGCCCTAACCACTACACTACGAAACTCATTCAGTGCTTGGTGCTCAATGCTTCAGGCAGGACTGGGATCAAGGCAGTGAGAACTGCAAAAAAATGTACATACCTAGATTTCATTATTGTAATTAATTTAATATTAATTATGTTTTTTCTAATAGGTCAACTCTTTAAAGCATTAGATGTAGCATTCGTTATTGAAGAAGTCAGGAGCGCTCACTCACTGCTGGAAGCAGAAATATGTCCACGTACCAAAAACTTTTTTTTTTTTAAGAAATTCTACGAAACACAGTACTTGAACTCCTGTGCTCCTCTGCCTAGGATTCATAAACAGTTTCTGTGAAGGCCCCCCCAAAGGCAAGGAAGGAAACCCATGTCAGTGTGTCACTGTTAGTGGGACAATGGGCTGGAAGCTGTCATCATGTACTGCATTCCTATTGAAAATCTGTGTAGACTGTTCTGATCCAGTGTCTTTAATTCATCTGACTAAATATAGATATAGACTAGATAATAGGAGGAGGCACAGTGGTGCAGCGGGCTTGGCTGGATTCTATTCTTTGGTGGGTCTGGGGTTCGAGTCCTGCTTGGTTTGCCTTCTGCCAGCACTGTGCTGCTGGGTTAGGCTCTGGCTCACTGCAACCCTGCTCGGGACAAGCGCTTTCAGCCATTGTGTTGATACTAGTGGTTGTGATGCTAATGATCTTGTAATGACTTCAGCCACCTGGTGTTACTTCCTGTGGCTTAAAGCCTCAAGAGATATCTACATTTCTTGCAGCTCAACAGTACATTTGAAGATGTGGTAGCGTCCCGTGGCAAAGCGATGTGGGGAGTCTGAGGCCAAAGCCTTAACCGGAGACAGATTACTGCGGTCCATCAGGTCAAAACCAAAGCAGTGACTTTGCATGCCAGTGGTGAAAGGAGAAGAGCTTGTAAAGCATGGGAACATTGAAAGCATCATTTTAAGAAGCAGGAAATCGCAGTACGTTTACACAGGAAAGGGAACTTTGCCCTGCCCGTCCGACAGGAGCTGTTTTGTTTGCGTTGTACCACCTTTCCTGTCTCGTGGATGAGAGTCGGTGTTTGGGGTTAGGGCTCTAGGGATTATTGCTGGGTCATGCTAGCAGCTAAACTTTTTTACCACAGGAGCCCAGGAAGTCATCCTCAAGATCTCCTTGAGATCACTTCTATAGCACAGTGCATGTCTCTGTGGGATTTATACAGTAAATGTCTTTCACCTGTTGGATATCTGGAGTTATTCAAGCCTGAGCTCAGATCACCACATCATTGTGAAATGAGATGATTTAGTGAGTGGGGAGTTTTCATCTGCGTTTGAGAGACTTGAGCAGTAATAATACTCCTGAACCTGCATCTTCAAAGCAGTCTTCACACCATGTCCTGAACCACCAAATGACTGGATTTAGCTACATCATCACATGCTTCTCCGAGCCAGTGATCAGCTACACTTGGCGATGAGCAATAATTGGCAGTTACTGTCATGAGCAAAATTCCGGAGATTTCACCACTCTTTGGCTAAAAGCCTTAGATTCACCAGGTCCATCATTTACTGGCTGTGGTGGGTTTTTCCTCCTGAGTAAAGAGGAAGAGCAGTGTCCAGCCCAACCGTGACTTTGTAGATGTGACTCCAGGCTGAGTCATAACTTCTTTAACTGATATAGCTTCTTCCCTCAAGATGCGGACATACTACTGTAATGTTATTGTGTCTTTTAATATGTTTTGGAGAAAAAGTGGGATTTCAAAGTCACTATATTTTTTTTAAAGTACCAAACAGAAGTCCTCTGCTATTCCCTGGAACAGGGCTCCTGAAATGGTGACCCACAGGCCAAGGATGGCCCGTGAATAAGTTTCATTTGACCTTTTAGATAAATTTTGAAAATCAAAAATTAAAATGTAGCTGTAATCCTAATGTGCTTCTGTTTCTGCCTGAGGAAGTGCTTCCTACATAAGGCTGGTGAGTATTAACTTTTCCCACAAGGAAGACAGAGCAGTGCTTATGTTTACCTTTATTCAGTCATCTGATGCTTTTCTCCAAATTGACTTACAGTGTTAATCTACCTACAATTATTCACCCATCTATAGAGCTGGGTAATTTTATTGGAGCAATTTAGGGTAAGTACCATGCTCAAGGGTAATACTGCTGGAAGTGGGCTTTAAATCTACAACCTTTGGGTCCAAAAGCAACAGCTCTAAATACTGTGCTACCAGCTGTCAGGAGAAAGGGAATGAAGATCAGCTGTGACCAGGTTATTTTGCCATGTAATCTATGCTCCTGTGGGTATGTTCTGTTCCCTTAAAATGAAAAGTGATTGTAACAAATGTGATTATAAAAAATGGAAAACATGTCAAGGGCGTCACAGTGCAGCCCTCTGTTATGCACTTTAAAGGCATCGTTTTGCAAATTTTTCAAGGTGTTTATTTTGTGTGTAATTCATATGAATTCAAATATTGAGATTAATGTTAATAAAAAGGCTCTGATACATGGTATTATACACACACACACACACACACACACACACACACACACACACACACACACACAGTCTGAAACCACTTGCCCCAAGCGGGGTCGTAGCAAACGTAGCGCCCCCCATGTAGTATTATATTTAGTGTTTTTTTTGTAGTCCACCTGGAAGTGCTGAGATCTGAGAATTACTGCTCAAAAGTATTACCGAGATATGGCCTGCAAGTATTACTGTTTTATTCTCTGTGTGCAGAGAACCATCGTGTGGTTAAGGCCTTGTGTCATACAATATAAGCAAACACGGCAGTGTGGGTAAATTTCATTAGAACTTTCCCCAGTCCTGCTTACGAAAGACCATAATTCAATTTACAGGTTCCCTTCAAACAGTGTGGACCGCTGCAGAAGCGTCTGAAATTCTTGGAATGTTTTCCAATCTAGAAATATTTCATTCCACAGCTGTAAGCAATAATGTGTACTTTGGTAACGGACAGAGTCAGAGACTCTTAAGAATATTTCTTTATAAGACTCGCACTACAGCTGTGTTATACCAGCACCTCTGTGTGTTGACCGTGGATCATCGTGTTTGTCTCCTGTTGTTCCAGCCTTAGCTCTCTCCCGGAAAAAGCAAGTGAGGTTCCTTTGCTGTGTGTAATTTAAATTTCACTGTGAACTCAAGAGTGTGTTTCTGAAGGGCCAGTTGGTTACCAACAGTCTCTTCTTTACTACGTTTAGTTTTGGTCTGTGTAGGATGGGCCCCCAGACTGTTTTCCCCAGCAAAAGGTTCCTCCAGAGGAATGTAGGTCCACCAATCCAGATGTTTGCGGTTGACCACACAGACGGGTGGCAAATCCGGATTGAGGCAAAGAATAACAGTGCACACCAAAGTCCATCCCTCTGTCAATCATAAGGTTTTAAGGGTTAGATAAAAAGTGCAGAACTCACTGTGAGCTCTTTAATCCACGAGGCCTCAATGACTGCCAGTAAACCAAACACAGTGAGTTCCAGTAATATGCTCCTTTAAACTAGTGCCTTTGGGGCATCTATTAGATGCAGGATGAGTTATAGTCATAGAAACCTTATTTCTGGATGAATTATATATAAACATATGCAATTGGCACAATTTCTGTACCATGATTTGTTTGTAATTCAGATGAGCTGAGTAATGTTTGATAAAGTGTATGTTTGCTGTGTGCCTGACACCCTCGAAAAAGTCAATACTGTAGTGTAATGCAGAAGTCTGCAGTGATGTTGACACCCAGATAACGATGCTCTAGTGCACCGTAGTGATTTGGGCGCATAAGATACTGTGACGTGGTCGTCTAGCTCTGTGGAATCCTTTTTCATGTCACGACTGAAAAGCATCAGGCTGAATATTTTCCATTTTGAAGGGAATACTGAAATATAATAATAGTGCTTAAGGAACTCGAATTCATTTCCAGGCCTGTGATTTATCAGATTAGATTTCTTTTAATCACTAAAATTTCAGAGCCTCTGGAGACTCCTTGTTCTCTGTGCAACAGGAAGTGGGAGGAAGTGACCATTTCCTGTCTCACAGTGCATGACAGAACACGCAATTCCACTGCAAAGGTTTTGAAGCCCATCAGTCATCTCTGAACATCCAATGAAATTAAGATGTGTTATTAGTTTTTAAATGGTACATCTATGTGGTACAATATGAGAAGTAAGGGCTATGAGCTGTTACATTATCACATTATTCTCACCCATGGTTATTATCCTCACCTGTGACCATAATTCTTACCCATAGTCATTATCCTCACCTATGACCATAATCCTCACCCATGATCATTATCCTCACCCATAGTCATTATCCTCACCCATAGTCATTCTCCTCACTCATAGGGATTATCCTCACCTGTGACCATAATCGTCACCCATAGTCATTATCCTCACCCATGGCCCAACCACTCTCCCAACAGCTAACCCATTCCTGCTCACATGTGACATTGACATGAAGGCAACTGTAGGAAACCATTATGCAAACCATTATTTAAACAAGTTCCACAATGTATCTCACACTTTTTCAGAATTAAAAATAAATTGAATAAAATAATTTAAAAGTGTACACATTCTGTACACGTTTTCCCTGTGTATTTTCGTTTGAATCCTGCTGTGAAATGAAAGCAGGGGAATCAGGCCAAATGCGCTGACTCCTAAAATAAGTTCCTCTTGACCCCATGTCGTGTTTCTAAATTAAAAAATCCTGGAATCCATGTATTACTAAGACAGCTCTCTAGGTTACAAAACACATGTGTGCTGTCAGGGAATGTCTCTTATGTCTTTTATCTAAAACAATAACTCCTTCTGTTGTTGTTTGCGCGAAAATAGAAATATTTCTCAGTCTCTATTCACTCACAGAAATAAGACTGAATAGATGGGTGGATGTGTATGGAAGTGAGTCTGAAATTAATGTTTGGTTTTGGTCATCCTGAGTCACAGGACCGTATGGTTTAAGCTGAAGAACAGTATTCATTGTGAGAGATTCATGCGCAATACGATTTCCCCAAAAAATATGTGTTGATGACATTTTAAGGGTATTCAAGTAATCGCTCATTATTTCTGGTGAATTCTCAAGTCTTTATTTCAGGAACTTAAGAGCTGCTGAGTAACATTATAAAGCATATGTTCCAAGACCCCTAGCGGATGCCTGAAACTGCGGATAGTACCAACCCTATATATACACTATGTTTTTTCCTGTACTGGAAAAAAAGGGTTACTTGAGCACAAGCACTGCGATACCGTGACAAACAAGCGGGTAGCATATACAGCGTGGATATGCTGGACAAAGGGATGATTCACGCCCCAGGCGCGACGGCACGATATTTCATCACGCTATTCAGAATGGCGTGCAATTTAAAAGTTATGAATTTTTCATTTAATATTTTCAGATCGCAGTTGACCGCGGGTAGGCCTAACCGAAACCACGGAAAGCGAACCCGCAGATAAGGGGGACTACTGTATATGAAAACTTGAGTAGCACAGAGAAGAACAATGATGATCAGGCCTTAGCCTTGACAAAAAGTTTTGTTGTCATTCACATTATTTTGAGTTAAAGTTGTAAAAATATTTTTCCTTGCATAGTTCCCATCTGTTGTAGCGCTGCTGTAGGTATGACCCCCACTCAAACTGTGCTGAAACTTGCCCATTCCCCCAAAATCTTTGTGGGTTCCCTCTGGGTGTCCCAGTTTCTTCCCACAGTCCAAAGACATGCAGTTCAGGTGGATTGGTGACTCTAAGTTGCCCATAGTGTGTGAATGGGTGAGTCACTGTGTGTGCTTGCAATGGACTGATGTCCCGCACAGGGTGTACCCCTCTCAGCGCAATGTTTCAGGGATAGGCTCCAGACCACTAAGACACTGTTCAGGACAAGCAGTTATTGAAGATGAATGGATGGATGGATGGATGCTATTCACTTTTCCTGCTTATGTTACGGGATGGCTTGTTCATTCTACGGTGATATGGCTGGCACCAGAAAAAAGACTGAACTGCTGGCACAGGACTTGATGAGTACCCAATGAGGATGGTGGTGTGGAAGTAAATAGCCAGCTGGACAGCAGGGGTCGCAGAGGCGAGGAGCTTTTACTGTGACGAGTTGCCAGTAGGAACATGACAATATATTTAATCATTACAGCTATTTACGTGGCTGTGAAATTTTAGATGGAAGTTCAGTGACCTTCAACATAATTTTGTCAAGATGATATCTGAGGTTTTGGAGTTGATCTCTTACTTCTCTGTCTCCCTACAGACTGATCGCTGGAGCCAAGGTTAGTTAAACGGTGAAAAAGCCAAGTTCCATCTGTCCCACGCTGATGACGTTTCGGAGAATCATTGGCACTGCGGACCAACGTTTTCATGGTTCCTCAGAAAAAGTACTAAGCTGTAAAGGACAAGTCCATGGATATCACGCAAGGTGGAGGAAGAATAAGCTATGCTGTAATCAATGGAATGGTATTATATGACTTCAGACAAGACAGGTACTGATGTGGTTCTCAATGAATAATGGAAGAAGCAAGATAATTCTAGTAAGCTATGTATTCTGCTTTTGACAAGCTGGATATTATGGTGAAAGATCCATCATGATACAGTGCTTTGCTCAAAGTAGTACCATTTTATTATACTGTGGCTGGAGATTTGTCACTGAGACTTTGTTTTGGGTTGCTGAAGTGATACTTGTACTGGTCCAGGACCCACCGAGACCTGTTCATATTGGATCATCACTCCCTTAGTGGGGCTCCTTCACCTTCAAGAAATGCTGAAAATTGGTGGGGTTGACTTGCCTAAAGCGGAAATGTTTTGGCAGACCAGGTGTGTTGCGCAGGCAGTGGCAAAGCTGCTGGTCTCGTCAATACACGCATCATTTGCAGGTTCGAGTCCCAAAACAGTTACTGCTATTACCCATGAAGCAGGTTGTTGTCATCTGAAATTCTTCATCAGATGATCCTGCTCTACATGTAATTTAAAGATTGTAAAGTCTGTGCATTGTCATTGTCTACTTTGTGTCTATTGTTGTTGTTGTTATTGTTAAGTGCAGTTGAGTCACTGTCATTTTTCGACAACCAAGTTGTTTTAACACACCCCACAAGTCTTTTTTGTCAGTACTGTCTAATCTGTGGTTGCTTTTTCACCACAACTTCCTTTTGTAATATGACTCTCTCCATCATGACACAAAAGTCACAGCTGTTTTGGAACACAAGAAATCACAGGTACAAGGGTCACAGTAATAGTGGAACATAGATCTCTACTTTGTAACCCCAAACTCCTGCCTTTGTCTCTGAAATAATTCAAAGATATTAGAGGTGTATTACTATTTAAAATTTCTTGACTTCTTAGCAGAAGTACTTCAATTCTGTGATTTTTAGGGCAAGGCTCGTGCATTAATGTAAAAATGGTGTAATTAAATTATATTAACAGATCCCACACTACAAGTGAAATGTATCACATTTTATGGCAGGGGTCTTAATTTATCACTGAAAAGCTGGTTATAGTGACACGAAACAGTGTTTATAACTTGATGTTGGACTGACCACACATTTTATACTAGGGTGGTGCTGCTGATACACCATGTGATTTTCTCGTAATCAAGTTCTTCTTTTGCTGTTACTGCTGTGTCAGTTAAGACAGCCCCTGCATGAGATTATACTAAATAAAATTGCATAATAACTTAATAAAACATTCAATTTCTGTGTTCCTGACATTTTCTATACCATATTGCTACATGTTAAATTGATGAATGTTACAGATAATAACAATAACAATGTTTATCCATTACTGTCATGCTGGTGCACTGGAAGGAAGCCTTCGGACCCAAGTGCAGAGTGTCGGAATCCAAAGGAGAATCCAAAAACCGTGGTCAAAAAACAATTCAAGGGTCGCCGATGTAAAAACGTAACCAGAGGGACAATCCAAAAGCTGTAAACTGCGAGACGAGCAGGAGATCGTGGAAGCCGTGGGGTCGAGAGAAGGAAAGGAACAGCGAAGGGAGAACAGGGTTGAGGATGAGAGGAACAGGTGAGGTAGGTAATCAGGAAGCACACACTAGAGCGAAGAGCAAGGGTGAACAAGGTTTCGCGTGTGAATGAACTCTGGACCACCCTTTTATGCGATCGTACCCTGATCCGCCGCAGGTGATTTTCGTTGCGCCGAGGAGTGTGTGACAGTACCCCCCGTCCCCAAAAGCGGCTCCAGCCGCCCTGCGACAACCAGGCAGACGGCCCTGGGGCCTGGGCGGGGGACAGTCCAGATGGTCCCTACGGAAGGCACGGAGCAGGTTCAGGTTCAGTACATCACGGGTGGCCACCCAACGCATTCCTCCGGCCCATAGCCCTCCCAGTCTACCAGATACTGGAGAACCCCACCTCGCCGATGAGAATCCAACAGCGCCTGGACCGCATAGGCACCCCACCATCTTGCAAAGGAAGCGGAGGCGGGAAGTCCAGCTGCAGCTGGTGCAGGGACGCGGTGCATGGCTTAAGAAAGGAGGCATGGAACGTCAGGTAGATCCTCAAATGCTGTGGCAGCTGGAGGCGGTAGAAGATCAGAGTTACGCGACATAGGACCTTAAAGGGACCAGTGTATCGAGGACTTAGTTTTTTTTATAGATACGCCCCCCGTAGACCCCTGGTGGATATCCACACCTGCTGTCCTGGCAAGACGGAGAGAGGGCGTCTCCAGCGATCGGCCTGTTGCTTACTTGGGCCTGGCTGTGGAGGAGATGTCATCGGATGGTCTCCCACACCTTCGTGCTGGCCCAATACCAAGCGTGCACAGTTGGGATGATGTTGCTGGGGCTGGTCTGCTACGGAAACAAAGGAGGCTGATAGCCCAACACACACTGGAACGGGGAACATCCTGTGGAAACATGAGTCAGGGAAATATGGGTGTACTCGGCCCATGATAAATAACACGCCCATTGTCGTGGTTGCTTGGAGCAATAACTGCGCAGGAACCGGCCAATGTCCTGCTGCAGCCGTTCAACCTGCCCGTTTGCCTGCGGATGGTACCTCGAAGTTGAACTCACGGACACCCCCAACTTACGCCAAAAGACCTTCCAGAGTTGGGAGGTAAATTGTGGTCCCTGGTCCGACACGATGTCTTCAGGTAGTCAAAAGAGACGGAAAACATGGAGAAACAGGAGTTCTGCTGTCTCCAGTGCTGTGGGGAGTTTAGGGAGGGGTACCAATCGGCAGGCCTTAGAGAAGCGGTTAACGGTCATGACAGTGATCTTACCATCGGAGTTGGGTAGGTCTACCAAGAAGTCCAGAGCGATGTGTGACCAGGGGCGATTAGGTACTGGCAAAGGTTCCAGGAGCCCAGTAGGTCGTTGGTTCGATGGCCTTGCTTGCGCACAGACCCTGCATGCCCGGACATAGTCCTGCGTGTCCTCCACCAACGACGGCCACCAGAAGTGTTTCTGCAGGAGTGTCTGGGTCTTACCGAACCCGGGGTGACCTGCTGCGGGATGGTCGTGGACCCACCGCAGGACAGTGGCTCTCATCTGTGGGGGCACGTATTGCTTCTTGGCAGGCTTACCTGGAGGTTCAGGCTTGGTTGTCTGGGCTTGGGTGAGATCTTGCACGAAGTCCCATTGGACGGAAGCCACGACGCAGGTCCGGGGCAGGATAAAACCTGGGTCTCAATCGGCGGGTTCCCACTTGTATATGCGGGATGGGCTTCAGCCTTGGTGTTTTTACTGCCCAGTCGGTAGGTTACGGTGAAATTGAAACGCGTGAAAAAGAGGGCCCACCTGGCTTTTCGGGAGTTGAGCCATCTTGCCATCTGCAGGTATTCAAGATTTTTATGGTCTGTGAGGATGACAAGCGGGTGTTGGGCCCCCTCGAGTCAGTATCTCCACTCCTCCAAGGCCAACTTCACAGCCAAGAGCTCCCGGTTCCCAGTGTCATAGTTCCTTTCTGCCTGGGACATCTTTTTGGAGAAAAACGCACAAGGGTATAGTTTGGGAGGATCACCCTGTAGTTGGGAGAGCACGGCCCCTACCCCAGCCTCTGAGGCATCCACCTCCACCATGAACGGCTTGTCCGGATCCGGGTGACAGAGGATAGGGCCCAAGGTGAACCAACGTTTCAGACCCTCAAAGGCTCGTTGTGCCTCTTCTGGCCAGGGCAGCCATGCTGCCTTAGAGGAGGTTAAGGCGGTTAAAGGAGCAGCCAGGGTACTGAAGGCCCAGATAAACCGCCGATAAAAATTGGCAAAGCTGAGAAAATGTTGGAGGCGTTTCATAGCACAGACATATACAGCACAGAGGTTCACACCCGAGATGAAGCTTATACAACAATTAAAATCAAATATCCTCGCTGCAACAAGTCAAAACTCATGAAAATAAAAATAGATCCGGGTGCACACGGGAATGCACTCCCACTCCGTACATTCTGACAGATGTATGGCGATATTGAACTGACACAGGTCCTGAAACCGATGGATATGACAAATCCTGAATTCCATGGGGCAAGGTGGTTCAGCAAGCTCGATGCTAAAGCTGGGTACTGGAGTATACAACTCGATGAACAATCACAGGCGCTTACTATATTCCGCACACCCCTAGGGTGTTATTGCTTCACACGCCTACCTTTTGGCCTCAACATAAGCCAAGACATATTCCAGCAGCGCATGGATGAAATCTTGGAGGGCCTGGAAGGGTGTGTTGGAATTGCAGACAACATTTGCGTATTTGGCAAGACATAAGAAGAGCATGACAAATGCCTATTGTCACTCCTTGAAAGGGCGAAGGAGACAGTACTGGTGTTCAACTCGGACAAATGCTTCATTAAGCAGAGACAAATTACATTCTTCAGGAATGTTTACAGCGAAAATGGAATCTCACCAGACCCAGATAAGGTAAAAGATATAAAAAACATACCTAGCCCACAGGACAAGGAAGATCGCCAACGCTTTCTAGGACTATTGACATACATGGGTTCTTTCATACCAAACTTGAGCCAGAAATCTGCAAGCCTGCATGAGTTACTGAAAAAGGAAACGCCATACGACTGGTCAGAAGATCACCAACGAGTCTACGATATTCTCAAAGATGCAATATCAGAGCATTCTAATATGGCATACTTTGACACCATGACTTCAGTAACACTTGAAGTTGACGCCTCGCTGAAAGGACTGGGTGCGGCACTCTTACAAAACAGGCACCCAGTGGCATTCGCGTCAAAGACTCTAACTCCTACTCAAGCAAATTATAGCAACATCGAACAGGAAATGCTTGCGCTTGTGCATGGAATAGAGAGGTTCCATACTTACCTCTATGGCCGGCATTTCTACATCAACACAGATCATAAGCCCTTGGAGATGATCTGCGAGAAACCAATAATAACAGTCCCACCAAGACTGCAGTGCATGTTCCTCTGAATCCAAGGATATGACTTCACCGTCACATATAAGCCAGGGCATCAGATGGTTCTGACTGACACGCTATCACGACTGCCAAACCCAGAGGACAACACCGCTGTGGAGATAGAACCAACCGTCCGCCCAATCACCTTTGACCTCATAAACTTCAGCCTCGAGAAACAAAACAAGTTGAAGGTCGAGACTCGACGATGCCCCGTCCTCAATGCACTAGCTGAGGTGGTTTACGAGGGATGGCCTGAGAAACTCATAGAGCTACCCAGGGATCTGAGAATATTTTGGCCATATCGAGACACAATTGGCATTGATAATGGCATTCTCTTTAAAGGAAAGCAAGTCATCATTCCAGAAAGAATGAGGCATGACATCCTTACACAGCTTCACAGGAGCCATCTTGGTATCGAGAAGACAAGACTGCTTGCAAGGGATTCTGTCTACTGGCCAAACATGAGGAGGGATATCGAGAGGACTGTAAAGGCATATCAATTCTGTCAAGAGGATCAAGTCCAAAACAGGAAAGAGCCAATGATCGTGAACGAGGTGCCGCTGAAGGCATGGCAGACTATTGGGATGGACCTTTTTGAGATTAAAGGAAGGCAGTTCATCATCATTGCGGATTATTACTCAAAGTATCCATTTGTAAAGGAGCTACAAAGTCCAGTGACATCCAAGTCTGTCACAAACGTTTTCAAAGAGTTATGTGGCATGCTCGGAAGGCCTGACCAAATAAGATCTGACAACGGCCCACAATACTCAGTAACAGAATTCACTAACTTCTGCAAAGAATGGGGTATAACACATACAACATCGTCACCCCACTATCCCCAATCCAATGGTTTTATTGAGCGCCAAGTCCAAACCGTGATATCATGCATTAAAAAATGCATAAAAGCCCAAGAAAGCATATCACAGGCTCTTCTCAACATTAGCGCCACTCCAGTTGACAGTAAACTCCTGTCCCCTGCAGAAATGCTGTTTGGCAGAACTATTGCCACCCTTCTGCCATCACGAAAAGGAGACGCGGATGACAATGTCAAACACAGGCTCATGCAAAGAAATGAGACGATGAAGCACCAGTATGATGCCCATGCCAGGAAAGATCCACTTCCACCACTGTACCAAGGCCAAGAAGTGAGGGTCCTGCACAATTCTACAAAAACCTGGATTCCTGGAAAAGTCATAACTCAATGCTCAGAACCAACGTCATATGTTGTTGAGACTTCCAGCGGCGCTTCCATAAGTTGAAGCAGGAGACACTTGAGAGAAACGCATTCACCACCAAGTTCAACCACATCACAAAGTGACACACCCCAGATCACTGATGATACCATGCAAGAGTGCCCGGTTACCGAAACCGAGGTGGGAAATCACCCTGATGTTATCCGTACACGATCTGGCCGTACCGTTAAGAAACCAGCAAGATATCAATAAAGGAAAAGAACACATCTCAATATGAGTAAGGCAGGCTGCCCCTAGGTAACTTCACTGACAATTTCTTAAAATACTTCTGTTCCAATGTGAAGACATAAAAGGGCACAAAGTCTTGCTGTCTTATGTTACGTATCTTAGTTTATTTTCATGCTTTTCATTTAGCAGTGTAACTTGGGGGAGAGTAAGCTTGTACATACTTTTTGTGAAAGCATCATTATGCTGAGGGATATTATTGATGGACCTTGCAGTTGTATATTCCAGTTGAAAGATCTTTTCAAGTTTGTAAGTAACCTTGTTTAATGTGATATTTATTTTCGTTGTATAATAAGGATAGGGGTGCGGTGGCGCAGTGGGTCGGCCCGCAGTCCTGCTCTCCGGTGGGTCTGGGGTTCGAGTCCCACTTGGGGTGCCTTGCGGCGGACTGGCGTCCCGTCCTGGGTGTGTCCCCTTCCCCCTCTGGCCTTACGCCCTGTGTTGCCGGGTAGGCTCCGGTTCCCCGTGACCCTGTAAGGGACAAGCGGTTCTGAAAATGTGTGTGTGTGTATAATAAGGGGGTTGTAGTGGGAGGTTCTTCTCTTATATTGCCTCGTTCTGGTATAATGAAAAAACTAACATGGCGGCGCCCACATAATAAAGCATACACACACACACACACACACACACATTTTCAGAACCGCTTGTCCCATACAGGGTCGTGGGGAACCGGAGCCTACCCGGCAACACAGGGCGTAAGGCCGGAGGGGGAGGGGACACACCCAGGACGGGACGCCAGTCCGTTGCAAGGTACCCCAAGCGGGACTCGAACCCCAGACCCACCGGACAGCAGGACTGTGGTCCAACCCACTACACCACTGCACCACCGCCCCCCCCCCCCATAATAAAGCAGTATTAAAGAAATGTCTGTGTCGGAGCTTAAATATGAAGCGTCTTGAAACCCCAAAAACACTACAGGCTGAACAAGGTTCCGCATGTGAATGAACTCTGGACTGCCCTTTTATACGGTTGTCCCCTGATCCACCGCAGGTGATCCTCGTTGCACCGAGGAGGGAGTGACAATTATCCATCCATCCATCTTCCTCCGCTTTTATCCGGGGCCGGGTCGCGGGGGCAGCAGTCCGAGCAGAGTACTCCAGACCTCCCTCTCCCCGCACACCTCCTCCAGTTCCTCTGGGGGAACCCCAAGGCGTTCCCAGGCCAGCCGGGAGACATAGTCTCTCCAACGTGTCCTGGGTCTGCCCCGAGGCCTCCTCCCAGTGGGACAAGCCCGGAACACCTCCCCAGGGAGGTGTCCAGGAGGCATCCGGAACAGATGCCCGAGCCACCTCAACTGGCTCCTCTCGATGCGGAGGAGCAGCGGCTCTACTCCGAGCTCCTCCCGGGTGACTGAGCTCCTCACCCTATCCCTAAGGGTGCGCCCAGCCACTCTGCGGAGGAAACTCATTTCTGCCGCTTGTATCCGCGATCTCATTCTTTCGGTCATGATCCAGAGTTCATGATCATAGGTGAGGGTAGGAACGTAGATTGACCGGTAAATTGAGAGCTTCGCCTTACGACTCAGCTCCCTCTTCACCACAACAGACCGGTACAATGACCGCATTACTGTGGACGCCGCACCGATCCGTCTGTCGACCTGCCGCTCCATTTTTCCCTCACTTGTGAACAAGACCCCAAGATACTTAAACTCCTCTACTTGAGGGAGGAGCTCCCCCCTAACCCAGAGGGGGCAATCCACCTTTTTCCGACTGAGGACCATGGTCTTGGATTTGGAGGTGCTGATTCTCATCCCCACCGCTTCGCACTCGGCTGCAAACCTCCCCAGTGCACGCTGCAAGTCTTGAATTGATGAAGCCAACAGGACCACATCGTCCGCAAAAAGCAGAGACGAGATCTCGCGGCCACCAAAACAGACACCCTCCGTTCCCTGACTGCGCCTAGAAATTCTGTCCATAAAAATAATGAACAGAATCGGTGACAAAGGGCAGCCCTGGCGGAGTCCAACATGCACCGGGAAAAGGTCTGACTTACTGCCGGCAATGCGAACCAAGCTCCTGCTCCGGTCATACAGGGAACGAACAGCCCGTAGCAACGAGCCCCGAACCCCATAATCCCGAAGCACCCCCCACAGGATGCCACGAGGGACACGGTCGAATGCCTTCTCCAGGTCCACAAAACACATATGGACTGGTTGGGCAAACTCCCACGAACCCTCCAACACCCTAGTGAGGGTATAGAGCTGGTCCAGTGTTCCACGGCCAGGGCGAAAACCGCATTGCTCCTCCTGAATCCGAGGTTCGACTATCGGTCGGATTCTCCTTTCCAGTACCCTGGCATAGACTTTCCCAGGGAGGCTAAGGAGTGTGATCCCCCTGTAGTTGGAACACAATCTCCGGTCCCCCTTCTTAAAAAGAGGGACCACCACCCCGGTCTGCCAGTCCAGAGGCACCGTTCCCGAACTCCACGCGATGCTGCAGAGGCGTGTCAGCCAAGACAGCCCCACAACATCCAGAGACTTGAGAAACTCGGGGCGGATCTCATCCACCCCCGGAGCCTTGCCACTGAGGAGTTTTTTGACTACCTCAGCAACTTCAGCCAGGGTAATGGACGAGTCCCCCTCCGAGTCCCCAGCCTCAGCTTCCTCTACGGAAGGCGTGTCGGAGGGATTGAGGAGATCCTCAAAGTACTCCTTCCACCGCCCGAGGACATCCTCAGCTGAGGTCAGCAGCGCACCACTTCCACTGTAAACAGTGTTCGTGGAACACCGCTTCCCCCCTCTGAGTCGCCGGACGGTTTGCCAGAATCTCTTTGAGGCCGACCGAAAGTCTTCCTCCATGGCCTCACCGAACTCCTCCCAAGCCCGAGTTTTTGCCGCGGCGACTGCCAGAGCCGCGCTCCGTTTGGCCCGTCGGTACCTGTCAGCTGCTTCAGGAGTCCCATGAGCCAGCCAGGCCCGATAGAACTCCTTCTTCAGCTTGACGGCATCCCTTACTTCCGGTGTCCACCACCGTGTTCGGGGATTGCCGCCGCGACAGGCGCCGGAGACCTTATGGCCGCAGCTCCGAACCGCCGCCCCGACAATGGAGGAGCGGAACATAGTCCATTCAGACTCAATGTCCCCCACCTCCCTCGGGACCTGGTTGAAACTCTGTCGGAGGTGGGAGTTGAAGACATCTCTGACAGGGGCCTCCGCCAAACGTTCCCAACAGACCCTCACTATGCGTTTGGGCCTGCCAGGTCTGTCCAGCTTTTTCCCCCGCCATCGAATCCAACTCACCACCAGGTGGTGATCAGTTGACAGCTCAGCCCCTCTCTTCACCCGAGTGTCCAAGACATATGGCCGAAGGTCAGAAGAAACGACTACAAAGTCGATCATCGACCTCCGACCTAGGGTGTCCTGGTGCCAAGTGCACTGGTGGACACCCTTATGCATGAACATGGTGTTCGTTATGGATAAACCGCGACTAGCACAGAAATCCAATAACAACTCACCGCTCGGGTTCAGATCAGGGAGGCCGTTCCTCCCAATCACGCCCCTCCAGGTATCACTGTCGCTGCCCACGTGGGCGTTAAAGTCCCCCAGTAGAATGACAGAGTCCCCAGTAGGAGCGCTTTCCAGCACGCTCCCCAGGGACTCTAAAAAGGCCAGGTACTCTACACTGCCGCTAGGCGCATAAGCACAAACGACAGTGAGAGACCGTTCCCTGACCCGAAGGTGCAGGGAGATGACCCTCTCATTCACCGGGGTAGACTCCAACACATGGCGGCTGAACTGGGGGGCTATTAATAAGCCCACACCAGCCCGCCGCCTCTCACCTTGGGCAACGCCAGAATAGTGGAGAGTCCACCCTCGATCGAGTAGAGTGGTTCCAGAACCCAAGCTGTGAGTGGAAGTGAGCCCGACTATATCTAGACGGTATCTCTCAACTTCCCGCACCAGCTCAGGCTCCTTCCCCGCCAGTGAGGTGACATTCCAAGTCCCAAAAACCAGAGTTGGCGCCCGAGGTTTGGGTCGGCCGGGCACTCGGCCCCGACCGCCACCCAAATCACAATGCACCGGCCCCTTACGGTTTCTCCGGCAGGTGGTGAGCCCACCGAAGAGCGGCTCCACGTTGTGGCTTCGGGCTGAGCCCGGCCAGGCCCCGTGGGCATAGACCTGGCCACCAGGCGCTCGCATGCGAGCCCCCCCCCCAGGCCTGGCTCCAGGGTGGGGCCCCGGTGACCCCATACCGGGCGGGGTAAACGGACGCCTTGATTTTTTCATCATAAGGGGTTTTTGAACCGCGCTTTGTCTCGTCTGTCATCCAGGACCTGTCTGCCATGGGAGACCCTACCAGGGGCATGTAGCCCCAGACAACATAGCTCCTGGACTCATTCAGGCACTCAAACCCCTCCACCACGATAAGGTGGCGGTTCACGGAGGAGAGAGTGACAATTACGTTGTGTTAAAAAAACACTCCATATATGCTGCAATATGTCATAGCTTCACTGCATTTATGTCATTTTTAAGAAATGCATTTAAAAACAGCACAATCAGTTAGTACTGTATTTACAACATAGAAATAGTTCCCTGCAAGCAGGCACAACATGAATGAGTTTTACTTAAAACATCACTTTAAAGTTAGATGAAATTTGATTTTATATAGTATTTGTTAGGGTTATCATGTAGTCCTTTATTGGGGGCCTTTCAGGCACTTTCCCTACATAAAGATCGACTACCTGAAAGTTGTTTTTTATTGTCTTGTTTTTCCAGACAGGGTTGCAAAACTGTTTCAATGTCCAAATGGAGAGCAAAACTCTAAACGGCAAACTGACCGAGATCCCACAATCCCCCCACTTCTGATCAGTTAAGTTCACCATGTTCATTGTGCTTCAGCTGTGCTATTATAACATCCTTAGAAAATCATAAAGATGGATTGCTGATGTTCACCGTCATGGTGAAAAACTGCATTATTTCCAGAGCAGTGGGTTGTGAATACAGTGAAATTGCTGTCAGAAAGACATTCTGAAATCAAGCTGAGGAATTTGTGATGTGTGAGATTGAAAGCATATGAACTTGTGTGGGTCTGGAATGCAGTTATACTTTTAAATTACTCTAAGAACTGAACATTCGTAGGAGATACAGCATGCCAAAGAGAGGAATGTTGTGACAGAATACAGGCTGAATTTTGAGAAGTGCATAATGGTGCAAAGAATATTGTTTTTATTTGCTTGCATTCAGCTGACGCCTTTCTCCAAGGCTAAAGTGCTAGATACTCTGTACTAAGCTCCTTACAAATAGACTCACTTCGACCATGATCTCTTACGCCCAATTAATGTGTAAATGTTCATGCACATCACTTTTAGATCATGGCTGTTAAACAATGGCTAAACCTTCATGCAAGTACTCCTGTACTGTAATGTAAATTTATATATATATAAATTACCAGGAAAAAATCGTCGATATTCAGATAAAGCTTTATGCAGCTACTCGTGTGATGTACATTGATTCATATGATGGAAAGAAACAAACTAACTAATTAAGAATTACATGTCTGCATCTATGTCTCTCTTTCTGCTAATGTAATGCACACAGGGGCAATGCGTCTGGGGCACCACAGAGGGGACAGTTGGCAGTACAGCGGTTAGAGAGAAGGATAGAAGAATAAGCCTAACAAGTGTCCAGATGTAATAAAAACTGTCATTTTTAAATAATAGTTTAATGCATCAAGGTGGTGCAGCAGGTACCGCTGTTCAAGCATAGGTTTGAATCTTGCTCAGTCTGTGTGGGGTTCCTTCAGGTGCTCTGGTTTCCTCCCACAGTCCAAAGACATGCAGTTCAGATGAAACATGGAAAGTTTGCTTACAAACTGATGGAACACAAAGAGGAATCAGTCTCACCAATCTCAGAGCTGTTAGCCCATCGCTTCATTTTGCATCACATCCCCACGCAGGTTTGCTTCCATGCAACATCATGCAAGACCTGGAAAACAGCGGAGGAGGCACAATCAAAGTTAATTCACACAGTCGGCCTCCATTCCACAAGGTCAAAAGGTCAGCAGGTTTCCAGGGGAGGATGAAGGAGGAGCTGGTCATTGCCCTTGAGAATGTGGAGACATTTTTGTTGCAGATGGAGAACATTTGGCAGCGTTCATTCTTCCAGAAGGGGGACTGAGTCCAAAACTCGTGTTGTTTTTTTTTTTATTTATAATTTTATCTGTTTATCACATTATATGTCTTACTCACATTCCCTTGCATTTGTATAGAACATACCTGCACATACATATAATGTCTAGTGACTATTTTTTGTATATTGTGTACTTTGTATTTTTTATATATTTTTTATCCTTTATTCACATGTTCTATCTTCTCATCTGTGTCTTGTCACTGTCATTCTGTATGTGCTGTGGAAGTTTCTGTCACCAAGACAAATTCCTTGTATCTGTGAACATACTTGGCAATAAAGCTCGTTCTGATTCTGATTATTCTATCCATCTCCTATCTCTAGTCCTATGTCAGAACTTTTCCCAGTAAAAGACCAAAATTCCTACTCAATCATTCATTGCTTTCCTCCTTTGAAGTTCTCAAGAAGTTCCCTCAAAGCAAGGTCAAGAGGGAACTGTTACAGTGAGTAATAAGACAGGGAGGTATTCAATGAGACACAATGTCAGATATCGTAATGTAATGATGTGCATTGTCAGTTTAAGCCTCTTTTTATGGCCCTTATTTTCCAAAATGTGTGTACTGAGGGGAAATGTGCACTTTTCATTTTGAGGTCAGCGAACACACCTGGGAATGGATGAGAGAAAAGAGGTGCTTGAGAAAGTGCAGAAGGCAAGACGAGCGTGTGTGTGTTGAGGTGCCCAGCAGCTCTCTTCTCCAGAAAGGTCCAACTGTGTGGAGCAAAGGCTGAACGCATAAATACTGAAGCTCTCTCATTCACTACTGTGCTCAGACCAGCCTCTTACTCAGTGCTTTGCTCCAAAGTTATTGACAGTTACTTACCCATTTACACAGCTAACTGTACTGGAGCAACTCAGGGGTACGAGAGCTGAAGATAGGAGTTGAACCGGTGACCTTCCAGTCCAAATGCAACATCACTAACTACTACACTACCAACTGCACTGCATCCTATCACACATATCATGCTCATGAAGAACTCTAAGTTGTCTGCACAGGCCTAAGGGTTCTTAGAAAAGCACAAATAACATTTAATTTAATTCTATGTATTTTTATAGAGTTCTTCTGCCGCAGTGACACAGAGCACTGAACCAATTGCCAGAGGCATAATATAAATACAAGCTTGGCGATACACTAACTCACTACAGTAACTATGCAATTATTAAAGCTGTGAGTGAACTGGCCTCGGAGGAAAGGAACGAAAAACTCACAACCAAAGGCTAGGAAAAAAATTGCTGGGGGTCCAAGTGCCAGTGCCCCCACCCCATACATTCAAGATTTGCAAAAGACTTTTAAATCAATTTACAGCTATTTATAAAATTGTCACTAAATGCTAATAATACTTTTTTTGACGTCAATGGGGTTTACAAAATTGCATTCAAATATTATCATACTCATTTGTTTTAAGTGTGCTACTTTAAATGATGCTTTGATTTCCTTCCCATTTCGGGGGCATCTAAATAGGCGTTTGAAGGAATGAAGGTCATGAGAAGGAGCAGCTCTCCAGTGTGACTGAACACAACTGTTCCTTTTGGCTTTTATGCCTTTCCCTATAGGGCTTGTGACTCGGAAATGAGTCGGCAGGCAGAGCGTACACTTCCTGTGCTTAGGAGATGATGATACAGTGAGGCACTCATCTCCATCCCCATTTCTACACTGCTTTCACTTGGAAAGGCAGAGAAACATAATGGGTGGGTACATGTTTTGTCAGTCTGATTATTATGGATTATTAAATCTGTACTTGGGGGCACAGATAGAAAAATCTTTGGGGGGGGGGAATGCTCACCACCAGCTCCCCATCTAGCACTAGCCCTATGAATCTACATATACATACATATACACATATAAAGCAGTGATATTTAAGGTTTTATCTGCATGCGGTGCAAAAACAGTAAGTGATATGTGCATAATAACCTTAAGTTTACATTTATAGGTGTTACTGCCTTCTTTATAAGTGACTGACCTCCAAGACATGATAATAGTGATTCAGTAGCGTTTTCTAGTGTTAACATGCGTTGGAATGGTGGACGGGTTACCGAAATAAATATCAACTAGCAGCATTTATTGTTCTTCTTTCTCTCATTGAAATGTGAAGGACCACCTAAGACCCCATGAGCAAGCTGAGAATAGCTTAGAATAAAGAAAACAGTCTTCTGCTTATTTTGCTAAAGCCCTATTTCATGATGTGGGGTTAAAGAGATTGTGTTCACGGCTCCAGATGGAATCACAGGACTTCCTTCCAAAGCAAACAAGCTGCATGAATTTGGACCTTTGACAAAGATTCCTCTTTCTGCATTAAGTGTTGACCCACTCGTTGACATTAAGGAGTCATAAATTATTATTTTTTTCACCAGCCGAATTGGAATTTCTCTAAATCTTTCAATAAATGCTGAAATGAACAGTATTTACACTTTTGCTCTAGAGCACATTCCTTTGGAGAAAAGCATCACCTAAATGAATAAATGTAAATGTCCTGTATGAAAACTACTTGTTGAGCGACACATTACAAAAAATTAACCTTAAACCTGGAACAGCTGATAGCATAGTTGGTAAAGCTGCTGCCTTTAGAGCTGAAAGTTGCAAGTTTGACCCCTGCCACCAGCTGTAGTATGCTTGACTGAGGTACTTACCCCAGATTGCTCCAGTAAAATTACCCAAATGTATAAATGGGTACATAATTGTAAGTTGCTTTGGAGAAAAGCATCAGCCAAAATAATGAATGCCTGATATACAAACATATCTGTTTAAGCATATGAAAAGCCCTCAAACAGGTCAACTTTTTCCCTAGTAAAAGTTTGGGAGCCTTACAATCCAGACACATTTCTGGTCTATAGTGGCTTTGGGACTCTTCGTCATAAGACTGCATGCAGTACGGAATATGTCCACTAGATGACACTATTGTCCCCTTTTCAAATTAATAAGCACACGATGTTTTTCGAGCGTTTGCTTATAACTATTAACAAAAAGCTGGAGCTTTTTTAAAAAATTAGATATTAAATAAGAACTGCAACAGTCTTGTTAGGGTTAATCACCCAGATAGGTTAAGTGAAGGAACAAACCGTTCCTGGGGGACAACTGGGAGTGCAGTAGTTAGACCTACTGCCTTAAGACATGAGGGTTACAGGTTCAAATCCCACCACCAGGTGTAGAACCCTTGAGCAAGGTACTTACCCTAAATTTCTCCTGTTAAAATTACCCAGCTGTATAGATGGGTAAATAATTGTAAGTCTCTTTGGAGAAAATTGCTAGTTAAGTGAATAAATGCAAATGATCAAACTGACACACACAGTGCTGTAGAATTTCTTCTCTGCTGGCTGATTTATTTGAACTGACTCTGAAAACTTCAGCTTACATTTGAAAGGGTTGAGCTGAAGAAATGAGACCGGTGAACAAGGTGAAGGTGTCACACATACCCCTTCACCCCCACCTCACTTCTGTCTCACAAAAATACCACCCATGGTTTGATATTTCAACAAACCACAGCTGGATTCCACTTCACACAGCCGTCACAGGAAAGTTCTGTTGTTGTTACCTTGTTCCTGCACTGCACTTCAAAAGTACATCTATTGTCTTTATTTTTCACCTTTTTGTTGTTAACTGGTGTCACTGTCTAGGTGTGCATGTATGTGTGTGTGTAAGGGGCTTTCTGTTCCCCCCCCACACACACACACACACACACACACGAAGGCGACCAGGAATACAGAAATTCCCGAAAAAATCAATTTGCTTCCATTTTCAAATTCATTTATAATTACCAATCAAATTAACGGTCATGTATTTTCCAATAAATGCACTTGCAGTGAAATAACATTTTTACTGAATAAAACAGCCCACCTGAAAGAAGGATACTTATCATAACACTTATATTTATGGGGTTCATTCACATAAGTATAGTGCTCAGAGTGCAGTTCAGCTCTTTAATATCTATAATGCGGCAGCCATACAAATTATTTAAGATGCACGTAGGTGCAAAGATAAAAATACAGAGCTATACCCTAATAAAGATCATAGAACGGAATTTACCAATAAACAGCTGAGGGTGAATGAAAATACATGTGCAGGAGATGAGTACCACGTTACTGCAGTACATAATATTGCACGGCTGTTCTCCAAGAGTTTGGAGCAAAGAAGAGACGTTTGGCGAATCGGAAAGCTCTCGGAATTTAAATGCAATTAACAGTAATTGTGAACATATGTAGCCTTTGACAGAGAACTGAGATGAGAAATCTGTTCCCCAACTTGACCCAAAGGAACCGAAAACAGTACTTTGGCCACATTTTGAACAAAAGCGACAAAAAAAAAAAAACACACAAAATGACAAGAAATATAAGAAATAAAACAGGCTCGCCTCTGTCGTGAAACATGTACATTTATGATTAACACAGAGATGTTAATTACATTACATTATGAATTGCATTAAAAATTAATTTAATTGCCATTATGAATTGCATTAAAAGTTAAATTAATTGCCATATGTGCTCAGGACACTTCAAATTAAGATACAGCGTAATACATTACAACTAACAGCAGCGCAATCAATATTTTACATTTGCATAGTCTCAGGTAAAGTGAAAGAAGATTTACAGCATCCTCTGACACAGAGTAGGCTGTGCACTTCTCTTTTCGGAACTACGCTGTTGGAATTTGGGGTTTGAAAAGCCAATGTGGAGACAGTTTGCAGACTGGAAAACACTGCAGCCCAATTCTGCTCAGCGCCAATAAAGACAACAAATAATAAATCCAGTTTTCGGGTTTCTCTTGGATCCTCTGAAATGAAAAAGTTCACAGAGCTACTCGTATATTGTTTCAATATGTCCCCACTAAACATTCATTTATCAGCCCTGTCTGCAAACAGCTCGGCCCGTTAAAAATACCTTCTCCTGGATGTGCCAATATCCAGGTAAAGGGACAGCCACACTTTAGTTATGATATAGATCATTATAAAGACTCATACCATGATATAAGGACTTATACCACGATATAAAAAACTCATACCATGATACACAGACTCGTCCCATGACATACAGACTTATAAGATTATATAAAGATTCATACTGTGATATACACTCATACTGTAGTATACATCGCAATGATGTTTTTCTCCCTTGCAGCCACATAGTTCTGCTTTTCAAACCGTTGATATGGCTTCCTGTGTGCAGGTCGAGTAAAGGGAAATCACTATTTTGCTGCTTTTTCAGACCCCAAAATCCCCCCATTCCCCAGGTGTCAGCACAGGGGGCTCAAACTCTGACGCCGCAGTTATTACATTCATACCAACGATCAGCTAACTAGCACTGAAGCAGGGTTTTGAAGGATACATCAACTGTACAAGACAGACCTCCCTGCTGGACATTATTAAGTGAGAGACAGACAGAGATTTAAGTGTTGCAGTTTAATTGATGCGTCATTAGGGTTAGTGGCGAATCGCCGTCACACAAGTCTTGGTCTGTCGAAGAGAGTCATAGAATTACTTAATGGTTCACCTCATAGAGAAGCCACGTGGGTTGCAAGACAGAACGCCACCAGTCTTCTCTTTGTCAGCGGTGGGAGGAAACATGCTTGCAAAACCACCATCGCAGCAGCTCAAGACCCCTATCCATGACGTTCGCGTTCACAGGATGTGAGAGCAACTTGCACTCTACTCCATCTGCCCCAGCACTATGATATGTTTCTTCTTAAAAAAAAAATCATAGTTCCGCAGCAAACATTTTTATATGCCTGATATTTTAGGTGAAATAACCTTAAAATCATTAAGTAAATATTTGTACTTACTAGAATCATCTTTAAATCAGTCAACTTTATGCATCAAAAAAGTGTATAAAATCACTATAAAATGTTAGTGATATTAAAACCAGAATAAGAGGCCACTGATTATGAATGCATTAAAAAAATGTGCAAAACTGGTCAAAAGAACAAAGGACTTTTTGCAACATGCAGAAAGTCCACTTCCGAGCTGCACACCCCAGCTGGACACCCCCGGCCTGGAGACTGCTCTCAGCTCTCGTTTTCCGAGCACTCAGGTGACCCGAATGGCAGCATATTCCGAGTGCTGCTCCTCGAAGGCCACGGTACGGCTGGCGACAGGGCTGTCCCGGGTGGCCTTGTGATTGAGAGCTGCATACACAATGACGCTGGGCTCTGGGTCAGCGCCCTCGCTGCAGTCGTCATGGAGACCACATTTGTCCACTGTTACAGCTACCTGCCCAGGTACACTGCTCCCAGCAGGCTGCGCTCCACCCGTTGGCCCACGTTTGTTTCGAGATGCCTTCCTGTCAAAGTGGTTGTTGCCAGTGGACTCATCGGAGTATCTGACCGGATTGGTACGAAGGCTTCTAGGCCGGTTAGGGAGAGTGGGCCGCGGGGACGCTTGGTAAGAGGCCAGAGGCACAGTGTGCTGTAAATACATGAAAGCAAATGAGATACAGACCCCGCCACACATACACTCCAACCAGGAGACGTACAACATAATAGTATTCTGTGAGCCTTCGGTTCCGTATTCGTGGTTATGTGTCAGAGGCCGTGTTTACCTGACTCTGTGGTTTTTCTGCTTTTGCTGAGTGCTTTGATGCTGGAGACAGTAGAAATACATCACTGAGATACGGTAACTGTACGACAAAAGGGCATTACCAACACTTTCACACTTAAAAGCACGGGAGATAGAGAGTGGAGTCTGTTCAGTAAGACGCAACACCAGCACTGACCTTCACACCACCTCATGCTCAAGAAGGAAATGACCACTACCATGGCAACAAAGCCTGCTATACCAAGGCAGATGTAGATATAAGGCGGCCACTGTGGATTGGTTGGCCAGTTTCCTGTTACCATCTTCTCCGTTTGATTTCCTGAAGGGAAGCAAAACTGATAATGAGTGACACATGCTTGCCTACATTAATACCTGCTCTATGAACAGAGACATTCATGGCAGGACAGTAGGTGGCGTAGCGGTGAGGATCATTATCTTGTCTGCTCAAGTTTGCCTCATCGGGTCTCCAGGGTACCAGGTGTTGCTCTTTGTCTCCTTATGTTAGTATTTAACTTGAATTGCTAAAACAAAATATGAAATATTTCCAAGAGAGTTTCTCTACGGAAAAGTGTTCTAAAGCAAAGTAATGATGCACTCTTTTGATGAGGTTCACTTTGGAAATTTTACTTTGCTGCATTACGTTCCGCATTTGCAATGATCTTCTACAGCAGCGGCGCATCTTACTTGTTACGTTGCCAGTTGACACAGTTGTACAGCAGACACTGGAAGCTGAAATTTATTAAAAGAAACAATTCAGAGAACTCAACAAGGTATTCGTATATTTTTCACTAATAGCTTGTGTCTTGCTCATATTGCATAATGTAAAGCTTCAGTTACTTACATGTGACTGAGACATTAATGGAATGTGATACAGTGGACATTGTTTTTCCATCAGTGGAAAGTTGACACCTGTACAGTCCATTATCCTCCAAGGTGAGATTGGTAAAGGTCAGTGCTAAGATGTTTGTATGAGTATCTTTTTCATCCTTCGTCAATTCAAGTTTGACGTGATGAAACTGGTGTAGGGGCTTGCAGAGCGCTGCATGGTCAACTTTACACCAAGTAACATTAGCTTCCATCCCACAGTCTTTAAACGGACAGTAAATTGTCAGGGTTTTCGTTTCCAGAGCGGGCACTGCAGTGTTTCGTGCGACTCGAACCTCCGGCTGACAGTCATCTTCTTTTCCTGCAAGAAAAAAGTTGAGTTGTTATGATAACATTAACCTACTGTATGATCAGTTGTAGGACAATAAGAGTAGAACCTTGTAGTTTTAAGTATGCAGAAGAATGACTGTATATGTATATTATGCTTTATTTAAAATTATCACTTAATTGCTAAACTGTAGTGTTAATTTAAAGTATGTCAGGATGACACTTTGTCAACCCTCATGGGGAAATTCACTCAGGCTTCCACTGTGTTGGTGTCAAGCACATCTTTGGGAGGAAACCCACATGAACACACGTAAACCCCACACACGCTGAACGGAGATCAAACTCTTATCACACCATCCACATTATCTTCTCCACACCATGGATGCAGGGCAGTGGATGTGGTGGCGCAGTAGCCCCTGCACCACCACGTCCGCCGCACTGCGCCCATCCGAAACACTGAGCCGTCTTGCTGGTGACATTTACATTTCTTCGTTTAGCGCACCGAGAAAAGTGTGAGAAAACAAAAGATCTCCTCACCAACAGAGAGATACAGAGACATGTGATTCTGCAGTACAGTCACTGAGTCCAATACCATCCTTCCATGAATAGCTTCGTGCAGAATTAGAATAGAACAGAAATATTGCACTGATGACGAACCCCTGGCTGACCGCATGTCGCATTCGACAAAGAAACTTTTCGAATTAGAAACCTGCTCTCCGCGCCAATTACATTTATAAGCAAGGAGCAACCGCATTACTTTTAACTTCAGTGTGGGGAAAATGACATGGTGTAGATGCTTTAAGCAAGTGGGATTTGGAACCATGACATGAGGCGGAGCTGAGCTTCACTGAAAATGTCAGCTCTCTTTGAAAGAGAGCAAACTGCCAGATACGGTCAAACGGAAACATATATATAGGGCAGCTGGCCATTAGAGCGGAGGGAGGACTGCCAGGAACAAGAGTGTCTGAGCTGGTGGAGGGAGTTTGTTTGCATTTTGATTAAGGGAACTCCAGCAATAGTGAGGAATTGGTTTTAAACCACCAACCTTCAGCTTCCAAATTCCAAATTCGTGACCTTAACCCTTCTGTGTTGTAGCTGGCTGATTTGCAGGGCTTCTTTTGTGCTTTTAGCAGAAATTATTGAGATAGCACATTGTTGTTGTAAATGTAGCCAGTGTTTCTACATTTACATCTACTCATTTTTTTCTTGTTTCCACAAATACATTCTTCAATGTAAGTACACCCATCCCTTGCTTAATATGGTTCATTTGTTCGCTGAAATCTCCCTGTTAGAGGAGAGAAGGACCGCTCAAAAAGGACGCATTCTTTTTTCTAGGGGACTGAGTTAACATCAGTTCCTGGATGAAAATTTGCCACCTAAATAAAGGGTATTTTTTAGGCATGACAATGACAGCACCAGCATACGTAATAATAATTCTAACAAAGGGTATTCATGTTATTAAAGTTGTTTATATGCAAAAACATTAAATTGACTTCAGGAAAAATTATGCTGCTACATGAATGCATAACTTTATTTAGATTTTTCTCTTTGTCACTTTTTAAAGTGGATAGCAGTTCATATTCCTTTGCAAACTGATGCAAAGGGACCATTTTTCATTCTTTCAATTAATTAACGCAAAAAAATACAAACAGTCCCAACTATCTTTCTTTTGTTTATCACAGTACACTGAACATAATCTATATGTTCACTGTGGTGGCACGGTGCCACAGCGAGTAGTGCTGCTGTCTCACAGCACCTGGATGGTGTGAAAGGATGTGGGTTTAATCCCCGCTCAGTCTGTGTGGAGTTTGCATGTTCTCCCTGTGCCTGCATTGGTTTCCTCCCACAGTCCAAAGACATGCTGTTGAGGTTCCCCCATAGTGTGTGAGTGACACAGAGGAAGTGTGTTCTGCTGGTGTATGGATGGGTGACCCATTGTAAGTAGTGTATCTACCAGTGTAAGTCACCTTGGTGAATAAGGTGTGTGGGCTCATAACACTACATAGAGTTCTTTGAAAGTTGCTTTGGAGAAAAGCATCTGCTAAATGTAAATATGTAAAGAGTGCAAACTAAACAAGAGCTCGAAATATGCTTCATGGTGAGGAGCTTACAAAAGTTATATGTAACACCACTGCCTCTATTCTTCTCTAGTCTTGGGTTCAATTGCAGTAAGCTAAAGCAAATCTATTTGTATTAATTTCTTGATATGACACTGATATTAAATTATATATTCTATCTGAAATAGCAGATTCAATGCCATTATTAGGATTATTAATTAATTCAGCTGACAGTTTCCTATAAAGCAAAATCCAGTTTTAAGGTACAAAAAATGATTTACACATTGAGAGAACAGGGAGAAAAAGGACAGCTGGTAGTGTTGTGATTAGAGCTGCTTCCTTTGGACCCACAAGCTGTAGGTTCACAACCCAGCTTTAGTTATAGTGCTGTTGAGCAAGGTACTTACTGTAAAATCACCCAGCTTATGGGTATGTCATCACTGTAAGTAGTTTTGGAGAAAAGTATCAGCTTCAGGACAATTTTTACTAGAGCCCTTCAAGGTGACTAGAAGAGTGTCCTCATGCTTTTCAGAGTTGAAAAGTTGTGAAATGAATTTCTTTATATAATAAACATCCATAAAGCAAATTATCACAATGTCTGCTTGGGGCCCTGTGCTTCCTGGAGAGACTGGGGGCCAATTCGGTCATTCTACATCATTTATTTCAATAAAAATCCACAAATGTAAATTGATTGTATCCAAGGCAATGAGTAAACAAAATAAATTATGTAATAATTAATGCAACATATTAGAATATACATATATCTGTTATGGTACAATAAATAAATTGTAATGAGTTAAAACTTGGCCATTTTCCCTGTTTGATTGAAACACATGAAAGCACTGCAAACAGGCACTAAACTGTGTTTGGTAAAAAGAGCTGCGACTGCAGAAGGAACAGAATCCAAGAAAACAAGAAGACTGAAGTGCTGAAATGCTGTAAATACCGGGTAAATCTGTGTAAACTGCGGTCGAGGAAAATCCCCAGCCAGCGTCAGGTAAATGTTTACGCGCGAATATGAAATCTCACCTTGAATGCGAATGGAATTATTGTTTTTGAGTGAAAAAAATTGCCACTCCACCCCCCTCAAACCACCCCCCACGCGACACTTACGGTAAAACTCGCGAACACAGGCAGCGCGCGCCAGGGGGTCGAAGGCGGAAAGGGGGAGATGCAAAACATGACCCCCCCCCCCCAACCCCAACATTAAATAACTACCAAATATCCGCATCAAAGGCGTGTCTTCCTGCTCGCTGGGAACATTCTGTGCTCTTTCAGTAAAAAACGGCTTCCATGGTGTAGTCACTGCTGTAGGTTGCAGGTTCGAATCCCCTTCAGCTATACCCTTAAGCGGAGTTCTCACACTAAATTACTCCAGTAAAATTACCCATCTGTATAAATGGGTAAATAACTATAATTAGATAAAACAGTATAAGTGGCCTTGGAGAAATAAAGTAATAAATGTGAATAATTCAGCTGACAGTGATGATTATTTTCATGTCCTTAGTTTGTCAAATTCCCTTTCTCTATTCCTGAGTGCTTTCTGCAACTGCGGACATGTGTCGGAGCTCCCAGGAGATGCACTTGTAACTGTGTGATCAAAAAGCATCTTTATCGAAAAACAACACACACACAGTCTGAACTGCTTGTCCCAGAGAACCGGAGCCTAACCCGGCAACACAGGGCATGGGGCTGGAGGGGGAGGGGACACACCCAGGACAGGATACCAGTCCATCCCAAGGCACCCCAAGCAGGACTTGAACCCCAGACCCATGGGAGAGCAGGACCCAGTCCAACCCACTGCACTACCGCACCTGCCAAAAAACAATCGTAATGTGCAATAGTAAAGTAGTACAGTGATGATCACTATTGTTTAACCACACCTGTTTACAAGGCACGAGAAAATACTTCCGCCTGTTGGGCTGAAATTGAAACATGAGTTCAAAACTGCCATCCAGTACAGAAATGTATAAGTTGCTGCAGAACACTGCAAAACAGTGGCTGTTGAGTCCAAATGTTGTGGTCCAGAAAAACGGATCATAATTTTAAATAGTATACAGCACACATTCAACGTCACACTTCTTTCTTTTTTCAGGGACAGTGACCAAATGACGACATTATTTAAGCTCATTTCACATTCCCAGTAGCTGCGCCTGTTTTACAGCAATTGTATATTTAACAGGCACTTTACTCCAAAAGAGTGTACAATGAATATTATGTAGTATTTAGCAGACACCTTTATCCAAGGTGACTTGCGATACAAGATCCACTGGACTTGTTACATTCACCTATCTGTAAACCACACACACACACACACACACATATACATCAGAAGCAGTTTAGAGTCACCAATACAGATGAAACATATGTATTTTGATTATGGAAGGACATCCACATGAACACTGGGAGAACATGTAAACTCCACACAGAGCGAGACACACATTGTATCGCCGTGCCATTTGAAACAAGTCTTCTTGCTGTTCACTCCAGGGTAGACAAGCTTGCACCTTTAAAGGCAAAATCTCTCGACATAAGCCTTGAACCCATGCACCACCAACCAAGCATGGCCTGTCAGCATAAAGGGACATTGCAATACGTGTGCTGGGCATTTCAGATGATAATGTCACAAGAGTGTGGTGGCACAGCAAGCTTGTCCAGTGCCTCGCTATTTGGTGGGTGTAGGGTTTGAGTCCTGCTTGGTGCCTTGTGATAGACTGGTGTACCCCCACCTCCACCCCTTCAGCCTTGCACCCAATGTTGCTGGAAAGGCTCTGGCCTGCCATGACCCTGCTCGGGACAAGCGGTTGTTGACAATGGATGTCACAAGAGGGACAAATCTGTGACATAGACAGGTGTGTAACAGTACACTGACAACTTTAACTTGTGTGTAACTAAAAGAGAATTGTTACTCGGCGGTATGAGGTCATTCACACTCTTTGTGTTTCCATAGCTTCTCACACCACCTCCACAGCGGTCCACCTTGTCGTGTTCTTCTGTACGGCCGGCGGAACTCACTAAATGTCGGGGGTGTTGATGCTGGTTAACACCTCTTAGAATTTGGGGCCACCTTTGGGGCCACGCTCTCCTGAAAAATTGAATTAATGTTCTTTCTCTAACATATACTGTGAACTGTGAATTTCTCTTATTCCTGGTGAATCTTTTAATTGTTTTATTCACCTTTTTTCTGCCAGATCTTGCTTTTGCTTTATGTTGTAAAACGTACTTGGTTATAAGTTCTCGCTCACTGTCCTTGCTAAGCTGAGGTAGCAGAAGTCTATTCCGGAAGCCTCTGGATGTACTTTCAGTTGATGGTTTTCTCCAAAGCAACTTGCAATGTTAAGCAACTTATTATTATTTTCTGATTCATACAGCTGGACAATTTTAGGGCAAGCACCTTAAATCAAGGGGACTACAGCTAGGGGTGGGAGTTGAATCTGTGGGTCCAAAAGCAGCAGAACTAATCACTACAGTACTAGTTGTCCCGTCAGCAGAGTACGATCCACGTATGTAAACTGGCTAGAATGTTCAAAATTACTACTATATAGAATAGCTGTACTGAAATTATTTTCATTTATTTTTGCTTTATATTTGTGACATAATTGAAGTGTCACTGAACACTTTGGATGTTTCTACTGTTTGAGTCGATGTTTAGTCCCTATCTCACTGTATAATTATTTTGCCAATAAATGAAAATGCAGACAAAGTAATAACAGTGGTACTACTATATGTATCTGTTTAACAGATGTTTCAGTCCAAAGAAGAATTTATAGTGATACACATTTAGAAATTTGAAGAGCCAGACCGCTGCTGAAACAAGTCAAATTAATCAACAGTCTCCTGGGATTAACTGTCAAACACGTGGTGGTTCCTTAACTGCTAACATGCTATTATATTGACTTTAGGAGCGACAAGAAGGTTGAGTTGTTCTCATGCAAAGACAAATACTGTTTGGATTTTTATATTTTCACCACAGCAACCAGCAATCTTGAGAGTGGTCCCATTCACCCACCTGTTGTGTCCGACCGCTGGGCTCGGAAGGGCCCTTCTAAGCACCATTGGTGATGCACATACTTACCTTGGGCACTAGTTACCAGCATTGTCAGGGAGAGCAGCACCAAGCTGCTGCCAGTCCCGGGACTCGTCATCTTAGCCAACGAAACACTCCAGATCCATCCACAGGTGAGCAACGGTGGGCGCAAGGAGGAGAACAAGGTGACCCTTCAGTAGTGGAGCAGGTCAGACAGCCACTTAATCTGAGACAGAATGTGTGCGTGTCCCAGTCAATGAGGAGCCCCACAAATTCGACAGTGAGTGTGTTTCTCTCTGACACCTACCCTTCAGATTGTTCAAACGCATAACATTGCCGCTGAGATGTTTGTGGTTTCACTTCCTCTACATGGACACTTCCTTGTTTCAAAAAAAGGTTCAGGTACCTGTACATTTCCTTCTGCTTTCAGGCTGCCTTGGACCATCACACACAATCATATATTTGAAACTCTTGAGCTTATCTGCGCTCACATTTGTTAACCTGTGAGTGTTTCCTAAGAGTGTTAAACTGATATAACGGCATACTCTAAAATTACACAGTGGAAGTTCTCAGGAATCAACTGAAAGCTCATCATTTTTAGTCACAGACTGACCTTTAATTGTCTTGTTTCCTACATATCACCTTTGCAGTTGTTTTTACATTCAGTATTAGATTTCTCATCGTAGCTACTGTAACCACTAGAGTACTTCTGTGGGGTACTTTCAGTTACTTTTGGCCACTTACTGTGTGCCACTGCAATGTGGTACACCATAAACCCAAGGCATCAAGTTTTCCATTGTGTCTTTTGGACATGGTAAAAATGAAATGGTGTTTCTGTCTGAGGGCCTAAAAATGGGGCAACAGCGATGTGCAACGACACTCTAGCACACACACACACCCATGGCAGTAGAACAGGAGGAGCAAATAAGCACCCACTTGCTCCTGCTCATCATCAGTGACCTTTTACTGTGTTTTACTGTCTCCCCAACAGGGCAGGGAGAGCAAGACCCAAAACCAGAGGCACTGACCTAGAGTGGAAGAGCAGTGTCTTCCAGTTTGCCAGAGTGTCTTTGTTTTTGTATCCCAAATCCCACACCATCTACACATGCTCCACTATCTTAAGGCCTATCTTGTACAGCAGTGAGAAAACCAACAAACCTGTCACTGTTTGCACCTCAACTTGAGTCCCCCCCTCATTCTGTTTAATGCAGTCAGGAGCATGTTAAAAACAGAGTGACAGAGATCATCACTTCTCAAGCACGTTTTTGCAGGCTTGCCTTTGCCTTCGTTTGCTCGGTTTCATCATGTGCCATACATCCAGTACTTGACAGGCTCCCGGGTATGTACACAGTGACTCTTTTAGTTGGCATGTTGGGGATGCAGAGCCTGTATTCATCACATTCTCAGTGGTGACAGAGGTCAGGCTAGCCATGGCTTCTGGGGGGCTGTATTTGAGCCAGTCAGTTCCACCCGAGACAACACAAGCAAGCATGTCTGAAGTGCTCAACTTCCATGCCTGTTTCGAGCAACGACATTTGTACAAAGGAGGAGGCAAATACTGTAAGTAAAAAGTGTTACACTGAAAAATCTATAGATTTCAACATTTCTTCTACAGCAGTCACATGGCAAGTTTCGGCTGTGTTCCAAAACCATGGGTGATTTTTTTTCTCCCATGTGAAAACATGTCTTTACCTAGTAATACATGCTCACATGTGACTCAGCATTGAGTCAGAGAGGAAACCGTTTCTAATAATAGAATGCTGCCACACTTGTTGTAAATAGGTCTCATTGATTAGTTTACACCCTTTACGTAAAGTTTTTGGGCTACATGCAATCAGGATGCTTTTTCTATTAGTTGTGGTGACTTGATGTTTATCAGAGGATGTTTGAAAAACTTTTACATTTCATGTTGTACCTTACGCCTTCAACTTGCTCCAGTTCCATTCCATGTCCTTACATAAAAAGCTAGAACATTCAATCCACTTTTGACATGTGAATTTGCATGCTTCCTCATATTTCACCTAATGACATACGTTCCTATTCCTTTCGAAGAGAAAAACCCAAGTACCTGAATGCCACAAGAATTTGTGTTGTCTGAGTTATGCATTATCAATAAAAATACATTGGTTTCATTTCTAGATTTGAGAAAGCCACTTTCAACTTTATCTTTCCATGTCCAAAACCAGTTGTTTGCTGGCTTAGTTCAGATTTCAGTCAAGTTACCTCTGAAATGATCAGCTCATATAATTCAAACAAGTATCTTGTTAAACCATATTACTTAAAATATATTTGAATACTGGAAAATAAAATGCAGCACATATATAGGCACATACATTTTTATGTTAGTTAAAAGTCTAACATCATCTATAGTCTATAGTCAAAGCACTATCATCAGTGCCCCCTTCTGTCAAAACATCAATGTAACAGTAGTATTTACTGTATGTCCATGTTCTCAGACCTTCTAAATATACATAATTTTTTTTGTCGAAGTAACAGCATAGAAAATCTTCCAAATTAATAGCAGTCATAGTGTTTTAGTTCCTCCTGCACTCAAAATACACATATTCCAGATGAATTGGAAATACTAAATGGCCGGTGGTATGTGTGTGTGTGTGTGTGTGTGTGTGTGTGTGTGTGTGTATGTGTGCGCCTCTATTAGTCTAGAACCCAGTAAAAACCCTTTCTGGATCGGGGCCTTGGCGTGGCGGAAGGGCTTGTGTAATCTAGGGATCTCCAGAGCTGTATCGTCGGGAGCATTATGCTCCTGGTAGGGTCACCCAAGGCGAACAGGTCTGGAGTGAAGATCCAAAAACCCGTATAAAAACAGTAAACAGGAGAAAATTTACCCTCCCCGGAGCAGGGTCACCGGGACGTATCCCTAGAGACAGTCCTGGGGGTAATGTTCCTAGGCAAGCGCCTGGTGGCCGGGCAGCCCACATAACCCGGCCAGGCTCAGCCCGAAATGGCAACGTGTGGGGGCCATGTGGGCCCACCACCCGCAAGGTCCAACATGGGGGTCGGGTGTGATGCTTTTCAGGCGGCAGTAGCGGGCAGGGTGGTACATGGCGTTGCGCCCTTCACAACAGAAACTGGTTCTTGGCGTGTGGAATGTAACCTGACTGGTGGGGAAGGAGCCGGAATTGGTGCGGGAGGTTGAGAGATACCAACTAGATATGGTTGGACTCACCTCCACTCACAGTGTTGGGTCTGGAACCAAACTCCTTGATAGGGGGTTGATAGGGGGTAGTCTCTCTCCTACTCAGGAGTTGCACAGGGTGAGAAGCGCAGGGCGGGTGTGGGGATGCTCATAAGTGTACTTGGTACCAGAGCTCCTTGGGCCAAAGGTCAATGATCGACTTTGTAGTCATTTCATCTGATTTGAGGCCACATGTTCTGGACACTTGGGTGAAGAGAGGTGCTGAGCTGTCAAGTGATCGCCATCTGGTGGTGAGTTGGATCAGATGGTGGGGAAAACTGATGGACAGACCCGGTAGACCAAAGCGTTTAGTGAGGGTGTGCTGGGAACGACTGTCGGAGGACCCTGTCTGGAATGATTTTAACTCACACCTCCAGGAGAGCTTCTCCCATGTCCTGGAGGAGGTAGGAGACATGGAGTCTGAATGGACCCTGTTCAAAATCTCCATTGTGGAAGCAGCCAGGCACAGCTGTGGCCAAAAGCTTAATGGTACCAGTTATGGCGGCAACTCAAGAACCCGCTAGTGAGGGAAGCCATTAAGCTGAAGAAGGAGGCCTTTAGGGTTTGGTTGGCTCTGGGGACTCCTGACTCAGCAGACAGGTACCAGCAGGCAAAAAAGGTGGCAGCAGCTGCAGTTGCAGGAGCAAAATCCAGAGCATGGGAGGAGTTGGAGAGGTTATGGAAAATGATTATCAGTCAGCCTCAAAGAGATTCTGGAGAACCATCCGGCGGCTTAGGAGGGGTTGGAGGAGCTTTGCTCAAGCTGTGCTTAGCAAGAGTGGAAAAACTGTGACCTCTAATAAGGACATTGTCAGGAGGTGGAAGGAGCACTTTGAGAAATTCTTAAACCCGAGAGATACGCCTCCCTTATAAGAGTCAGGGCCAGAGGCTTCCGGGCTATCAGAGTCCATTTCCCTGGTGGAAGTCACTGATGTAGTTGGAAAGCTCCATAGTGGCAAAGCACCGGGGCTGGATGAGATTCGCCCGGAACTGCTTAAGGTCCTGGATGTTGTGCGGCTGTCATGGCTGACACGCCTCCGCAATGTTGCATGGACCTTGGGGACAGTGCCTTTGGATTGGCAAACTGGGGTGGTGGTCCTTATCTTCAAGAAAGGGGACTGGACAGTGTGTGCCAACTATCAGGGTATCACACTTCTCAGCCTCCTTGGGAAAGTCTATGCCAGGGTGCTGGAAAAGAGGCTCCAGCCAATAGTTGAATTTAGGATTGAAGAGGAACAATGCAGATTCTGTCCTGGCCGTGGAACAGTGGATAGGCTTTTTACCCTCTCACAGATAATTGAGGGGGCATGGGAGTTTGCTAATCCAGTCTACCTGTGTTTTGTGGACTTGGAGAAAGCCTATGACCATGTTCCCGTATACTTGAGAAATTCTGTGGGAGGTGCTTAGGGAGTATGGGGTGCCAGGGCCATTACTGCAGGCCATTCAGTCTCTGTACACATGGAGCGATAGCTGTGTTCGCATACTCGGCATTAAGTCAAACCAATTCAATTTGGGTGTTGGACTACGCCAAGGTTGCGCGTCTCCACTCCTGTTTGTGGTTTTCATAGACAGGAGATCAAGACGCAGTTGAGGTCAGGATGGTATTCTATGTGGGAGTCAGAAAGTGATGTCTCTGCTTTTTGCAGATGATGTTGTCCTTTTGGCACTGTCACACGGTTGCCTCCAACACGCACTGGAACAGTTTGCAACAGAGTGTGAAGTGGTTGGGATGAGGATCAGCACCTGTCTGAGTCCATGAAATCTGAGTCCATGGTTCTCTCACGGAAAAGGATGGCATGCCCCCTTCAGGTAAGGGGAGAGAATTTGCCCCAGGTGGAGGAGTTTAAGTATCGTGGGGTCTTGTTCACGAGTAAGGGGGAAAGGGAGCGTGAGATCGACCGCAGACTGGGAGCAGCGGCAGCAGTAATGCGGTCGCTGTACCAGATTGTAGTGGTGAAGGGGGAGCTGAGCCATAAGGCAAAGCTCTCTGTTTACCGGTCGATCTAGGTCCCTACCCTCACCTATGGTCATGAACTCTGGGTATGGACCGAAAGAATAAGATTGTGGATGAAAGCAGATGAAATGAGTTTTCTCCGCAGTTGTGTTGGGACTCATTCTCCGTGACAGGGTGAGGAATTCGGACATCCGGGAGGAATGTAGAGCAGCTACTCCTCCACATTGAGAGGAGACAGTTGAGGTGGTTCGGGTATCTGGTAAGGATGTCCCCTGGCCACCTCCCTTTGGAGGTATACCAGGCATGGCCAACTGGGACGAGGCCCTGAGCTCGGTCGAGGAACCGCTGGAGAGATTATATCTCACAGTTGGCCTGTGAACGGCTAGGGTTCCCCGGGCTGAGCTGGAGGAAGTTGCGGGGGACAGGGGTGGCTGGGCCTCTCTGTTCTCCCTGTTGCCACCACGACCCTAGAGAGACAAGCGGGCAAGAAAATGGATAGATGGATGGATCCAGTAAAAAAAAAAAAAAAAAAGTTATGTAAAAAACGAGTAAAAAATGTAATTCTGTAAAAAACATTGAAAGGGTTTCAGAGAGAAGCTTATTAAAAGCTGACAGTAATGTTATCAATTTAACATGTGTCTACAGCTTTTGTCTGTGGTTATAGACCACATAAATATATACTACCAATTAAAAGTTTTAGAACACCCCAATTTTGCCAGTTTTTAATTGAAATTTAAGCAGTTCAAATACAGTGGATAACCTGAAATGGTACAAAGGTAAGCGGTAAACTGCCAGAGGTTTTTTAATAAAAAAAAAAAAAAAAAAAAAAAAAAAAGTTTAGGTCTCACACACACACAACCGCTTGATCCATACAGGGTGGCAGGGAGCCAGAGCCTAACCAAGCAACACAGGGTGAAAGGCTGGAGGGGCAGGAGACACAAACAGGACGGGACGCCAGTTCATTGCAAGGCACCCCCAGTGAGACTCAAACCCCGGACCCACCAGAGAACAGGACCCGCGCCACCGCACCCCCAGATTAGGTTACCAAAAACTGAAAAATAATGTAGATTTCAGAGTTATACAAAAAGGCCTTTTTCAGGGAAGAAGTAATGGGTTTACAACTTACAGCTGTTCTGCAGCAACTGAAGTAAATTAAGCCTTGATACCTGATGCTAACAATTCCTACAGGTGTCCCAACTTTTGTTGATTACTTACAAACTCTCTGTCTGTATGAAAGCAGTGCTGAAACAGACTGTGTTACTACATTCTCTTTAGCATTATTTAGACAGTGTTCTACTGCAGGAAGTAGTATATTGTTCTCATAATGGCAAGAAAAAAAGCAATTAATGAAGGAGAACAGACCATTATAACCCTTAAAAGTGGAGGTCTTTTCTTTAGAGAAACTGCAAAGAAAGCCAAGGTGTCAGTGAGTACAGTTTCCTACACTGTTAAAAGGCACTTGGAAACTGGAGGAAACTTTGCCAGGAAGAGGTCTGGCAGACCCAAAGCCACAACAGAATCTGACAAGTTTCTGGGAGTCAACAGCTTGCATGATAGGTTGCTCACAGGACAACAGCTTCAAGCACAGCTTAATGCTGGTTGAAGTAAGCAAGTCTTAGTTTCTTCTGTGAAAAGATGACTTTGAGCTACAGGTTTAACAGGTTGATTGGTAGAAAGAAAGCCATTGCTAAGATGGAAAAAGAGGCTTGTCTGAGCCATGAAGCACCGCCAGTGGACTACTGAAGACTGGAAGAAGGTCTTTATGGACCAATGAATCAAAATTTGAAATCTCTGGTTTATCACGCAGGGTTTTTGTATGCTGTTGAGTAGGTGAAAAGAAGGAATTTTCTGAATATTTGATTTCCGTTGTACAAAGAATGCTATGAGTGTGTTGGGATGTTATCTGCAAGGGGGGCTACTCTGAGTCAAAAATTTAGATTAAATTTTGTTGAATAGAATTCCATGACTTCTTATGTCCAATTGTTTATTTGTTCTATGGTTTAATTTCAGAGTATGAAACAAACTGTTTCAATTTCAACAAAAAGTGGAAAAATTGAGGTGTTCTAAAACTTTTGACTGACAGTGTATATAAGTAATTGAAATAAGCATATTGTGAAAACAAATCACTAAATGCAGGAAGGGAAATGTTTTTAAACTGAATTTGATTGCAGTGCATAGGACAGACAATGAAATTAGAGACGGCTCTGTTATGTCTTACAGCGTCCACCTGGTCTTCTCTTGGAGCTTCATGAATCATAAAATAACACACACTGTGCTTCCTTTACACTGCATTTGTGCCTTCGTTACAATAGCAGCAAACCTTTGCTACACGTCATATTCTCAAACAAAATGGTCAAACGCTAAATCAGGTATTACTCCACTGAAAACTAAATTAGAACATTTATGTTAAGACTTGACAACATAAAGGAACGCAGCAAGGCACACTGTTTGAATTGTAAATTTGTGTGGAATATGATCGCAAACTCTGGCAAAAAAATAAAAACTGGACTTGCATTCATGTTTACAATCATGTTGTGTGGAACTGAATTTGGTTTTTTTTTTTTTTTTTTTTTTTTTAAAAAAAAAAAGCAATAATTACTTCCTGGTTGTGACATCGAGAACCGGTGACTCGTTCAAATCGATCTTATTTGTTTGTGACGTTGCATCGTTTTCACTTTATTATATACAGAACACATCGATGGAGGAAAGTGCGAAAAGTAGGCGCGAGACATGACGCGAAACATGACGCGAAACACACGAGCTCCCTTGCCGACGCAAAGCGTGTCACGGGCGTGACGTAGTGCGCACGCACGCACGTACTCCCTCCCTCTTTCCCGACGAAAGGCGTGTAAGCGTGTGACGCGGAGCCGCGTTTGTGGCTCAATACAGAGTTCAAAGATGGCGGAGTACCTGGCCTCCATTTTCGGCACAGAGAAAGATAAGTGAGTAAAATTGCTGCTAGTTCCCTGTCCGTGGTCTAGGAAACTGAACTGTCTGCAGGAAAGCGATCCACGCGCGGCGCGTTGAATCGGATGTTTCTGAGGGTCACAAAGACGGAAGGCCGCATTCAGTGATGCAGTAGGGCCGAGGGGGGAAACGCGGGTAGCAGCGAGGGCCGCGATCGCCACCTGCAGCGGCTTTCCGTTCTGCTCGGCTGAATGGCGGGCCGCAGCGGGTCGGGGCACTGAAGCACCCCGCGCAGGACCCGTCGCGCGACCGTTAGAGCGCGCCGACCAGTGCTCGCGGGTCCCCCGGGACGCTCCTCCGCGCGCGCTTTGTTCACGCTGCTCTCAAGCGCCGCGTTAACGGCGCCACCATCGTTTGTGCGTTTCGCAGAACTACTCTGCAACCAGGTTTGCAAAGTAGAAGTAGTACGAAGCCACCGTAGAAAGATGTAACATTGACTACAGCTGTGCGTGGAAACACTCGACAAAGAGCGGCCTGCAGTCACGAGCTCTCAAACGCGCTCGGGCTCCTCGGTTCTCTGTCATCATGGAGAACTTGCACCTCGATAAGCCGTACTGGGGCGACGAGAAAGTTCTCGCCATCCTCTTCAGCTCGATTGCGCGGTGACTTTTCTTTTCCTTAAGTATTCATTTCCCTACTGTAGGAAATCAATAGTATTCAGTTCCTGGTATTAATACTGCAGGAAATTAAACTGAAGCCAGCGTTGCTGTGTTGAACATCTTCTTACATTTTCGCTGCCCTCCGTCCCTCCATCCATAATTTTGCTGTGGTAACTCTCGAACCCGAGTCCAGGTGCTGCTGATACGGTTGCTTTCTCCTTGTAAGTGTGATGGGTTGCGCCCTGGTTGTTCATTGAAGGTGATTTGTGAATTAACTTTTTTTTTTTTTTTTTTCTTTGGATGGGGATCCTTGTTCTTAGTACCAGTGAAGGTATGACTGTTTTCTCCTGGGGCAGTCATCTTCATCACTTCTGCATGTTATTTATTAATAATGTATGTGTTGCCTTACCATCTCTGTTCTGTGTGTGTGTTTGGACAGAGTGAACTGTTCCTTTTACTTTAAAATCGGAGCCTGTCGCCATGGAGACCGATGTTCCCGGCTTCACAACAAGCCCACCTTCAGCCAGGTAAGGTTCTGCGCGCCACCGGCAGGTCGAGGCTGCTGTGTGTGTGAGAGAGAGATGGGGAAAATTGGAGAGGATTTCACGTTGAGCGCTTGGACTGAAAGTTTCAAGAAGGTACTGAAACGGGACCAGCAGTTGTCTTACAGTTCCACGTTCAAATTCCCTTCCTTCTGTAGTGCCCTAAATCAACATACGCAACCCAGATTTCTCCAGTAACAGTGGCCTGTTATATAAATATGTAGATCATTATTAACTGGATTTAGTATTTTTAAGTCATCGTGGAGAAAGACTTTAGCTGAATGCTCATTCATTTTGATTCTGATTTCCCACTGGGGGGGAAAAAAGCAGGAACTGCACATTACTGATCATTTGTCTATTGCTACAGAAATGGAAGATGATCCACAGATGAACTGCCATTGTTATAGCAATATGCCACTCACTTAGAGGTGGTTTTATTCTCAGTTGTTTCATTTATGTAATGTTTCATATTTCTGCATTTTTAGGGTTGAGCCCATTTTATTACATTATAACTCAAAATAGATTAACAAGTGTTTTATCTGTCAGATTCTGCTGACTATGGAATATCTTCCAACTCCCCCCCCACTTTAAATACAGCTTAGATTTGTGTGTTTGGTATGGATCTCATCTCCCATAGGATGATTATTGCTGTAAACTGTAGGCATTTCAGTGGTTTACTTGTGAAGAACAGAGTTGAGCTGTTTTTATTCCCTAAATTGTTTTCTCCCTCAGCCTTGATCACATTCATAACGCTGGATGCTATTAATCTTCATGCTACCTCTTCCCTAATTTTGTTGGATTAGTTTTGATTATTTGTAGACATTTTAAACTGTAGCCGTTAAGCTTCACTCTGTATCTTGACCTTCTGGGGGATTTTGAGGAAATTCAACTAGAAAATGAAATGTTTATTATAAAAATATGGTGGAACAATCTGCCTCCTGTGAAATGGCTTTTTCAGGCTCCTTCCTGGTCCTTGTTAAATTGACCTTATCACTGTAAACAGTTTGCTGTAACTATATTTAAATGAAAACAGATTTCATTGTGGTGGTTTATCATAACTTCTGCCTTTAAGTTAACAAGTGTTTTTAAACAGTATCACTGTGGCCCTTGAGAGTGTGGATTTGTCCCTGTTTTACATTTACATTCAGGTCCACCTCTGCAGCATTTTGAAGCAGTTGCTTTGGTGTGCTGCTTCATGTTGAATGTACAGCCGTTCCATACAGCTTCCCCCCATTCTTCTAGAAACTTCTAAAATTGTAGGAGGTTCACCCAAAGTACCTAGCAGCGGGAGATTTGTATGCTGCTTGGACATGATTCTAAAGCTTTTTGGTCAGTATTAATCAGCTCTGAATTTGTGTTTTTTTTGCTTTTTTTAATTTTTTTTTTTTAATCCTTCAGACTATTGCCCTGCTGAACATTTACCGAAACCCGCAGAACACGGCCCAGTCTGCTGATGGCATGCGCTGTGAGTCTCTTGTGTTCGTACAACTGCACAATCCCCAGGGCATCAACCTGCGACCATCATGATAGTCTGGATTCCATGCCAAAATACCTATACGTGTAATTATCATTTGTAAATCATGTAACAGTGTCCTCTTCATCTGCTTCCAAGGTGCGGTGAGCGATGTGGAGATGCAGGAACACTATGACGAGTTCTTTGAGGTAATGTACACTCAATGCTCATCATCTCCACCAGCCCGCTCAGAACCTCAGAGGGGTGGAAACAGTCGAGTTCTGGCTCATGGTGCATTTTGCAGTACAGAGTCTTTATTGCAGTGGGGTTTATGATTTGGCCTTCAGCCCCCTCTGAGGGAAAACATAGAACTAGTTGGTGAGGCTTGCAGGGCACTTGTAATCCACTGAAATTTCTTGACTTTTTCTTGATAATACTCTGCATGCACTTTCTGCTTTGCCTTTCACATTGACAGTTCTCTCTTTTTTTAACCCCCACTGTTCCTCAACACCATGTTTGTAGGAGGTTTTCACGGAGATGGAAGAGAAGTATGGGGAAGTGGAAGAGATGAACGTGTGTGACAATTTGGGTGACCACTTGGTTGGGAATGTATATGTGAAGGTGAGTGTGTTAAGATGTGGAATAAACTGTTTTCTGTTATTTTGTGATATAAACAGTAGGTATTAAAGCTCATATGCTGTTTACAGTCATGGATTAATATCCAATGTCCTGCAGTTCCGTCGTGAGGAGGATGCAGAGAAGGCAGTGTTGGATCTAAACAACCGCTGGTTCAACGGACAGCCCATCCATGCTGAGCTCTCACCTGTTACAGACTTCAGGGAAGCCTGCTGTCGCCAATATGAGATGGGGTCAGTTCCTGCACTTTTACGTTTGCTGTCCATGTTGAGTTCTAGAGGAACTTTCTCATGGTTGTACAGTTTTTGCAATGAGGAAAGATGGATGTATGCACAGCAGGTGTAGCAGGACAACAGAACATGGCTCAGTGTTAAGAGGGAGCTTGGGAAGACTTGCGGAAAGTTTAGAAACTTCAGGTGAAGATTGGAACTGGTATTTCAGTGAATGGATGTGTATGTATGCATGCATGTATGAATCAAATCTGCATTATAACTATCAGATGTGGATTTGGACTGAACATATTTTTGTGCTTTTAGGTGTGTTGGTAAGGTTCATTCGTCTACTGAAATATACTGCTTAGAATTTCAAGTTGCAAAGTGAAATGTGTTCACACACTTTTTACAGGTGATTGGCCTGTATTTTTTTTTAAATTTATTTTGTTTCTGGTTGCATATTTAGCTTTTAACGGAACATTAACACTCTTGAGTCAGCAAACAGTCACTGGCCAATTTTGTGTGCAACTCCACTGCTGATGTCTCATCTGTTGTGTTATTCTGATTGTGGTCCCAAATGTCGCCTGCAGAGAGTGCACTCGAGGTGGCTTCTGCAACTTCATGCACTTGAAGCCCATTTCACGTGAACTCCGCCGGGAGCTGTACGGACGTCGCCGGAAACGGTAAAACTCTTGTAATCGTTTATTATTTTCCTTCTCTACTGTCTTTGTCCCCAGATATCTTATTTCAGTTTATGTGAAACATTATGGTATTTATGTCCTTGCTTATAGGCACCGTTCCCGCTCCCGCTCCAGAGAGCGACGCTCTCGTTCTCGGGACCGAGGGAGTCGAGGTGGTGGTGGCGGCCGCGATCGCGAACGTCGCCGGTCAAGAGACCGTGAGCGTTCTGGACGCTTCTGAGTTTGCGTAGTGCCACTCCTGCCCTGCCATGATGTGACCCGAGCCGACCCCACCCTCCTTGACCCAGCTCCAGTTTTTCAGCAGAAAAGTCACCTGACCAAGGACCCATCTGAAATGCTGGACTCTCCCTTCCCTTTCTAACACTGTTCTTTATTTTTTTAAGAAACCAGGAGCTTGCTTTCTCAATAAAAAAAAATGACTTAGTGATTCTATAGTGGTCTGTTCTTAAAGTCTTAATTTAGGATATGTTGTGAACAAATCTTATTTGTTGCATGTTTTTCCAACTGGTGGGTGTCGTATTTTATCCATGGGATAATATGCCACAAGGCATGTTTTTTGGAAATAAATGTTAGTTATTATCATTGCTGCTGTTCTTCTTAGAACCCCTGGCTGGTTATTTATCTATACAGCAGTTTGGGAAAATCCACGTTTATCCTGGATATTTTGGAAGAATTTCTGCAGTTAAGCATTTTGAACGCTCGGCTTTAGACATCATCTGATACACCTGGTTGTCAGTTTACCATCCACTGCTCCAGTGCTTAAACTGAATCCTGATACAGGCAGCGAGGTAGAACCAGTTCCCAAGTGTCCCAGCTAATATAGCAGCTAATAGCACTGTTTGTTACAAAAGCAGTACTGATTAACAAGGAAGTGTTTCTAAAGGGCAACAGTAGAATTTAATGATCCCTTTATCGGTATTATATAACTTACTAACAGTTCTAGCATGAGTCTATTGCTTTATCTTTTTTTTTTAGCAGGCATTCATACAGTTACAAAAAAATCTAGAACAGCAGTATGTTCACTCACAAGTTTGCTGGAAATCCAGCCTTAATTTGTGCCTCCACAGCTTGTCTTGGGTGTTAAGGTCATTGAAATGTTAGTGAGAAAGCCATTATTTATGGTGACAAAGGATGAATGTTTTGGTAGAGTGATATCCATGCACTTAGGTATGCTGAGTAGTAAGTATTACTAAGTGTAATTGGAGTGTATTAATATCCATAGACTGTACACGTCCCATGCCCTCAGGTGCAGAGTTGTCTCTAGTATAGCTAGTTATGCTCAGGTTGTGCCTCTTTAAGCTAAGCGGTGACATCTTCTATGGCTATTCTACATTGTCTAATAAAACTGCCAAGTCATGTTTAGTACTTCTTTTGCAAATCCTTTGCATTTGAGGACTTGCTGAAGTCTGTGATTCATAGACAACTAGATGCCTGGTATCTTCCCTGGTGATACCCTGGCAGGCATGTACATCTCCTGCTTGTTTTGGGGGTGTCTTGACTTCAGTAAGCAAAAAGCGTGCAGAGTGGGATTCAAGCTGGGTGGTTGACTTGGACGCGCAAGAGCAATCCGCTTTTTGGCCCCAAAGAACTTTCTACCTGCTTTAGCAGTATGTTTTGGGTCATTGCTCTGCTGGAAGGTGAAGCACCATCCATTGAGTTTTGAGGCATTTGGTTAGATCTGAGCAGATAAGATGTTTCTCTACACTAAACAGTTCATCCTGCTATTGACAGTCATACCATCAATAAAGACAAGTGACCCTGTTAACAGTGGCAGGTATGCATGCTCATGACCTGATTTACTTAACCATTATAGGTATTCTTTGCAGAAATTTAGTTCAAATAAAAACCATCATGTATAGGGGGGGCCAGGAGGAGAATTTAATAACTGTTGTAAAAGAAAACAAGTTGGCTGGAAATGAAGGTGCACGTTCCTCTCTGATTAAGGTTCTGGACTTGTGATAAGAAAGTTCATATCTGATGCTGAGCAAAGCGCATCATCTACTGACGCAATCTGGATATCAGCATGTGGCTTGCCATAAACTGAATCAGTACTATTAGGCTGTCTCGATTAAAATTACTTGTGAAGTTGTTCATTCTAAGAGTGCTACATGTAGTCCAAAGAAACTAAAATCTGAATCATTGTAACGTGGGTGGTCTCGCGTGTGGCTGCGCAAATTATTAAAATACAACGGAAATAAATACGCGAAAGACAAGATCTTGGAGACAAGATTTTGTATTAAAAATTATCATTTATTATTAATTTAACGATTCTCGACAAAAACTTGAATCAAGCATAAAAATACAATACTTGCACACACTCGTTCTCCTCGACAAGCTTTGAACGCCATAAGACGGGAGAAGAAAAAAAAAGAAGGCACGGACCAGTTCTGGGTTTTGATTGGACAAAATGTCGGACAGACGCCCCCACTGTAGCCAATCACTATGTACACCAAACATGGATCTCTGCCTGATGATTGGTTGGTGTTCTTGCTTTTAAACATGTGCTAACAGTGACAACGCAGATAAAGCTAATTTAAAAGGAAGTGAAAGAGATATTTTTCTGTTATACTGGGACACGGTCGTCATATAAGAAACAGCAATTAACGCCAAGGTGAGTCAAAATCCCCAGTTCCCGAGCCTAACAAAATTTTCAGCACACACCACACCTATCTGAAATATTTTGGAGGTGTTTTCTAAATCGGAATGTCTTAAAAAAAAAAAAAAAGGTAGCTTGAGTTGCCGTCAAAAATCCATCCCATGTGCAGCGAGACAGATGGCACGAGATACAGTCAGTAAGTATTAACTTTGTGGTAATTGTGGTATACACAGTGGGAGCGTGAGATACGGTTTGTTTGCATGCGACCACGCGACGAAACAGGCTGATGAAATGTTGTTACGTCACAGCATCCAGAACTTCAGGAATCCGCCCCGTCCGACACGTATGTGCAGCTCTTCCGATATTTTGCAATTTGCCAAAGAGAATTAGTTTGTAATGTGTCATTTATGATTGATCATTTGATATCGGAGAACATGGTTAAGTCGGTGTTGGGGTGCGATCTCCAAAGCGTGGTGGTTCGAGATGTTGCCTTGAAGTTAGAGGTCGCAGGTTCAAATTCAGCCTCCTGCTCAGGCTGCTAGGACCCTGGCCTGACTGAATTGCTCCAGTAAAAATTGCAGTCAGTCAGTGCAAGGGGGGTGGGTAACTAAAACTGTCGATAGCTTAACCTTGTAAGTCGCTGTGGAGAAAAGCGTCCGCTACAAATACCCGAAACAGAACGAATACAGTCATGAGAAGGAAAAATGGTGAGAAACAGTCTCTCTCTTTAAATAGCTGGATGTCTTCTGTATTCGCGCGGTAACAGAAGTCATGGAAATGCGGTCATTTTGTAAACGTATGAATCCCTGATTCGACCGCGCGATGACGTCATTACACGTTGAAGTTGTTCGCCATGATCAGGTATTAATCATGGTGATCACAGGCGGACCTCAGATTAAACCAGTCGGCTTCTCGGGATAAAATTCATAGTTTCTCACTGTCCAGTCAGATTACTTATCGGGGAGGTTTTTTTTTGCTTAAGTATTTTACACGAGGGAAGTCGTAGGTTCAGTTGTTAACGCGAACATGAGTCCGTTTTGACATATCATGATGATGTTGCGTGTTTCACTGTAGCAGTGTCTCCCTTCCAAGTCGGAGATGCAGTGCGTTTTGTCACGCGTACCTCCTGGTCACTTCCGGCTCCTATTATACCCTCTCTCTCTCTCTCTGTATATGTGTCTTGTCAGGTAAGCTAAAATTCAAACAATTCTACAGGGAGAAGTCAGTGTGCACACCCGTCTTTGGGTGTGTTACTTCTGCTTCAGCCTGGGTGGCCTGGCTGAGGAATTGACCTCCTAGGAGCTAATTCATGAACACTGGCATAATGTCACTCACTAGTACCCCCTCGTGTGTTCATAATGCTGTCACTCGTCTTGGCATTCTTACGTTGGCAGCTGCCTGTCCCCGGTGCATAACCCTTCCACCTCCTGCGTGATGCATTCGGAAAGTAAATGGGTAATTAAGCACTAGGAGTTCATCTTTTTGCAGCAGTCACTTTGGAGCTGTGACGGTAAGTGTCCTTTGGTGCCCTCACCATATCTCAGCTGCCCTTCATTGCTCTTGCTTATCTGTAGTTTGAGCATTGTTTGTGGTAGATGTTGCATGGGTATCTGACAGCAGCAAGGATAGCAATTTGGGATATCGCCTTTTCACCAAAACCATTTTCAGGTCAAAGCACTGCCGTGCAACTATTCTAGGGAAATATCCATCTGTGTAAATGGATAATTCAGGGACCCAGCTGATATCCCTCATCTTCCCTGGGGAGGGTTGGGATTGTGTTTCAGAGGTGGCTGTTTGAGCTCTGTAAATAAATCCACAAGGGTTCCTATTAATAGTACTTCTAGTGATGGTGCTGGCTGTTGTATTGGCAGCACTTTTCCCTGTGCTGCTGTGAGGGGGAAAACCTGTTGCCATACTGAAACGTTAGGTTTCTGAATTTTCTTCTGTTGAGCTTGCGCTTGGTCTTGTCAGGCCATTATTTATTAATTAACTAAGCTATAGTATGGGTGGGGTGTTTTGAGAAAGAAGTGTAAACAACTCTGAAAGTGAACTGCTATTACACAATGTAGTGTCCTTGGATAATGCTTTTATTTATTCTCCTGGTTCTTTTTCCAGATCAACTTTTAATAACCTGTTTAATGTAGCTTAGTCTTCAGTTGAAATCTTGGATAAGTACTTTACAAAATTTTTCAGCTATTTGATCATTTTAGGGTATTAATCAGTAAGCTTTTCAAAGCCATTAGGACCCTTTACCCATCTCCACCCCAACCATTGCCTATTTTTGTAACTCTTTTTATTTTGTGATAGTTGTCTCCAAATGAAATATGGAATGTGCACAGGTTGCATTGTGCACAGTGTCTACCAATTTGTTCTGCTTACAACATGGTAATATCAGTGGGGGGAGCACTCACACGTCCTCACTCTGGGTTAATAATGGTATAAATATTTACTTTGTAAATGGGAGCTGTATAATCATTTGAACTTTTATGCGCTGACTATACTAGTTCTATGACCACATGGAATGTGGACAAATTTGAGTGTGAGTTTAGCAGTTGACAGAAATAGTGAATGGGAATGTTTCTACCCGGTTGAAGAACATATGATGAATGCAAAATTTAGGTTTTTGTAGGAAACCCTGTACTCCTTAATGGAGGATCTCATCAAGCTTCAGTGCAGCATTGCCTTATTGGTATGATCACTAGAGTTGCATTGAGGGATTCTGCACATGAGCACTCATGCTTTTGTGAGGAAGTGGGATTTTGTTGCTTTAGCCATAAGCTCATGGCCCCTCCTTTGGCTAGATGTAGGTGGGAAGGGCATGATGTAGGTGTTTGTTTAATTTTGGTTTTAATCTGTATTACTTGATTGGAGCCAACTGTGAAAAGACTGACTGCAGATAAAGGTGGAATTGTGGCAGCTAATGACAGACATATCAAACATTAATGAGACTGTTCAAAAGGTGGTATTTTCCTCACAGGAGTCAAAATCTTTTGTGCTTAGCCTCTGAGATGGTTGTAATAAGACTACCATGTTGGCTGCATCTGCTTTGGTTTTGCACACTAAAACTAACCATCAGAAAGGCCACTGTTGCCTCATATGTTATGCAGATGTCAGTGGAGTAGTCTGCAGTTCATATTGCAGAGATGGACTTTAGTTTAGTTTAAAGATGTTACTGTGTTTCAATCAACCTAGAGGAAGCGTGTGAGGGGACGAAGCCCAGCTTAGTTTTCTTTTGCAGAAATGATCCATCCTAGCGTTGCCTGTGTGATCTTGGCAGACTTGGGGCAGAGTAGCTATTTGCGTGTTAGTGTAATTCCCACTTGTTGGTTTTTTTTTTTTTTTTAAATCATCTTCTTCAGATACATGGAGAAAGCCTTATTGCAAAGAACTAATGTACTAGCAGTCAGTGTTGGTGCCCAGGAAATACACACACACACATGCTTCATGTTATTAAAGGTCTTAAGGGATGAATGCATGTTGATAGAATAATCTTGAAGTGATCCTATACTTTCTTGCAATGTTTTTATCTAAAACACTTCATATGGCAAACTTCTTTCATGACATAGACTTCTCAGCTGGCCAACAAGCAAGTGAGAAACTTGATAGAGTTCTGAAGTGGGGGAGGGGGCTGTCCAATCCTCAACATGCAGGTTGAGTGTGACTTGACAAATCCTCTGGACTGGATTACCCATAACTTGGGTTCTTAAGATGTCTTTGGATAAAACCTCTGAAATTAGACTCCTTTTTGTTCCCCTGTGCCAGGTTAACCATGCCCTCAGTGCCCCCCAGCAAGGAGTCCAGCAGTCTCCCCGATGCCTGCCCCTGTGCCCCCAAGGAGCTCAATGGGGGAGACGGCAGTGAGGAGATTGCTAGTGAAATCTTCTGGATTCGTCCTGACCTGCCCAGCAAGTGTACATGGCAGTTGGGTGTGTCACACACAGAGTCCCCACACTCCCATCCTGAAAGGTGATGTCTTTGACTGCTGCCATTGTAGGTTTTCATTCAGGAAGTGGATAGCCATGTAGTTCTCAGAGAAAGTGTTTGTTTGTTTGCATTGGGGCTAAAGGTCATGGGAGTTTCTTTAGTTCAGTTCAGGAGAACACTTCTACTAGAAGTTGTCAAAGGGATAAATTGCTTCAGTGGGTAGTGTGTTATGAAGATGGGGAAAGTGCATGAATCTGTGAGGTATTTGGCCAAATTCACTGATATAGATAGTGATGTTGTACGGTTTCCTCTTCTGGCAGGACAAAAGCACCTAAAATCCTACCCAATATCCTGAAACAAATTGGGGACACCCCTATGGTCCGCATCAACAGCATCACCAAAGCATATGGACTCAAATGTGAATTATGTGAGTAGTGACTTCATTGCTATTTGACCATATTTGCATATACATTAAATCATACACTTGGGTGACAATGGAAAAGGCTGCACTGAACATCAGATGCTTTTTTTGTTTCATTATAAAGAAGTCTACCCTTTTTCCACCCAAATTGTTTGCATGCATTCTAGGAGGACAGCAGAAAAGCTCTAAAACCTGTACAGATAGTTCTAACTTCCTGTCCTCCTATACCTAAAGCTGCATGCTTTTTGAGTGGACTGAGTGTAGCTGATGTATTCTGTAATGAGCTGTTGAATTATTGTGTTCTTCCTGATGGTCTCAGTTCCACAAATGAGCAGTAATGCAGTCAGTGGTTTTTGTAGATGTCTTTAGTCAACAACTATTAATTAGTCACAAGGGGTCATTGTGTTTTAGGTTGAGATGATGGGGTGAGGATTGAGGGTTAGGCTGTTGTGATGTGTCATATGACACAGTACCAGTTAAATTCCTGTGTTAATGAGTGCTTCTTAAAGCGATTAACTGCTTAAAGTCAAGTCCTTGCTGAGCTCCTTGGTGTGAAGTGACCCCTACCATACATGGTTTTTGTACCAGAGCTTCTGGGAATTTAAAAAAACTTTGAAAATGGGGCCAGAGGTTCTGCTTGAACTGCCTGATCTTGCACCATTTCTGTTCTTATAGCTATATGCAGTTGACTGTAACTGTCGTGTGTGTGTGTGTGTGTGTGTGTGTGTGTGTGTGTGTGTGTGCCCACCTGCCCATGTGCAGTGGCCAAATGTGAGTTCTTCAATGCCGGTGGTAGTGTGAAGGACAGAATCAGCCTGCGGATGGTGGAAGATGCAGAAAGGGCAGGAATACTCAAACCTGGGGACACAATCATCGAGCCCACATCTGGCAACACTGGTATGCATCTCTCTCTCTGTCTCTCTCGAGGACTGCTTTTCCCTTGATTTTACTGTTATGTAAGGTGACAAGCAAAACCATGAGCCAGGTTCTTAAAGGACTTACAAAACCATTGTCTTACTTGCTCCCCTCTCTCAGGCATTGGCCTGGCCCTTGCTGCCGCTGTCAGAGGTTACCGTTGCATCATTGTTATGCCGGAGAAGATGAGCATGGAGAAGGTGGGCATCACTCATAGCCCTTATAGCACATGAATTGCAGAAAGTATGATTCTCATTGATTGTGCATTTGCATGTCACAGGTGGATGTGCTAAGGGCCTTAGGGGCCGAGATCGTGCGCACCCCTACCAGCGCCCGCTTTGACTCCCCAGAATCCCACGTCGGTGTGGCTTGGAGGCTGAAGAACGAGATGCCAAATTCTCACATCCTGGATCAGTACCGCAATCCCAGCAACCCACTGGCACACTATGACACCACAGCTGAGGAGATCCTGGAGCAGTGTGATGGTGGGCATCCATGTTGATTTGCAGACACTGAATTTACCCTGGTTTCTTAACTGCTGGGTAAAGTCACACGCACCTCTGCTCCTCTAGGTAAAGTGGATATGCTGGTGGCGGGAGCTGGGACAGGGGGTACTATCACAGGGATTGCCCGGAAGCTCAAGGAGAGATGCCCAAATGTTAAGGTGCCTTAACTCAGTTCAGCCTCCTGTTAGGAGGAGAACTTCAGTTTGTGCTGAGATGGCAGTAGTCAGAGCTTTTTAACTTGTTGTTTACACCATGGATTTTCACATGCTGCATATGTACCATAGATTGTTGGTGTGGACCCTGAGGGTTCCATTCTTGGAGAACCAGAGGAGCTCAACAGGTCGGACACCACCAGTTATGAGGTGGAGGGCATTGGGTATGACTTCATCCCCACTGTGCTGGATAGATCTGTGAGTTGCTGGTGATATACCTTGCCCCCCCCCCTTTTTACACATACTGTGTGGTGTGTCTGAGGATGTTCTGAGTTGACCAGGGCCTTTTTTTTTTTTTTTTTTTTTTTTTTTTTTGTGGGGGGGGTCCAGGTTGTGGACACCTGGTACAAGTCCAATGATGAAGAGTCCTTTTCCATGTCCCGCATGCTTATCAAAGAGGAGGGACTGCTGTGTGGTAGGTCCTCCCCAATGTCACTTACCTGTAGCCCCACATTAAAATGGGAAGGAGCTGAAGTTGGTGGGAACTGGTGATGGGGTGGATTTCTGTGGAGGGGTATGGGTGGCACTGTCTCGTGACTAGAGGCTTGAACCTGTGAGCAGAAAGTTAAACCCAAGACGTCATGAATGGGTGAAAGTGTAACCTTGAACATGCTTAAGCTGCTTTGTTTTTGAGCCTCTCCTAAGGTTAAATGTGTATGTCTGTCTGTTCATTACCATGTGCCAGGTGGAAGTTCAGGCAGTGCTATGGCTATAGCAGTGAAGGCCGCCAAGGAGCTGAAGGAGGGACAGCGCTGTGTGGTCATTCTTCCTGATTCCATACGCAACTACATGTGAGACTTGGCAGTGGGGAGTGTAGATGTGGTTTTGGTCCAATCGGTATCTAATCTTTTTGTTTTAGATGGCCAAATTTTGTGTCTTGCCCCATGTTGGGTGACAATGTGATGCAGAGGGTAGCACCTGTATCTCTGAGGTCCTGGGCTGTGGATTAGGGTTTGTATGTTTTGGGTGTGCTTCTTCCCACAGTCCAGAGATGTGCATTTCAGGTAAATTGTTGACAAGCAGTTAACCACTAAAGAACTAGTAACCTGTTAACTAAACTCCACCTCATCATTTTTTTTGAAAATCCAAGGTCCAAATTCCTTAGTGACAAGTGGATGTGCCAGAAGGGTTTTCTTCGGGAGGAGGACATCATGGTGTCCAAACCCTGGTGAGATAGTGTTACCTTCTCAAAGCTGTAGAGGCAAGTGTTGGACTGTTCCTGGTCTGGTCCAGTGGGGTTTTTTTTTTTTTTTTTTTTTTTTTTCCTCCCCCCCACCCTCACACGGAAGGCCTTGTATGGATGTGTTCTGTGCTCCTGACACAGGTGGTGGAACCAGAAGATCCAGTGCCTGAACCTCTCGGCTCCCTTGACTGTTCTGCCCACGGTCAGCTGCCAAAAGACCATCCACATCCTGAAGGAGAAGGCCTTTGATCAGGCCCCTGTTGTGGATGAATCCGGGTAGGAATCGAAGAGGACATGGGAAGGAAAAAAGCCCATTCTTTCTCATTTGTTATGAGGACAAAGGGATTGAGACCCATTGCTTCTGCCAGTTATGCCCTGCTTCCCTGACAGTCTACAACTTTGACTTATATAATAACAGAAATGTGTGTGTGTGTGTGTGTCTGCCTTTTAGAGGTAGCATTGGGCACCTGGTAGTATCATGGTTAGAACTGCTGCCTTTGGACCAAAGGTTGCAGGTTTGAATCCCATCTCTAGCTGTAATGCCCTTGAACAAGGTACTTACCCTATGTTGCTCCAGCAAAATGACCTAGCTATATAAATGGGTAAATAATTGTAAGGCAGTTTAGAGAAAAGTGTCATAAATATATGTAAATGCTGTACTAGAAACTATTGCACTGCAGCAAATGGCAGCTATATTCAGGGGCAGCAGCTGGGCTGTTCTTTGCAATCAGAAGGACCCAGGTCTGAATCCCTGCTTTTGCTGTAGTACCTTGAGTGAGGTACTTGTCCTGCATTGATGAGTTAAAATTACGTGGGCTTTATAAATGGGTTAATTGTAAATGGCAATATAGTATACACACACACACACACCTAACATTGCATAAGTCTGCTTGGAGGAAACATTAAAAAATTCCCTTTTAATTGTTCTGAGTCATTAATGGTGTCCATGTGTATCAGAACAGTGCTGGCTACTTACCCTATTGTACCTTCTCCCTGTTTGCCATGCAGACTCATCCTGGGCATGGTGACTTTGGGGAATATGCTGTCTTCTGTACTAGCAGGCAAAGTGAAGCCCTCAGACCCTGTCAGCAAGGTGCTTTACAAGCAATTCAAACAAGTGAGTACTTGCCTTTACTTCTTACTGCAGGCTGGGTGAGGTTTAGCCTGTTCCTGCTTATGAAACTGCTGCATGGAGCACTAGTTGCCTGTGTCACTGTCAGATGGGTTCTACACAGCCTGCAGTCGGGAATGTTTATCTCCTCCAGATTCACCTCACTGACAACCTTGGAAAGCTATCCAGCATTCTGGAGACAGATCACTTTGCTCTGGTGGTCCACGAGCAGATCCAATGTAAGTCTCTCTCTCTCTCTCTCTCTCTCTCTCTCTCTCTCTCTCTCTCTCTCTCTCTCTCTCTCTCTCTCTCTCTCTCTCTCTCTCTCTCTCTCTCTCTCTCTCTCTCTCTCTCTCTCTCTCTCTCTCTCTCATGCTCCTTCTCCAAGAGGCATTCCCTCACTTATTGACGCCGTCACTGGAAATAATACCCCCCACCGTAAGTCTCCTGCAAAAAATACTCTTTTCCATCTGGCAGGTGAACATCATGTCTGCCACAGTACCAACCCAGGGCTAGTCCCCAAGAGTCCAAAAGACTCTACTAAATTGGCACTTGATGGTTCCTCAGGTAAATTTCACCTGCCAGATTTTCTTGTACATGCATAAAACCAACGTTATCTATTATGCAAGATGAATGCTCCTAGGTGAAAGTTTCACCATCAATGAAAATCCAGTGTTAGTTGGGTGTAGGGTTTTTTGTCACGCAAGAAGCTGTACAGTGAGTGAGATGTTTCATGTGCTTAAATAGGGTTTATTACATGTAATCAGAAGCTGAAAAGTGTAATTTTGTGCAGTGCTATAAAAGTGTGGTCATTCTTCTTGATTCCATATTCATGTTGCTGTCGGATGGTAGTCTGGTGCCCTCAAAGTGGATTGCTCTGTGTGTGCGTGTCAGTGGAGCAGTGCTTCTAGAGACGCAATGAGCAATACTGGATTTTGGGAGCCACAATATATAAAGCTCTTTGTAATTCCTGAGTCCTACTCGGCTGCTACGATGTTTCAGGACACATCTCATCCAGGGTCTAAAGAGCTAGACATGGACAATCTAGTGATGGCAGCATGTTGGTTGTAATGCTTACACAGGTAATCCTAGATTTACAACAGGGTTCCATTCCAACAACCTTGTCAAATTACTAGCTTAGTCAAAAATCCTCCTATACTGTATTATAGGATGCTATATGAATTATAGAATTTCCATATTTTTCCTAATTTCACACATTTTATTCAAAAGTGTAGAATAGTGCAACATTAATATACTGTACATGTTGTAATTTTCTAAATGTTTTTGGGGGGACCTTGTGGCCAGCTGATATTATTGATGTTGTATGGTAACAAGCATTACAACCAAATTCAGGGTTGAGTGCCTTCTGTCCTCTACTGGAGTCTCTGATCAATATGGTCACTGACATGGTACATGTCCTCACCTGGTCATGGTGTGCCACAAAATTGTCGTCCTGCCCTTCTGTATTTAGGGCTTTCACACTCCTGGCATCTCCCTGTTGCTTTCTCCTCCCACAGACATGGCGGATGGCTCGCCTTGCCTGAGACAGATGGTGTTTGGTGTGGTGACTGCCATTGACCTGCTGAACTTCGTCACAAGCAAGGAGAGGCGTGAGCATTCAGTGTCTGAATGCACCGACGAGCTGTAGGGGGTGCTCTGGTCTGGATATCAAAGCTGCTCCATGATGATGATGATGATGATGATGATGATGATGATGATGATGATGATGATTCTTTGTTTTGTAGAAGTCAGGTTGTATAGGGTGTTATATTTTACTCTTTGGGGGGGGAGGGTCATTTTGGCTACCTCTGTACTTTTTTGGTAGAATGCTGATTCACTGACATATTCCAGAGATGACAACTTTGTGTGACCAAGGAAATGTAACAAGTTTGTGTTGGCAGAAATTGTGTAATGTCTTGCATACAATTGAAGCATCTTGTTTACCAAAAACTCAGTGATTTATTTAGAGGCTTATCTACCCAAACTGGTCTTTTCTTAACCATAGTATTCTTTTTTTTTTTTTTTTTTTTTTTTTTTTTTGTTGAATTAGCTACAATTGAATTTTTTTTCTTCAGGTGTTTTGCAACCACTGTTAATGAATTGTAGGTCTGTATGTAAAGTGTTCCTTACATTGCTAATGACTAGGGTATTTTGAGCAGCTATAGTGCTTTGTAACCCTTGTAATTTGTCTAGTTGCATGATTCATGGTTTGACTTTTCAGTGAAGACAATGGCAGGTTTCTAATGGTGATTCTATGTAAACAACCCTTGTTTTATCTTCATTTTGACACACTTTAGCTGGAACCTGTTTTTCATGGCACAAATGAGTTGTAGGTGCAGGGTAGTGCTTGAGTTTCTCTGGTAGCAAAGGCCTGCAGCATGAAACTCACCAGCTCTGGTGGATTCACAGGTGTTGTGGCACTTGTGGGTCACTAGAGGAGGCCCTTGCTCATGTGACAGTGCATTTCTGAAAGGTATAACATGGTTCTATACCTTGGCTCAGCTAAGAGCCATAAGCCAGTTCTGCTGTTGGAGCTTCAAGGTTGTGGATGAGGCTGTCATGACATGTAATGCTGCCAGACTGGTGACTTTTTTTTTTTTTTTCTTTATCCCTCCTCCCCCCCTTCTCCTTTTTTGACTGTCTGCCATTGTGTAGAAACTGAGATGTTTGACTGAAGCTGTGCAGTTAAAAACTTCATTGACATGTCTTTTTTTTTTGTCTAAAATTCTTTCATGTGTGCCATTTGCAGTCCACTTCCAAGTGATAAACTACTCCCGTTTCTCCATCTCTTTAGAGACCAAGGTCCTTCAGTGGACAACAATGTACCATAGTACCCAAAGACAGAACACTGTAAGGTCTCTAAATTATTTCCGCCCTGTGCTGGAACAGATGGTTTTTCCCACATCAAAGGATCTGGACATGTTTTGCTGAACCAAATTCTACCAAAGCAGCAAAACTTGTGCTTGAATTTTCTTGTATTCACACACTATGATTGTTCCTTTTCACTGGGACAAGTGTATTCAGTGTAATGTTTGTTTGGGTATACCTTTCTGATGAAGATGGGTAAATATAAATCCAACTTTTTTTTTTTTTTTTTTTAAAAAAATCTCTACTGCATGTGTGACTAACCTATGCAAGTACAACTAATTTCAATTCCCAGTAAGGATGGGTATATCTTGTGCTGAATAAGGCACCATTTCCCTGGCTCAGCCTTCAGTTCTCTCTTAATTGCTGTTCTTATCAAAGATTTTATTGGTTACTTTTTTCTTTCCCCCTCTCCTACAGTAATTGAAGTTCTGGTGTTGATCACAATGAATGAAATTAATTACAAGAGGTTCAATTTTTTTTTTTAAATGATGTGTAATGTTAATTGATTCAGTTAATCATTACCTTGCTTTTCTCCAAAGTGACTTCCAGTGTTAATCTCACACTTATGTATGTTTTTTTATATATATTCAGTTTTTATATATTATATAAAAACTGAAGTAATCCAGGGGAAGTACCATGCTCAAGGCTACTACAGTAAAAAGTAAAAACTGGGATTTGAATTTGGGTTCTGGATACAAGGAAACGGCTCTAACCATTGGCTTACCTGCTGCCCCTCACTAACCACTGCAACTTCAATGTGCATTATCTCTGAAATACTTTGGGCAGCAGGGAACTAATACTGAGCCTTCCACCCTCCAAGCTGAAACCCCCTTTTAAAAATATTTTATTTACACTGGATTACTTTTAATACCCTGCTTTGTGCTTGTAGTTACACCTTGGTGTTCAAATGTGATTGAATAAAAGTTTTTAAAAACAGCAGGCAAACAAGGAAACTTTCTTTTTGTCACCACAAGAGGGCATTAAATCTACATTAATTTTAGAAAGCTTGAAATGCAGTGTCAAGAGATGCATTCAAAGCTCAAGATGCAGAAATGTATGCTTTGTATTGTTGTCAATGAGCTCCTGGGGTATGTACTGACATACCTGAAAGACCCCCTGCTAATGATTTCAATGTTACTTTTTTATTTTTTTTTTTTTTTTTTTTAAAACCAATAACCCAAATTGGTTGTTATAGAGCCTGTGTAATAAAGTGCCTGAATCCTTGCACAAGTGGGTGAATGCTGTGGTGTGCCATTTTATTGATTAGGGTAAAAGGTACTACACAGCCACTTTCAGTTCCATGGAACACATTTATTAAATGGAGGCTTTTGTGACAAAAGAAAAAGTGGTTAAACTGGTTCCTAAGAGAGCAGCTCTAACTTCTGTGACCAGCTGTCCCACTACTGCAGGAGTTAGAGCTGCTGCCTTTGACCCAAAGATCATTGGTTTGAATCCCACCTCAGCTGTGGTACCCTTGGCCAAGGTGCTTACCTTAAATTGCACCAGTGAAATTATCCAGCTGCATAAATGCATAGCTATGTTGCTCTGGCGTAAAGTGTCATGTAAAGATTACATAAAACATCAAGCTACTTAGTGTTGGGGTATTTATCCAGTGATTGTACTTCATAAACACAAACTGGGTGGAATAGTGACTCAGCAAGTACCAATACCATCTCATAGCACCTGGGTGGTGCCAGAGGATGTGGGTTCGACCCCTGCTCAGTCTGTGTGGAGTGTTCTCTTGCATGTTCTCCTTGTGTTTGGTTTCCTGAGTGCTCTGGTTTCCTCCCACAGTCCAACTACATGCTGGTCAGGTTCACCCCTAGTATATGAGAGAGAGTGTGTGTTCTACTGATGTATGGAAAAGTGACCCATTGTAAGTAGCGTATCTAGCAGTGTAAGTCACCTTGGTGAATAAGGTGTGGGCTGATATTAGTGTTTATTGGAAGTTGCTTTAGAGAAAAGGGTTTGTTAAATGAAGTAATATATAGCAAAATGTGAGGTTTGAACTTTGATCCTTCAAGTGAAAGGCTCTACACATGACCCAGGAGGTACCCTGCTGAATTGCTGCTCTTGTGTGGCACGAACTGAAAGCCGATCTTTTTGAGCAACGATGAACGAACCCCTTCTTGCGACGCATGTGTATATGTGTGTGCATGTCCCCAGTGTTGACACCAAGCGCAATAGTGTAAAGCGGCCCATTGATAAAAAGCCAACCCTCTGACACAAACTGTTGACTCTGCAGATTTTGGGCCAGTACTTAACCCCTATTATGTCCGCCTGCGAGCTGGGAACAATACCCCTCATGGGTGGGGCCTATTTTTGACAGGACTGGGGTCCCTGGGCTGGAAAAAGGACCATGCTGTTGCTTTTCTATAAGCCATTCCATTTCCCTTATGAAAGCTGCCTGGGATTACGTTAATGCGGCTTGTCTCAGGCCAAAGTGGGGGCCACTGGGACACACCTCGGTCACCGTGTATATGGGGGGGAGGTGCATTGCTTAAAGGTCATACAGCTCACCTATCCTGTTAAGTGGTGCTCCAAAAATGTCTTTGTATTCTAGGTGATCAGCTCTTGGCATGGAGTTAATGACCAGAAGGTTACGGGTCACAGTTCAAGTCTTGTTCTATATTTCCATCTACATGGGTTCTTCTTCATCTAGGTCTTTCCCAAGGCCATTGTGAACAGTGGGGAGAACTTACCTTACATTTACAAGAGGTGGATGGTAGTCTAGTGGTTACTGCTGCCTTTGACACCAAAGAATATAGGTTCAAAACCCACCTCTGGCTGTGGTAGCCTTGAACAAGGTACTTACCCTAAATTGCTCTAGTAAAATTACCCTGCTCTATAAATGAGTAAATAAGTGTAAGTAGCTTTCAAGAAAAACACCTGGTAAATGTAGAACTTAACTTTTGTCTGTATTCTTAATTTTTCTGTTCAATTCCCTTCCTTTGCTGCTTTCACTGCACTCACTGCTGTGCTTCCTGGTCACTTTACTACCTCCTGGTTACTTTGTGTTGTGATTGTGGTTTTTGCCTGTGGTCACTTCCTCTGCATTCATGTGTTTTCTGGGATCTCTGTGCATCCAGGTCAGTCGTGCTGAACATGCACCCCCCCCCCCCCCCCCCCCTTACCATTTCTGACCTTTCCAACCCCTATAGCTCACAGCACAATATGGGAATACTTCTTTTGTAACAGAGCAGAACCTTTCCTTGGGACACGCGTGATTTCATTTCATTTCATGTGCAGCTGACCTTGAGCAGACCTGGGATGGCTGCATTGTTGTACCCAGGGTGCATTGCACTGAATGGCTGCACATAATGCCAGATGTTTCCATCCACCCGGGGTCCGATCTTCAGGTTCCGTTGCATGCAGTTGTTTACCTTGTAGGGGAAGTGGTGATACAGCACTCGAGCAAGTCGGATGCCTGCTGTGACCGCAGCGGAGAGCCCCTTGACCCACTCATCAGTACCACCCGCCCATCATATCGCCTCTCAGTCCCCGTTTGTTTTGGCACGAGCAGAGCACCCATCCAGCGCTGGCATGCAGCATAGCCTCCATTCGTCAAGCCAGCCTGCCGTCGTGGATCAGCGTGCCGCCACGTCCATTCTGCTGACGGGGCCGTTCCCGCCATGAGATAACACCATTCCACAGAAATCCCACCTAAAGCCCCCTTTTTGCCCCACAGGTATTTATACAGGAGCGTCAGTGTGAGCGGGACATTCGCACCCGCAGTCCAGTGATACCTACCGCCTGTGTTCCTTCTCAGGCTTTCCTTTGCCTTTCTATACGTAACCTAAGTGCCGGCACAGCAAGTCGAGTCCAGCTCTGCGACACAATGGATATTGCCATCCAGCACCCCTGGTTCCGACGGGCCCTGGGCTCCCTCTACCCCGGCCGTCTCTTTGACCAGTTCTTCGGGGAGGGTCTCTTCGATTACGACCTCTTTCCCTACACCGCCTCCACCATCAGCCCCTACTACAGACATGGGCTGTTCCGCAACCTCCTGGACTCCTCCAACTCGGGCATCTCCGAGGTACTTCCTGTGTGGGTGGGGCAGAGAAATCTGCTCTTTTTGCCTTCAGAAGTAAACAAGTAAATAAAAATCTATTTCAGTGCTGTTTACGTTTGTGTGTTGCTTTTCTCCAAAGCAACTTCTGTTAACCTACCTCCAATTATTCACCCATCTATACAGCTGGGTAATTTCACTGGAGCAATTTATGGTAAGTACCTTGCTCAAGGATACTACAACTGGAGGTGGGATTCTGTGACCTTTGCGGCCAAAGGCAGCAGCTCTAACCACTACAGTAACATGCGACAGAATAGAACTACTCCACCTATCGATCTCGTAAAGAAGGTGACCGTTTGTAATTGAAAACATTGCACTCCTAATTCTGGGACAGTGTCCTTCTGGGAGGAGATGTCGCATGTCCTGATGGTCCCATATGGCTGGTTCTGAGACATTTCCAGCACACGGTGACTGGTCACTGGGGCAAAGGGAGGGGGCCTTTAGAAATAACCTCATTTCACGTTTGCTGCCAGTTCTTGAGAATGTTGTTGAAAATGTTGATTTAACTGTTCCAACCACCTACAGCACAAGACTGTGGGAAATTCTGAATGTGAGAAAATGATGCCGCAGTGCTCTGAGAAATTTAAGTGGCTTCTTTAGTCCTAGTGCCCTAGATTTCTCACCAGTCAAGCATGTCTTTCCCCCTAAAGAGAAACGCATGCAGTCATGGATGGGGACAATAAAGTTTTGCTGCCCTGCATCCTGTTTAATTCCATGATCAGCTCCTGCGCTCAGCTCTGGAGGCTGTTTATAAGTTCCAGCTCTGCCCATGAAATGCCTTCTTGGGGGTAGTTAAACCTCCCGTTTAAGAGAGTGAGGAGCTTCAGGAAGCCTCAAAAGATGATCAAACCAGACAGTCATTCAATCCCGTTCAATTATTAAGACCTCAGCTGCCTTTTTCCTTCCTAGAGCATGAAAACCAGCAAGGAACTAGGTGATCGAAAGAGCGGAGTCTGGCGGTTCATCATGTGGTCACAGATGAAACAGCGCCAGCAGCAGTTTCTCCTCATGTCTGTAGTGATGCCTTTCGATATGCATGAGAGAGGATGTCCACAAGAGACTTACAATGTCCTCCTTAAGAGTGCCTGCCGCTGCCTGTCACTTGTTCTCCTGCAAAACTAGGGCACTGGCTTTTTGTCAAAGTGTCAACGGCCTCCCCTTGGGCAAAGTGTCCTTACAGAATACCGTCGTCGATCTGTGCTCGCGGACGGTCGCGTGACCAACCTCCCGTGCTTCACCTGCACCTTGTTTTTAACTGCAGGTGAGGTCTGACAGAGAGAAGTTCATGGTCTACCTGGATGTGAAGCACTTCTCCCCCGACGAGCTCAACGTCAAGGTTATGGACGACTACGTGGAGATTCAGGGCAAGCATGGAGAGAGACAGGTGAGTAGCTGGGCTGCGTCGAGACCTGTTGCACCTCCACGATGCTGTGCTGGAGTGTCATCTTCTCACCGAGCGTCACCACACTACTTTCAGCATGGTGTAGTGCAAACACAACAGCAGAGGATTCCCAGCAGGGTAAAAGCATATAAACCCAGAAGATGATTTCACACTGAAATAAGAATAACTGAGATATACAAATGCACAGCCAGCTGGCTTGTAGAAGAACATCTTGTAGAAACCCTTCTCTTGGTTGCTGCAGGAGCACCAGACAAATAAGAAAAATTGTAACAGAGCAGTAATGAAACTGTTGAAACGGTTAACTAGGTCAAGCCTCGCTGGGGAATTATTTATTTACTGTAAGGAATGGAGTATAACAGGGGCTTTGTGGCGAAGCATGAGTTCTTGCACAGCAGACCACAACGAGTGCCGATGTGACGCAAGCCGTTGAGTCGAAGGTGAATGCAGTTTTCAGGCGCACTTTAGTTTTTCCAAGAATTACCGTAATGACGCCATTTCTTTGGCTCACGGTGCTGTGTGTAACGACCTCTTTACACACACTCACACGGGCAGGAGGTTGCACAAACACACAGAGCAATTTATTCTGGTTCCGCCATGAAATGGTCACAAGGGATGGGTGGGTGTCTGGTCTGAACGTATTTCTCATCTGCGCTGTCCCTGCGTCACGGAGAGTGCTCCCAGCGAGCCGCCGGGGAAAGTTTCTTAGTAACCTCTTTATCTGCCCCAGTCCTCCAGCCAGACAGAGTTGCAGTGAGGGCCCATGAGCCGAGTGCACGGCTGCGAGGGGCCGTGTCTCCACCGAGCAGTGGTTTGATGCCCCAAGTCGGATTGAGCCGGGGTGACCCAAGCTGCAATTCGTGTCCATATTTCCTCTGCTTTCCAGTTGAGAAATAAGGTGGCTTGATGTTACCTGTATGAGGCCCCCCATCTTGCTCCACCACAACCCCTACACCATGTTTTTTTGAGATATCCAAGGCTGCAACTCTGCTTTTTAAACTATACCTTATATGAGCAAATAAATCCACATATTCACCGCGATTTCCGGAATCCATGAGAGCGGGGGCCAGGGAGAGGTGTGTTCGCCAATGTCTGCGTTGCCTGACCCTGGAGGAGATCACCTATGTTTTCTACCGCATCTACTGTACCACTGAATGTTTCCATTTGTAATTTTGTTTCTTTCCCTTTTTTTCGCTCTGTTTTTTCATTTATGATTTCATTCAACTGCTTTTTGGTAGTTTTATTGCTGTCCAAGATGGGTGGGGAAAATGGGCGTTCGTTTTGTATGAAATGGCATGCTGTAATTTCACTCTGTGAGTTACCTTGTTTCATCACCTGTTGGATCTCAGGAAAGAAAATGAGACAGATGGGATAATCTATTGAGAGGCAGGGTGGCAGGAGGAGATGCCCTAAGGCTCCAACCTCTGAACCCAAAAAGCAGAGTGATGAAGGGCTCAGAGAAAGGATTATATTAACTGACCTATTCTATTCTTAAAGCTTCTTTTCTGCCTGCCAAACCACTCTGTTCTTCTAGGATGACCATGGTTATGTCTCTCGTGAGTTCCGTCGCCGGTACCGGCTGCCCTCCAACGTGGACCAGTCGGCTATCACCTGCACGCTGACGTATGAGGGGCTGTTGACCCTCTCCGCCCCTAAGGTCTCTGCAGGAGCTGATGCAATGCGTGGCGACCGCACCGTGCCCGTCACCCGCGAGGAGAAGACCAGCTCCACCCCTTCCTCCTAGGTGGGCGTGGCCTTCTAGCAACAGAGGATTACATGGAAGAGATGAGGGGGAGGGCGAGCAGTTGCAGAGGGGTGGTGCCATGAGGGTGGAGGAAGGAGTCGGGTCCATCCAGTGACACCCTCCCTCAAACGTTCTCCCCAACCCTGGGCACCAACTCATATATATCAGTGTGTATCTGGTTCAATATATCTCCTTTCAAGTTATCAGTATTGTTGTTATTATATGATTTTATCATTATTATTATTATCATTATCATTTATTAGTTTGGGGACAGAGGGACTAGGAGGTCAAAAAGCCAGAAAAGAGATGATAAAACTCTGCTTACTCACACATTGCCTCCACACAAAATGAAAAGGTTTCACCACTACATCCTTTTCAGAGGGGCATTGAAACTGACCCCTTACTTGTAGTAGAGGCCCCGTCATCCTGCTCCACCCCAAAAATTACAGACGTAGAGAGCGACTCCAGCCTGACCAAGCCTCTCAAATGGTATGATAATTTCTGGATTCTGCCTGAAAGGAGGAAGCAGGTACTGGAGAGCTTTCGGGGTTTATGAGGGAGCTCTCCACAACAGTAGGGGTGAAACAGGACGGGAACGCATCTCAGCTAACATTATGTGCACAGGGTTCGATCCTTGCATTTGGTTTAAGAAACGGCCCCTCAGCTGGATAACCTTGGCAGGCATCCTTGTCTCCTGTACTCACTCCTCCCCCGACTCAACCCCTTTCCTCTAGATTGAAATCTCTCCTGTCCTGTGGATCTTACTCTGTTATACCGATATCTGGCAGAACATAGGAGAAATGTACTAGAACAGGCAATAAAGTCGTTCAAGTAACAAAAAGAAGGAAAAGCTGGTTCTCTTTCTTTTGTATCTCTATTACTTATGTGGGGATTTCTTCTGATATTCTAATTATCATTTATAGGAGTTCAGACTCATTATGAATTTAACTTTGTGCTAAGCGCCAATGCACCGGTAATTATGGGATATGACAGCTGAAATCCAAATAGTTGTTTTTATTTATTTTTAAAATAACAAATTTTACACTAGTAACATTTACAAGATTTATGCTACACTTTAAATTTTTTGTACAAATGATGTGCATTTCTGTAATCAGTCGTCGTCAACATGTTGACAAATCGTGGAAATTCAGAGACGGAACAAGAACAAGAAACTTTCCCATTAGGTGCTGATTAATTTCACTGGAAAGCAAGGGCTGTGAAACACTAAGTAGAAGAAACATCACCGGGAAAAAGATATCAAGTTTTTTTCTGTGTGCTCATATTCTGTCTTGGAATCTTTCTTTATGTTTGTTCCATTTCATCCAACACATTCTCTGAGAGCCCAAACTTTAACTCCCCCCCAGATCTGCTCTTCCTGTGACATTTGCCCCTTTTTTTAGCTTTTGCTCTGAGTCGTGACATGTACTCTTTCGGGGGAAGAACAGAATTTGCACTCTTCCGCAAGCGTGGGATGTCACATTTGCTTCTAGCTGTAACCTTTGCTGTGCACATAGTGAGCCTTATCACTGGGAGCTGAATTCTGGGAAGCCCTAATACCCAGGACCATGTGGTGTTTTCAGTGTTGAGCTGAGAGGTGTTGACGAGCCTTTCTGGGTGAAACGTGAACTGCTGCTCAGCGACCGTTGTCACATCCAGGAAAACCAAGAAACATGAGCTCAGCACAGATGTGTCAATTGCTCAAGAGTTTTCTGACCCATTGGCCTCTTGGTCGCCTCTCAGCACCCTTGCAACTGCCCTTCACCTCACCCTCCAATGACTGCAAACCTGCTTTTCTGCATTTTCATTCCATTCACAGCAGTAACATAATACTTATTTTGGAAAATAGATCATTTTTACATTCCCATACGGAACATTTCCTGATTTTCAGAACACACTTGCATTATTTGAAAATCACTGACATCACGCTTGCGTGTTACAAGATCTACTGAAGATGTTACCTCAACTGAAACTGAAATTTTCCAGCTCAAAATGCCAGCTGAAAATCAAATATTTTTGTAACAGGCATATTAGCATTTTTTTGAGATTAGTCTTCAAAGGTGATCTTCCACTCAGAGAGATGTATCTATGACCAAGTTCACGTTCTTGGTTTCTCATGGTTGGGAAAACACTTTCTATCTTTTCTCTATCCAGCCTTATATTTTACATCTACGTTTACTTATATGCCCTATATTCATATGTATTCTCCAAGTCTTCATTGTTTTACAGTGCTCACGGTCAGATGAGGTAAAGTCATTCTCCACTTTTACAGCAATGGTTCAAAGCTACCGTGATCTTTAACTGGAAATCATGCCGCGAAAACGAGAAACATCATTATTCAGTGTATTTAGAGTCTTCAGAAAGAGAAATTGAAGAAACTGGTAGCAACCTGTATAGATCTGGTCACTCCAAGAATTAAAAAATCCAGTGAAATTAAAAAAAAAATTAATGTGTAAGTGTTGACATGCAGTTTGTAACTGCCAAACAACAGAGTTCTTTCAATGTTTTAGGGAAGCCTTCATGATCTTCATTCATCAATGAGAAATTATTGAATATTAATATTTTGGATATTTTTTGTGGGGGTGGCAGTTGGGTCTGACAGCCGGTGGTGTGGTGGTTGGAGTTGACCCCTGCACTCAAAAGAGCAAGGTTCGAATGCAACCTCCTGCTGTAGTACCCTTGATCAAGGTACTTACTGTAGCTTGAATTGGTGTGGTAAAAATTACCCAGCTGTATAGTGTGGTAGGAAGAAAAGACTCAGTTCGGCAAGGCAGTCAGATTGCAGAAAAGTCCATTTATTCGTGCATGCACACGGGTGAGCCACCCAGAGAGACTCACACTGGGGAGTCACACCGGGACAAGCAGAATACAGATATTTATACAGTCTAGGGTGGAGTTAGTAAATTTCCGCGAATATAACTGTTAGTTTAGCCTTGTGCCTTGTTCTTCTTGTAGACGCGTGGGTCGGCTAACTCCTTTCGATCCCACGGGAACAGTTTCTTCATGTGATGTTGCCACCTTATCTTTGCTCAGCAGCAGACCAGGTGCAGTTATTAGCGTGGCCTTGCATTTTCAACACTGGGTGTGTTACATATTCTTGCAAGCAATTATTACACACAATCCCTTATCCATAGTTTAAAGGCGAATAAAGAACCTTACAAAAAGTAAAATGAACAACTGATGAAATTTTCTCTCACAATAGATAGGTAAATCAATGTAAATGAGTTAGTTAACAAGCATAACACTGTAATTTGCTTTCAGGAAGCACCAGTAATTTATGAATAAATAACTATATAAGTCTGTGGCAGGTGCATCCTGACCCCACTCAAAGTGACGGCACAGAACTTCTCAAGAAATGAGCACCAGCTGTGGCCAGTTGGACAGAAACCAAGAACAGACATTTTGTGCTTCATTTACATTTATTCATCTAGCTGACACTTTTCTCTAAAGCAACTTACAATGTTACACTCATAATTATTACAGGCTTACAATCATTTACCCAGCTGGGTAATTTTATTAGAGCAATTGAGGGTAAGTACCTTGCTCAAGGGTACTACAGGTAGAGCTCAAACCTACAACCTTTGGGTTCAAAGGCAGCAGCTCTAACCACTACACTACAAGCTCTCCCTGCTTTGTGTGTAACATCTGTAACTTTGGGTTTAAGACTAGTAGACGTGCATCTCCTTTAATGCTCGGTTTCCCTTAATTCTAAGAAGCCTTTTCCCTTTTAGTGTCCTTAGTGTAGCTGATCATCCAGGCCCTTTTGTATGATCATCTCTGAGATACAGGGCGGAAGAGCAGGCGAAGCGCACTGTACGGCCTACTCCATGCCAGGTCAATATTTGAAGCTGGTATGCCCCAGAGTATCGTGTACGAGCTGCCCGGCGTGGGCTGCAGGAAGCGGATGCTTTGTCTTACATTGGCCTCATAATTTGTATAGACGCTCAGCTGCGCGCACCGAGGGTGAGGACTATCAGCTCTAGGGAAAGCGACTCTTTGTGGATTTTACACAACACCTCCACAGAGTTCAGCCAAGGCCACGCTGAAGGCTGCGGTGGAGGGGGGGGTTCCCCGTGCACCTGCACTCGGTGCCGCAGAGGAGCCGAGTCACTCGCACTTTCGGCTCAAAACAAGGGAACGTGCTTTCCGCCATCTGCGTGGGCAGCGTTCTCTCCCAGAGCCTCCGAATGCAGGCAGAGTCGAGGCGTTTTTTTGAAAAACGTGTTTATCGCTGCTTGCATATGGTCAGCTGAGTCATCTTTAGTTTCGTGTTTTTAACATTTTGTCATTCATTTGACCTTATTTGAACTTCTGGCTGTTGAACAGAGGTTGCGCTCCGTGCTAAGTACAGATGTCCTTCGCTGACAAGAACGGTGACGTGAATGTTTTTATTCGGAATATTTATTCCGTCGTCGCAGCCCGTAAAGGGGACACTATTTCCTCACTGGCTGGAGAAGCAAAAATAAAGCAGATCGTATTTTCTAGTTTGAAGGGGAGCAGAAGAGAATTGTTCATTGTCATAGCACAAAGGAAGCTCATTAACTACATATCTACAGTAGCCATCCAACTGCTCAAACAGCTAATATGTTTTGTAAGGCACACGTGTGATTTTGGGTGACACGTTACGCAGCCAATGTTTTTGAAAAAAGAAATCCTTCGCCGTTTCCTATGAGACCAAATTCTGTTTTCTTGTTTATTAATGGGATAGAATTACGCAGGATGGAAAAAAGATGCGCAGCCGTAACGTAGTTACGGCCGCAGAGTCAAACGAAAGAGTTGACTACTCGAGTGACCCTGAGCACAGAGACGACTCTTTGCCCCAGAGCGAGGCGTCCGTTAATGGTAACGTTAAAGCAGTACGCCAGTGAGACGCATAAAATATTTCAGGAGTGAATTTTATTGAAATAAATAGCAACATAAATTATCACACATACACACACGCACACAGACGTACAGCGTCAATACAAACACGTATCAGTCAGTTCCAATCTGCTGCAATTATCAAAAATAAAAAAGTCTTCTCACAGATATGCATCAAAAAGTAAATTTCAGTGTTTAACACGGCTATTCCTTGCTCAAAATGGACTAAATAAAGTGTTTCTCTGAGCAAATGAAAATCTCGATAAAGAAACTTCCGTGATAAAGTGCATTTTTGAGATTGCACAGAATTGGGCCTGTGGAACCCACACCCAGGTGAAGCTTTGTTCTATGCGTTTTTTTCCAGCTGTCTCCCGCTGCCTGCTAGTGGAGCCTACTGAGATTCATTCGTCTTCCTCCTTGTCTCACTCCGCTTTCCAGCAGGTTGGTCTGAAAGGCACAGGCATGGGTGGGGATGGGGGGGGGGGGCGACATCCTCCGGTCTAGATGCGGAGCCAAGAGCACAGCACTGTACAACACAATCATTTTCCCAGATTCCATCAGGCATTATTTCCTGGACATGTTTTCTTGTTTCATTTTTCCTTTGAAACCTGACGACATGGAAGACTTCCCACATAAATGGGACCGAGGCCAGAATTATGGACAGGAACAGGTCAAAATACACAGTAGTCAAGTATAATTCGTCGAAAATTCTTTGTGAAATAAATACGGACACGTTTGCCTGGCAACACTGCTTTCTACTGAAAACACCAAATCACGAAATGACATCGCACCTACAGACAAAGCAGAAAGCACAGAATTCAGTCTATTGCTAGAGTCACAAAGTCCTCTTGAAAATGGAAACAGTGAGAGAACGACGAACGAAAAAAAACGCACGAAGGACGAGTACAATCTGTACGAGAGCGAGACCCCTGCGCTCTTGCCTCGGGGGCCAACAGAGTGAGGCAGGTGGGGCTGCTACAGTGACCACCCGGTGCAGCAGGCAGACTTTCCCGGCCTTCCCCAACACTTCACAAGTGTTCACGTTTCACACTGCAGCCACTGCGGTGCAGCACTGACACTTTGGCTTTTTCTAATACTGATCGGTCTGAACAGCGACACAGGCGCCTGGGAGAGTGGGGTCTCTCGCATAGAGGAGGTAGTGATGAGACGGCAAAGGTGCTATTGCAAGACACACGAACCCCCGTCCGGGAAAAGAGGGGACAGGATTTTTAACAACAACGTAGTCCTCAGGACCGCGCTTCTCAAAAAGCACAAAAAAGAGCCACGGCGATGCGCATCTCCTCTCCTAAATGGGGAAGCAGCGTATCGAAATTTTGCATCGCGACATCTAGCTAAGGTATAAACTGATCACATCACGTATAACAAAGTAATAATGTTACGTGTCTAGCCGTCTGCAGCGTTAAAATCACTTTACTGGTGGCCGACACAGACCCTTTGCTGTACCAATTTGTGCTTTCTTTGTCAACCTATGACTCTGTCAAGCTTCTGTTCATCAAGCAGTACCAGCGAGCTTCCTGAAGCACCCTTATGAAAAAAATGGGGACAGTAAAAAAAAAGGTAAAGTTTGAGGGAAAACAAATGCTGTAAAGAAGAATGAAGCAAACTAAAGAAATAGGCTTTGGTCTCTTCTAATATAGTTGAGCAAAAACAAGACAAAACAAGGTCTGGTCTTGAAAGCACACCTTCTCGGGAAGATATAAAGACATACTTCATAAAAAAGTCAATATACCTAAATGATACAGGTCCTTGGTACTATAGGTAGGACCACTCATTATCTCAGCCATGGTCTCCACGGTGCGGCGGCTCTAGCCAGTATTGCGTTTCTGAGGGTCTGGCAAGGAGGAACCGCCTGCACGAGACTGTGGTTATTGCTTGTCTTAGATTCCGCAAACACACGCGGGCAAACGTGGACATAACTATGCATGCGGTCCACCGGTGTGAGGATCGGTCACCTTTTTTGCTTAATAACTTTTCTACAGCCCAGTTGTGCTGTTCTTTGCTGTCCTGACAATTTTTGCACTTCTGTCCAATCCTTTTTGATGAGTTGTGGAGAAGCGGTAAACAGCGGCACTGTTAGAGGTAAGAAATGGTCGCTGTTCCTCAACGATCAGTTCCGGGCTCTCGGACGCTCTACTTCACCATCACGAAGTTGCTGAGCTGCGGCTGTCCGGTGGGGTCCGCACTAGGAGCCGTTCGCAAGCTTAAACCACCGTCACGAGGCAAGAAGGAGAACTTGGACAGAGGCAGGGATGAGGCCTGAGGTGGAGCCCAAGGCTGCTGGCTGATGTGCAGATGGGCTTCCAAGAGATGGGCAGTCGAAGTCACCGGGGACAAGGGTGAAGAAGAGGAGCCAGTGGGTTCTGGGGTCTGCTGCAAGAGGGTATGCTGCAGGTTCAGAGGGACATGACCGTGTGGCAACGAGAGTAAGGAGAAGGGACCAGAGAGAGGTGGCTTGGTCAGCTGTTGACTGAGAATGAGCTGCTGGCCTGACATCACCACTGGCTGGTGCTGATGCTGCAACTGGAGCATCCTGTACAGACACAGAGGGGAGGAAAAGCATGAGGAGTCATGCACTCAAGGGATTTACCCATTTCAAGGGTGGGCCTAGAGCACAAATGTCGTTATTGCCTTCCTGGATGTCTTACCTCTGCTGATGCAGGACCTCCTCCAGCAGGGTGCGGTGCTCACGAGCCCCAGGAGAGGCGGACAGGCCTGGAGGGGTGCAGACACAGGGGCTCAGGGAGCCGCGGCTGCTCCGGGGGCACGGGGGGTTCCCGCAGGTCGCCCGAGTCAGCCCTTTGATCTTGTTGAGCCCCAGCAGACCTTTGGCGCGTGTGCTCTTCCTCAGCTGTTGCCGAAACGCCTTCAAACCTGGAGCAGCAGAGGAACAGTAAGTTGGGGGTCAACACAGCAACAGGATCCTCGCGTTGCCCTTAAGGCTCTGTTATATGCAAGACCTTGAAGCCTCTGAACGCATTTTTACAGAATATTATGCCTTCTGGCAACTCTGCCTGGGCACACCTTGTGTGAGAGAGGTGTCGGAGGCCCGGCGACCCTGCTGGAAACTGGCCTGGGCCTGCAGCAAGACGGTGGAGGACGTGGGGCCTGTGCTGGGTGCCAGCTGGGTAGGGATCTCCCCCATCCTAGAGGACTGAAAGGGGCCTGCGCCGGAAGAGGATGAGGTCAGACAGCTGTCTGAGGATGCGCCATCTGACGGGCCGACGGAGGAAACCACAATGTCTGTGGAGAGCAAGGGTCCAGCAGAGCATGGAGGTCAGACATGTGTGTTGGAATCATTTTCAAATTTCATTTCCTCTCTTGCATTACACTTATCGCGTTTGTGTGCACAAAAGCATACGAGTTGTGCACTCACACGGTGGGCTGCACTGGTGGAAGTGGGCGGAGACCTCGGCCAGCGTATGCCTGCGGGAGTTGTTGCTGGGCAAGCGAGTGGGCGGGGCCGCTGATGGGCCCTCCTCTTCCTCCGAATCTCGGGGCCGTACTTCCTCACTGATAGTTGTCTCCAGCAGGCTGTTCGGGGAGATGGATCGATTCCGGAGAAGCCCGTTCAAGCTTGATTCCACAGGGAAGACTAAACGCTAGGGGTTTAGATGAGGGGGGGGGGGGGAGTTTGCATTAACAGAACACCAACTCCAACTATTAACCATTAAAACCGAAAGGATTTTAATAAGGAATTATGAACTGATAAAGCATTAATATATGTTAATAACGCGCATCAGCTTACCTGGAACAGCCCAGATGAATCACATTCGAGCTCGGAATGGAAAGGGACGCTTGTCTGCGCTGGCCACTGACAGGCTGTCCGGAAGCTCTCCAGAGGTTCTGAGGCCATCTGAGAGGATTGGACAACGAACAGAACCATGAGACCCAAGACTCATGATGGTACAATATTCAAACACACAACAGCTGAGTCATTTCCAGACTTAAATATACAACCCTTCGGTTGCATGTCCACTGTAACCAGTATGCTGCATGGCATTCCTGCTCATGACTGTTTTCCATTTTTCTGCTAAGGATGCCAACTTTGCACTCTTTGCACTAAAGCTACTAGCTACTAGAAATGGGGTCTGACCTCTGGGGTGGAAGAGTTGGAGACGCTGCACGGCTGCTGGGTCCAACCCCCTGTCTGGAGGCTGAGCTGCTGACCGCGATGCTCCTTGACCCTCACAAGCAGCAGGTAGTAGATTGCGGAGAAGTGGTTGTAGCTGCTTTTCTGAAGAGACTGCAAGGACAAGCAGAGGGAGTCCTTTCTGTTAGAAATTAAAAAGGTTTGCAGCTTCACAGATTCATTATTTCCACACAATACGGCAGATCTGAGTTAACCTCCCAAGGGAATTCAGTGGGAAATAAACCACAGCGAGGTGACACATAATGACTTTAACATCCCTAGGCGGAACAAAAGCAAAGCAGGCCATCGCTGCCCCGGACCGCCTGACCCGACGCCTGTGAGCAACGCCTTCACTTACCTCGATGGTTTTCTGGCGGTCGATACCCAGGGCCTGCATGATAGTCAGTACTTGCTCATTGTAGTCCCCTAGATTGGAGCCATAGTCAGAAAGCACAAGGCATGGAGCCACTGGGTCAGATTGCATCCAGCGGTGCTGTTTAATCTGGGCGATGCTGATCCGCTTGGCTGGGTCCACTACCAGCATCTTCCGGATGAGATTCTCACACTCTGAAGAGAAGGGAAAGTGTATGGCAGGAAACACTTGAATTCCAGGTTTGAATCACACGGTCTCAGTTCCCAGAATACCCCGGCCAATCAGCTTCTTTGGCATTTGGATAAAGACGTCACGAGAAGGTGCCAGCGAGAGGGCAAGACGTGCAGCCACACGAAGAGGTTTTAAGCAATGACGAGGATTCCTTTCTGTAAAATGTGTGGACTCGTTATACGAAGACAGTGAGTCAAGCAGCGGGAGTTTAAATCAATGATGTGATTTGTGCGTAGACCGATCTGCGTGGGGTGTGATGTACCCTGAGCTGTACCCAAGAGTATCAAGTCACCAATGAATACCTACCTTGTGACATGAAGAATGGAATTCGGAAGCGCCCCTCGGTCACCCTTTGCCTCAGGGCAGGGAGGTTCGGCCCGTCAAAGGGCAGTAATCCACACACCAGCACATAGAGCACCACACCCAGACTCTGAGGACGAGAGGAACAGGATAACATCACCTTACTGCCTCTTTAGGTTTGTTTGTTACAGATCTTCCTTTTATAAATATAAATGAACCAAGTTTGAAATGGAGCCTGTCCGTTGTACCCTTGAATAAGAATCTTTGTGTGCTTTAATAAACATATTGAGCTTTGTGATTGGCTGAAATGTGTAACGTTTCCTGAAACTTAAAATGCCATACATCATATCAGCAGGCTATGTCCACGGGGAGCTTCTGCAAGATTCCTACCCAAATGTCCAGCTGCGGCCCCTGGTACTCTTTCCCTTCAAAGACCTCAGGGGCTGCGTAGGGTGGGCTCCCGCACCAAGTGGACAGCGGCTCCCCAGAGTGGTAGAAGTTTCCAAAGCCAAAGTCTGAGAGAAGCAAACCGGTTTCGTTTGATTTGTGCCTCTGCTATTCGGCTTTACACATTGATTCCGGGCCTCTTTTCAAACCACACGTCATCCGGTGCCATTTTATCACATGCCCTAATGGGAGTAATATACCTTTGCTGCAGTAAATCAATAGTTTCATCCCCCAGCTCCACTCCCCATTACAAATACAAATGAAGCATCTTGGGAATAACTCTGCTAGGATTACCTAACCAAATAAAACCATAGATTACATACCTTTTTACCATTTACAAATAGTGGCTGTGGATAGCTCTCAAAATCTAGCTCCGCTTTTTCAAGAGGTTCACTAAATGTAGCGAAGGTCCGCGCGATCACAGCTCCCAGATATTCAGGTGTGACGTGCGAATGTACCTGCCAGCTTGATGTTCATGTTAGCGTCCAGCAGCAGGTTCTCAGTCTTGAGGTCTCTGTGCACGATGTGGTGCGCGTGGCAGTACTCCACCGCTGTCAGAATCTGCCAGAATTTCTGTCGTGCCTCTCCTTCGCTCATGCGTCCGTTGGTGGTCAAGTAATCTGCAGGGGGGCGAGGTTCCAGGGTCACCAGGACAGACATGCTTAGCAGAGGCGGGAACAATTCCCAAATGTAACACCAGCCCTCAGTCCTTGTGGGCTTCTAAGAAAGGACATCGGGACAGATCAGTTCCCCGAACAGCAGCACAACCAACCAAAGAGAAATCAGTGAAAACTGAGACGTACCAAACATCTCTCCGTTTTTTGCATATTCTGTAACAATGTACAGCATGTCTTTTGTCTCCATGACCTATAAGACACAAAAAGACAAACTGTTAGTGGTAAATTAAGTACAAGCTGTCTGGTGTATGAACCACATATTGTAATCGTGGAAGATAGTCGAAATAACATAAAAGCCTACGCTTTAATTTAGCAGAAAGCGTTTTATATACACCAGAGACATTTTCTGTATTTTTTCTGCTACACGCCTTCCTGCTTGCTCTGTAATTCCAATCCCTCGCATGTGACGGCTGCTTTTCCATGATATGCGTCCTGTTGCATAACTCAATTCACAGGCAGTTCCTGAATTCATTTTATTTATAGCGGGAAGCTCCCTGCCTCATGGGCCTCGCCGAGAACTTCGTCCTGACCCCAGCCGTACCGGCACCACTCAACACTTTGTCATCCGCTCCAGTTCTCGGAAACTGAGTATCGGAGGGAATGGCGAATGGAAACAAAGCGGCCAGCTAACGCAAAAGACGTAGCATCCCGTCACTTTCCCGAAAGTCCCCAATGCTTTGTGGGAGAAACAAGGTGCTTGGAATCCTAGAGTGACTTTTCCAATCTGATCGAAGTCACAAAAATAAAGTAAATCGGAGCTGCCAAAAATGCCGTGTAAAGAAAGCAAAGGCCATCTTGTTCCAACTTCGATGAAAACTCCCCATGACAAAAACTACAATAATGATAATACAGATAAAGCAATAATGGCTTATGAGCTTAGCAGTGTCAAAAAGACACAGAAGCCGCATGAGTGTGAAACTGATGAGCGTCTGCTGGATAAATAAAAAGCGTAAAATAAGCAAAAAGCTAAATAAATAAATGTAAATGTAAATGATGAGATCTGGAAAATAAGCAGCCACCTAAAGTTCAAAATGCAGTTTAATATTAAACGGTACAATATCGCAGCGCTCCATCCTGGACGAGCCCTTTTAAGGCACTGACTGCTGTGCGATAGCACTTGGACACAAGGGGTTTGCTGATTGACCTCGTTGCAGGAAAGCAAACAGCCCCGGGTAGAGGGGGGAGTTCGCATCCGGCTAACAATGTTGACGTTTTCCCCTTGTGATCTTCCCAGGAACGGATGTGCTGAACGTGACTGGGAGCAACTCCTGCAAGCCCTGCTGGCACGCACTGGAGCCTCGGTTCCAGGCTCATCAGACTGGACTCCAAAAAATGTCCCAAACACACGGCCCATTTAATACAAAGCAAAAAAAAAAAAAAAAAAAAAAAAAAAAATCACACACATCCACACGCATCATTATGAAGATGCATCATTTCCAAAACTCAAGTTACAGTAATATTGCTAAAGCACCCTTTACCGAGTCATTTCTGAATTGTCTAGGTCACAGCTCTCCATCTGTTTATTTACCTAATTCCTTTTCTACAAATTGATGTAAAATGTGAAGCTACAGTGACTAATAAGCCAAGTAAGATTTTTTTCTGAGAGGAATTTTTAGGAAAAGTACCTTACTTAAGGGTACTATAGGAGCTCTAACCATTCCGCTGTCTGCTGCCCCTGTGTTCTACATTGTAATCAAATTAATGTGCAAGATAATCGAATTTGGTGGGATAATCAAATTAATGTGCCACTATATGAATCAATAAGTACCCAGAATTAAGAACCCTCAAATGGTGCTCTTTTGTGAGTTTCGGCGTGAAATGCAGCACCGGCACATCATGGCTGCGTGCAGATCTTGGGCACAGTTCTCCTATGATCTACACCCATATTTTACTTTTAAGTGTCACTTACTAATGCTTCTTGAGAACTTGTTTTACCTAAGCTGTTATGATGGCGATCTGCAGGTAAACAACACAGAAAAACGGTAATGAACACAGGAGCCTCTGCGGCAGGAAGGAAGAGAAACGCGCCGTTTACGTGCGCTTAGACAAAAAAATCGGATTCGAGACGTTAAACCCCGTCATCTGCATCAAAACACCGCGGCCCCGGTGCTTCACGTGAGCGCCGGACACGTTGCGTCTGATTGGCCCCACACTGAGTCGCTGCTCATCCCCGTGAACTCCCGCTCTCCCTCCCGCAGGCTGGCTCATACACACATGGCCAGCTAGAGGTCGGAGGGGATTGAGTTAATACCCCTTTACTTATGCTTTAGAAAAAAAAAAAAAAGTGTACTTAGAAACGCTGACAGGAAGGCAGCCAAGGGAACAGACGTCATGCAGAGAGCTTTACATCACATACACACAATTTCTCAAAGGAAAGGTACCACGGGGAACTTGTCATGTGAGAATTTGCTAAATAATCATAATCTGCTTGACAATGGCAATTACTCTATTAACCTAATCATACACTTTGGAACAGCGTGTGAGTCTGCATGCAGAACTGCTTCTGTACTTTGGATTTTAACGTAGCCCATGCTATTCGAGGGCAAGAGTATTGACCGGCCAATCCATCAGGCTTCGTGAGCAGATGTTGTAAAAAAAAAAAAAAAAAAAACGATCAATGGCCATCTCAGCTAGAGCTTCGCCGCTCCGTTTTTTTAAACCTTGCTTGCATTCACGTGGAGACAGTACACTGGGCCAATCGGATCCAAGCGAGAGAACAAAAGCAACAGCAAAGGCCACCATTGTGTGCAAACCCCTTTGAGTCAGACGGTGCATCATGAGATAATCAGCTTTTGCCGTCTGTGGTTCTCCTTCCCCCGCTGTGGCCCCGTGCTACTGCAAAGGTGCACAGAAACCGCATGCTCTGCAGAACTTAGAGTAATAACATATACGCCATGTGTACGGGGTGCAAACGCCACCGGGAGCCTACCTGATAGAGCTTGATGATGTGGGGGTGGTTGAGGAGTTTCATTATCTGAACCTCTCTGTAGATCTTCTCCAGATTCGAAGAGTTCAGCCTTGTCTTGTCAATAATTTTGATGGCCACCTGTGCATGACCAAATTTCGCAAAAGGTGTTAAGAGCCAGAAAAAACTATATTAATTTATTTTCAGGTCAGTCATATATATATGTATTATATTTATTTAATATATATATGTTTATTTATTACATATGAAGGAACTTTTAAAAACAATGCACTAAAACTAACGTTATTTCTCTAAATAAATACAACGCAAACATTTAATTCCACACACACACAAAGCAGAGCTGACACCAAGCGAGTTCAATACTGAACCCGATGTATAATAAAAGCAGGTAAAAATGCAGTCGCCTGCCGTGATAATGACCACACAGTACCGGCAATGCGGTAAAAGTGCGCTCTCTGGAGAGGTGCCCACCTCACCTGTGTTTTGGTCACTTTGTGTCGGGCCAGTTTGACCACGGCGAAGTTGCCCTTGCCGAGGGTCCTCAGGATCTCGTAGAAGCCCACCTGGAGCGGCCTGCCGGGTGCGCCGGCCGAGGGGGCGGCCGCGCTGCCCTCCGACACGACCACCATGACGCGGGCGCGCGCTGCGCTCGAGCTCCCAGTCCCTGCGGACCCCGAGCAGCAGCAGAGAGACACAGCACGGTGACCCAGCTGAGCAGGTGGAGTCCGTTCGGAACCGCTTCTTCCGAAAGTGACGGCCGATGGATGGTTCTCCACTCCTGCTTAGACTAATACCCTCTCTAAAGTAGCTACTTACCCTGATACACCAAGAATATCCTGCTGTATATACCGGTAAATGTTTGTAAAGTCGATTAACGTTTATCATTGGAAATTGCCTTGGAGAAAAAAGCGTCTGAATAATAATAATAATAATAATAATAATAATAATAATAATAACAATAATATAATAACTTTCCACTGCATGTAGTTATTTAGCTGTCGCTCTTCTCCAAAGCTTAATAATAATAATAATAATAATAATAATAATAATGACGATGCGATTAACTTAAGAGTTTAACAACTCAATAATAAAACTGGCTACTCCAGTTAAAGCACGATATCATATACAACATTTCTCGCCGCTTCGCGGAAGAAACTTCTCTCCCGAGCCGAATATTTTTATTTGACAAAGCGTGTAGCCCGTCTGAATTATAACGAGAGAAAAGGACTAATAAATAGCAAGGACACGTACACAGGTCGTTCGTATTAATTCACAGCAGCAACACAGAATATAATTAACTGGAAATGGATCATCGTTGCGTCGCTATGTACCATCATGTGCTATAACTTACAGTATAACTTTTAGCACGCTGGACCAACGAGTATTAGAAACGTCTCTTAGGATTTATGACATTTACACTGTAGTCTCTTCAGTTCGTTGAACTCACCAGCTCCTTCCGCACTTTTTCCACTCGCGCCAGTCGCGACAATCCAACACGAGCACGAACTCGTAGTGAAAAAAGTTAGTGGACTAGAAGACAACTTTCGATGGATGTCCCGATGTGTGTGGGGAAACTGACACTGCGAGGCGGGCGCCCGAACTCATGATCGTTGAAGAAGAGTCCACGCACCGAGTCCCGCACCTGGCGCGCGCTCCTCTAGCACGCGCGCACCCGCAGCCCGACACTCCGCCGAGGAACTCCACCCCCCTCCATCCCCCTCCGCCATAACAAATTGATACCCACCTCATTAACGTCACACTCGCGTCAGAGCTTCGAACGGGGCGCGAGGCCAGGCTGGAGCGTAAGGCGCCAGTTGCCGGGCAACGGGGCTGCTGTGCACGCGGTGACGCGAGTGCTGATGGAGGGGTTGCTTGGAGATGGGGACGATGACGCTGGTGCCGGGGAACGTGCCGCCACGTGACTTTTTCTCAGGAGCTGTAATTGTAAAGCCGGAGCGTGCGGCTCCTCCTGCTGGAAGGCATCTGGCACTTTCGCCGGCGTTTGCCGCGCTTTCCTCGGCTTTCCTGTGCCACCGGTTCGACTGTGGCGCGCGGAGCAAGTGGTCGTCCTCGCGCGCGTCTCCGAACGCTCCGGCGACTGAGGCACGCGCCGCAGCACTGTGTTGTTGGCCATAAAACGGCCCCGTTCCTTGTGAGGGAGTTTTCTCCTTTTTCTTGTCGAACTTAACGTTTAGTTTACATTTTTACATTCATGTATATACGAGGCGAGGGTGTCAGAAAGTATCCGTAATAATATAGTAATAACGTTTTAACTTTTCATATTGCGGGGATACCTGTCGCTAACCCTCACAGAGTCTTTTCTGTTTTTTTTTTTTTTGGTTTCAGTTCAGCTTTTCACCTCTGTTTCTTCTTCAGAATTATATTATAATTGTGTTGTCCTTTCGACAGCCCGTTGGAGGGGTGACAGCCGTTTGGACGTGGTCGTTTACATCCTGGCTGCTATCCATGAACCCAAAGGTCACAGGTTTGAATCCCCTCTCCAGCTGTAGTGCCCTTCCCTTGAGCAAGTGGTACTTAGCTTAAAATTGCTCCAGTAAAATGACCCCACTGTATAAATGGGTAAAATAACTGTAAGTTGCTTTGAAGACAGGCATCACTTAAATCATGAATAACTGTAAATCATTAGACATCTAGATGAAACAAAATGTATAGTTTGAGATAAACTACTAAATAAAAATTACATTCGCTGTTCAAAATCTGTGAAACGACCTGCCTCGGGTGACCGAATGATTCTCATTTTTCGAATGCAGATCTTGTGGTCTGTTGGCTATGTTTCGACGTCCAGACAGCTGTAGTATATCATGTGTAAAAAGACTCGTTGCACAGGTTACTCCTTCTGCAGAAATTCCAGTGAACTCCTGCTGTTGCATTTCCTTTTATTTTTATCGCAGGCTGATATTGTTCCCCGTGGCAACAGGGTTCCAGAGCCTGGAGAGTTAATCCCCGACCCCCCCCCCCAAGAGTAGCACGTAAATGAGAGGGCATTTCATTAGCTGCCGCCCTCCCGCTCTGCCCCATCAATATCAATCTGCACATTCTCAGTGCGTCAGTGGCCATGTGGGAATGTGTCCGAGGCCTGTTTCTCATTTCTAGGACAGCCCAGTAAAGAAGGGGAGAGAAGAATTTTGGAAAAATAGCTCCAGCAGAAAACAATGCATATTTGTAAAGGAATGAAATACAGGGAATGTAATTTTTTCCAGAAAGGGTGGATTTCACAAATGTTTCATTATAGAGGTAAGAAAATTGCAGGCGTAATTAAAGCCTTTTGCCACCCTATGAGCCTCTTTCTTCCTTTTGCACAGGCTAAACCATTCATTAGATTTATTTTTCATCCCCACTTGCCCTCCTGGAGGAAGATAAAGAGCCCTCTGAGCTCAGACACTCAGCTGGCTGGTACCCCCAAAGGGCAGCAACCGGGAATAAGCAATGTCTGATTTTGAGTCATCTGAAAAATAAAACACCACCCTTACAAGCACGGGAGTGACCAGAACACAAAGAACGTGTTTCACGGGTCACCTTGCAGAACCTTGCATGTGATGCGAGCAATATTTTCCATGCATATAACCAGTTTTTGGAAAAATGTTCAAAGATCATATCAGTGCAACAATCAGTGAAAAACGCTGTGAAAAACAAAGCACGTGTACATTGCAAGTATTTGTTCTTTTAAAAAGCACACTAAAACATAAAAAGGTGGCATGTATCATAATGAACTCACACACACACACACACACACACACAGGTAATATCAATGTACTGTGTATAGTATATAGCTTTTTTGCTCAGAAGCAAATCTAATATATTCAAGGCAGAGACCAGTTCTTTTGCGGTATGGTTAGTTTTGCCTGCGAGATATAGGCCACCACCAACTGTATGTTTAACTTGCCTTTTTAATTTTTAATTTTACATTCAACACACAAACAGCATCATACCGTAGGGGTTACCTATTTACACAGTGTCAGCTTCAGCGCTGCAGAAACTGGGGGAAATTTAGGAAGATGACTGGGTGACATGGGAGTGATGTGGGCAGAATCCCCACATGGCCTTTACCCAGACATCACACTCCAGGGTCAACGCTGTCTCTCCTTCTTTCTTACACTAATAACATGGGAAAAACACCTGAGTTGTTATACAGGAAGGAAACAAACAAAAGGAGAGAAAATGTAAAAAGTGTCTCGCCACCACACCAAAGGGAAAAAGGTAAACATCTCGTTGCCAGTGTGCTCCTAAAGGTGGAGCGTAAGAAGAGTGTAAACCATGTGTTTTGCCGAAACATCGTTCCCTTCCACCTGCATGTGCTGTACCTCAGCACTGGCATCCACTCTAGGTTCACAGGGCATTTCAGATTGGCAAGAAAACCAAAAATACACTTTTTGTGATATTCAAAGGTCTAATCTCCGACTAGATGAAAATTTATATATTTCACAGTTTATCCCACTTATTGTATTTTAAGCTGTGTAGTATGACATTCTAAACCAAAAACTACAGAACTATATAGATGAAAACAACTGTTCACATATAACAACAATCTATGGAAGTTTTTCTTTAAAAAAAAAATTCCTCTTTCAAATAGCAAGTTTTTCATCTGACTTTCTGATCTAAAAGTACCTTAATTGTTTCTTTACCTGCTGTCCTTTTGACCAGCCTTGCAAGTACCAGTCCCAAGACAAATGCTGTGTCACAGCGGCGGTGCTGTCAGGGTCAAAACTTTTCAGGACATGCATGTGGCATTTGTGCACAAAGGGAGGATGGACGTCACCAACAGCACAGTGACAGTAGTGATGTGCTTCCTGTTTACTGTCCTGAAACATAACACAGCAATGATAAATGGGAACATGGTATTTATATAAGGAGTAAGATAAACAGACATCAAATGAAAGCTATAGTCTCACTCTTTAGGCTATTAAAAATTTACATTATTATTATTATTATTAGAAGTCTTTCATATCACTTCAGTGTGGTTTCCACCGAACAATGTTAGCACTATGACAGCTTTCCTTCAGCATGTGACAGGAACTTACTTTGACAAGAAATTCCTCTTGACAGGGACCTACAAGCATCCTGAGTACCTTCTCTGAGGACAAAATGAAGCAGTGCCCCCCCACCCGTCACCCTAGTTCCCTGGAGGACTGGCAGCCCAGAGAGGTATTGGCAGCTGCAGTGATTCATTGGACTGTGGACGGGCTTTGTTTGAGCCATTGTTGCCTTGGGACACAGACAGCATGTCTGTCCTGCTCATAACCCTGTGGCTGCCAATTCTCCCATGTGGGGACGTTTTTATTTCCGTATAACTACACTGATAAAATTTTCTCTGCTCAAAATCACAGATGAACCGTGTTTTGGCCACACTGGTGTTGAACAATCTCATTTGTGTTTTTCTTCCTTCTGTTTCCTGGTGAAAACATTAAATTCTGTAAGTGTCCTTACTCTACTTTTAGGCTTATATATTATATGTTTGGGGGGGCGGGGCTTGGTCGGATCCTGCTCTCTGGCGGGTCTGGGGTTCGAGTCCTGCTTTGGGTGCTTTGTGATGGAATGGCGTCCTGTCCTGGGTGTGTCCCCTCCCCAGTTGCCAGGTTAGGCTCCGGTTCGCCGCAACCCCGCTCGGGACAAGCAGTTTCACACAGTGTGTGTGTGTGTGTGTGTGTGTGTTATCTGTTTAAAATCTGACTAATGTAACTAATCACACAGGAGAAGCCTTGAAGCTCATCAGTTCTCCTGTATGGCCTTTTTGGTCACTAACTGCCTGGCTGCCTCTCTCATCATTATCTGTTTAAAATGGTGTTAAATATTACCCAACATTCTACGTTGTTAAAGGACAAAGTGAATAGATCCAATTCTACAAACAAAACCAAGAAAGACAGTCTTAGTTTAATTTGCCTTAGCAGTTTTGTTCAGTTTCCCGGTGATGACATGCTTTGATGAATTTATACTGGCACAGTCGGAAATGCTTCTGGGCTTTGTCCTTAGGAAACCTTGCCCACTTGTCAGTGTTTGGTCATCCCTTCCTGCTACTTAAACACTCAAACACTGGATTTAGTTTGGCTAGAATTCTACATTTCATTCCTCATATGTGATTCAGAAAAGCCTAATACATTAAAAGTAGTTTAACTGCATTTTCTCCTTTAATGCAAATGAACATTTTAACTAAAGGGGATCAAGGTCTACACAAATAAAACAGTCATCTACAACCTTTCTGGGTCATCAAGCCATGGACAAAATCTTAGTTCCTCCCCTTTGTCCTCTGCTAACCTTGTGGTATGGTTCACTCTGTTTTTACCTCATTTTGTTGTATTACACTCTTAAAAGCTTCTTTGTTTGCAAACACCCCGGCAAATTTTGAGGAACAGAGAAGCTTTTCGTTATTGCCAGTATTTTTCAAAAATTCTGCACAAGGTCATTTCCCACTCTTTCTTGTACAGCTCTCAGCACTGTAGTTCTTTGAACCCTTCAGGATCTCCAGAGGGGCACTGAGTGATTTTGATTTATTTTTTTGGCAACATGTAGAGGACAGTGCTTCACAAAACCTTAAAAAATACAAAAAAATTAATTAACTAATAATTATCCATCCATCCATCAATAACTGCTTGTTATGAAGCAGAGTACAGTCTGAAACAGGACTCCGGTCCATTGGAAGGAAATCACAGAGTTCGGTCACCTTTACATTTATACATTTGGAAGCTACTTTTCACCAAAGCAAAATATGACTCGGTGTAAAGAAAAGTGGATCCTATAGCAGACAGAGGACTAAGGTGGACACGAGATTATGTTAACACTGGCCACCTTCTTCCGACTCCACACATTCTAATAGCTACCTCTAGAAGTGACACGTGCATAGGAAAATAGGCAGACAAAAAGTAGCAGGCAGTAAAGCACTAAGTTATGATGGTTTCAGGTGGACAGGAGAGAAATGGGTCTGGAAAAGATTACTTTTAAGACTCTTGCTGAATGCTGGAAGGGATTCAGCAGTTCTCAGGGACTGAGGGAGTTCATTTCACCACACTGGACGAAGACTGAGAGCCAACTGGCTTAGATTTTGGACCTCATATATACACACTAAGGGTAATTTAGAGATTCCAATTCACTTGAAACATGTCTGGGCTATGAGAGTACGTCAGAGCATCAGAAGATCTTAGCAAATATGTTGAGAACATGCAATCTCCACATAAACTGAGCTAGACTCAAACCCATTTAAGAACATGACACCCAGGAGCTGTGAAGTACCAGCGCTACCCTGTACACCACTGTGCCGCCACAGGACTAAGTGGCTTCGAGTCAACGTTGAATGTCAGTGACGTAAACGGAACGTCTCCGGAGACATCTGTTCTCCACTTGTGTCCTTTGTGTTGAAAGGGTATTATCAATTGTTGCAGTGAGTCCATCCACCTGACTGCTGGTGGTTATTTTCTGCGTTTTCCTCCAACTATCCCCAGTTTTACAGCATCTTACAGTAATTTAACGTAACTATAGGAATCGGGTCAAAGTGTTTCCTTGCCTTTGAGGGAATATAGCTTTTCTAATAAGGAATTTAAACAAGCATGATGGGTCCAAAACACTTGTAACTTGTTAAACTACTGAGTTCTTCTGATTTATAATCAAAACGTAAGTGAAGTGTCATCCTATTTAATAAGAGCACACTGGCTGAGTGTCCAACTTTACAGTATGGCTTTTGTTGCCTCACACAGTTATTGGCTTGCTGTCAGAAACTAATCACACAGGAGAAGCCATGAAGCTCATCAGTTCTCCTGCATGGCCATTTTGGTCACTAACTGCCTGGGTCCTCTCATCAGTCCAAAGAACCAAACACTCCCAGGTGGTTCAGGATCCACACACAGAGCACATGAGTCCACGTGCCAGGGATCATGTCGTTCTGTGTGGGTGTGTGAAATGTTCCACGTGGCTTACACAGTGCCAGAAGCTGAACATGCAGTCAGCTGGTGACCTTAGCAGCACGGCATATCTGTACCCCACCCCCAAGCTAGATGTTCCGAACAGAAAAGCAGAGAAAGCGCTCCATCTTCATCCATCCATCTGACACCAGAACGAACAAGACGTCACTCACTAGTCACTGGTCATGGCTCAGAGCCGCTGCACATTAACCCATCTGTCCCACGGAATACATATTTCTCTTGTATAACTCCAGTTAAATAAACAAACACCATTAGAAAAATTTAATGTAAATTGGCTGTTGAGAAAAGGAAATTTAGGTGAAGATTTTATGAAGAAAATGTGTTATAACATGCATGGACCAGCACACTCAGCATTCCTCCGGATGCATAACAACTCAACAATTTAAGACCACTCAGCACACAAAGTATACAATCATGTGAGTTCTGCCATTAAAAACTGGTAACCCCCTATATGGGGGTCATAAACAGTTGGGAATTCAGATAGAAAGAACCAGAGTACATAATAAATCAGCATGTGCCTGGAGAACATCATCATCCACCCTTCCTAGAACATGCTGGGAGGGAGTGTGTGCGAGAGTGAAGAAATAGCAGGAAGTGAAAGCTGGAAATGATCTGGATCTTGATCTGGATCTGTGTCAAAGTGCTCACTCCCCAGGAAAGCAGCTGCTGGGAGAAGCGAACACTGAAATCCTACTCGCAGACAGCGCCGTGTCATAATACCACATTTCTGTTCTGCGGTGATGCCATCATGACTTCCTGCTGATTCACGTTCTGTGTGAGACGAACTGGACGTGCTGTTTGTGTGACATCATCGAATTGCGCCACGAACGATGAACACGATGCAAGGGCTGGGTTTCTCAGCACCAAACGATGGAATCTTGGTGGGCGTATTCCCCTTCTCAACACTCACTTTTATTACAGCCCTCTCACCAGCTTGTGTTTGTCACATGTTCTCCTTATCACATTACATAGCAATCATGAAAATATGAAACACAATTCTGGGGTTTTCTGGAGCAACCTGAGGAGGAGTTCAAGTAATCCGTGTGAGACCTTTGATCAGGCAAACAATGGGAAGCGAGCCTAAGCAGAATGCTCCCCGATCCACGTAAAGGCCTTACTCTCACAGGAACCTTCAGTCGAGGCAGCACAGCACTGACGTTTGATATTGCGTCTCAGGGTGAACAGCTGGTCACAGAGGAGTCATAGGTTGATATTTGGGGCGGCTGGTCAGCCGTGGCACGAAGGTCTAGCTAAGAACATTCGCGAACAGTAAATGTCGCACATTCCCTTCACTCCTATGAGATGACAGAAGACAACGAATGATGCCTGGCCTTCCTCTCATCTTACCTGCCACAACTGGTCCACTCTAATTCGTCCAACCCTCTATATGGATCAGTCAACGCCCCCACTCTCTGGAGCGATCGATCCACAGATGTCCCGCTTTGGCTCGTCCTGTTGTTAAGAGGATTGGTGGCAGGTGGCCTGGCGTGACCAGTCGGGTGGGGGTCTGCTATCTGATCAGACGTGGAAAGATGACCGTAGCAATGGTAGGGAGGAAGTGTCTTCATTCAGACAGAAACACTTGGAATGGCTGTTGCAACAGGGGATGCCGGTTGTAGGACAGATTTAAGTAGGGCACTTCAGTGTGGTCTGAAAGTGGATCGGATGGAGACTCAAACAAAGGTGAACATCTTCAGGTTCCTCCTCAGCCACAAATGGGGTGAGCAGATTTCCTGCTATGCAGTACGGCAAACAGAAATGCAGACAGAGAAAATACAGGCAAAGCAGGAAACGTGATTTCTCCTGTTACATTTATAACTTGAGGCTGTCTTTGTGTCCTCCATCCTGGTTCTTTAAGCAAGGACCATGTGCACACTTGGAATAACAAGTAGAGGTTCATGGATGGTTCAGTGCACCAGCAGAATCTCTGCTCCTCCTCTTTCCTGTTCCTCTCAATCACCCTCACCTGGTACCTTCTCCACTTCTGCTAGCTTCCATTCTCTCAGTAAATCTCTTCTACTTTGCCCCCTCCATGCCTTCATACTCTCTCTTCTTCTCTCTCCATTTCATTCTGTATCTATCCCTCTCTATCTTCTCTTTCCTTGCTGTCAGCAGTCAAAAAGTGTGTGCATGAAAAGAAGAGCTCAGAAGGGATTAAGGGATATTATCATGAGGCTAGGGGGGCGGGAACTACAATTCCATTTGGTGCCATGTAATGTACTACAGAGACTGGGGTGGTGGTGATAACAGATAGTGTGCAAAACAGGGTCATACCCTGGAACTTTTGGTCACACATCTGGATTTTGTCTAAAAGAACTTAAAACTCTTCAAATTAAGATCTCAGAGAACAGATTTATCAATCTGGGGTGTGAGTAGCAGTTAATGAAGTGGTCTTGTGATTAAAAGAATCTCTTCAGGCTAGAGTAACGCACCCGGCCAGTGGGGTGTCTTGTGACTGCTTTTTGAACATTGAAAGCGCACCATGGTACCATACCACGCCCCTTTACTGTGGACTGATCAACTTCTGAAAAGGTTTCTGGAACAACATTAAAAAGTTCTGACTGCTTTGGGTCATAACCACATAGGACGGAGAGCAGGCGGAAGGCGAGCCGTGATGGTCTTGCGTCACTGCAGCAGAGACCATGGGACAGAAGTGAGGTGGAGCTGGGTACCCGAGGTGATGCTGGTTTCCAGGGAAACGGCTAAAAAAGGGCTTCTCACTTAATGAGCACTGAGCGGTGAGGAGGAAGACACGAACACAGGAACTTCTAAATCACCAGGGAGCACGTGCCGTCAGGGGCTCTTGAGAGGACAGGCAAGGGCGTTATTCACTGTGAGGCCTGCCAGTGCCACAGCTGCGAGATGGGATGACAAATGGTGTGTTTATGTGTGTTTAGCTGTTCAGGGCAGCCACCTGAGGTTTAATCACAACTGCTTATTTTAAGCGGCACTCTAATATCCCACACTGGGAATCAACACATATGCCATTGTCATACTATTTCACCATACCTTGGGGTGAGAGTATTAAGTCTCCATGAAGAAACCTGTAAACTTAGGGCTGAATCTAAACTCCAGTATTTGTTCAAGGTCAAGACACACTAGTAATATCTTACTGAGGTCCTGGATTTCTTTGAATCCTTTACTGGAAAGTTTGGATGAATCCTGGAGGAAATAAAGAAAATGTATTATTCTTGTTTCAGGAAAAGACGTTGGTCAGATGTTTGGCAAACCAGCCCCTAGGGCTTGGGATCTTACTGTCTTGACTGACAGGGATCATGCCGAGAAAAGCAGTGTTTCCATGTCATTGCAGGGAATTTACTGTCTGCAGGTGGTTTGTCATGTTTCAGTCATTAGAAAACTATATTAAAGTGGCGTAGAGTTATTATTGCTCCTCTGGATGAGTAATGGATCATGCCACTGGTCTTCAGTTACAGAAGATGCAAAAACATATTTACAAAAGCTGAGCTTGACAAGTCAATAAAAACACAAGAAATATGAACTCTTGGACATCTTCTAGCATTAGTGCTGCAGCTGATTCATAGGCAGAGGGAAAGAGGGAAGTGGGCTCTGCAATTCTATATTCAGCGAGATGTTCGCCTGGACGCCCACACGCTATTACCCATGATCCTTTCAGTGTTCGCTTCCTTTCAGCTCTCACTCCAGACACACAAAGTAACTTGCGGGCAGAATATTTACCTCTGTGTCTCGGTGCTCTCTAAAAAGCTTTCCCTGAACTTTATACATCGTAGCCGAAGAAATGGGAAGACTACAAATAGGTCCTGGTGAAGGTGCATTTGGCACAAAAGCCTATAAATGTTTCACAAAATGATCCGGTCAGGAACATCCACCATTTCCTATATAATACAGCTCCGTATGACCATTACTGGCAGGAATATTTCTTTCTACCGCTGTATGCTTTTCAGAGCTAGCAACAGAAGAAGCCTGATCTTTTAAAGGAAAGGCATCTGTTAATCAGCAGCTGGCTAAAAAAGAAAATGGCATGAACGACAGCCTGGTCCTCGAGCTCAAGATAACGAATACAGTGCCCTCACTGCTCTCCACCTGTTCCCACAATGCCTGGTAATCTGGCACGTCTGGAATTCAGGCCAATGTCTGGCAGCCGGCAGCCGGCAGTCAGCACCTGTGCCTGCCGTCCTCGGGCCGACGCCCTGCAACAGTGGGGACCGAGAGACGTCACAGGGAGGGTGTTGAGGCTGGGATGACGCAGGCAGCTGTGGATTTTGTTACCCGTGTGGGTGACCTTCTAGTCCTGCCAGAGTTCGCGAATGAGGGTCCAGCCAGTCGAGATGCTGCTGTCCCCCTCCCCCACCGCACCTTTCTCTGCTGCTTCTCTCACTCTCTCCGTCTGCCTCTCTGTGTATCCGCTGGAGACGTGGGATATGAGTGCATAGTTAAAGAGTACAAATGGTGCCAAAGGGATATTGGTTGATTTTTTTTTTTTGTTTAAATGGATTTTCCAAAATATATGGATGGTATAATAAAAAAGATGAACATGAGTTTCTGCAGGTAGATATTTTGTCAGTTTCAAAATTAAATTTTTCAGTAATTAAACACCACAGAATACAGTTTAATTACAAATGGTTATTTGTTGGCCAATAAAGATGGTTCAGAACAGAGTGAGAGGGAATGAACTGCTACAGTGACATAATCCAGAGGGAAATAATCAGGTAAAGCTGAGTAAGATAAATTGTTATTGTTAGACCGAGAACCCACCTATGTCTGATTAACCTTGTATTACAACTGGCTGATAATACCATCACTCACCACCGCTAAACTGGAGATGCGGGTGCTGCAAATGTCAAATTCTTGAAGCATGCAGATAGTAGATGGTAAAGCACAGCTGATAGACATGTGTGACTGTGATGCAGCCTGGTGCCGAAAAGAGATGAACATGACTGTAGTTACAGAATCCAGACCACCGGTCCTTTCATACAATGGAAACAAAATGAAGAAATACCGGTTTGTAATTTATATTTCTCTGGGTAATTAACATGGCATGCTTTGCAACCCTGCTAACCAGGATGATACACAGCACGCAACAGGCAAATTCTATGCATAAGTGCCCCCCATGCCAAACTGAATGACTTCATTAAGGACACCGTTCCCATTGCAGGGGATTTTCAAGACAGACAAGAAGCACGATTTATTTGAGAGTCTGATCAGTGATGGTGATCACCTCTCATTATGTATAAAACCCACAGCTCTCTTCAAACCAATAAGAGCCTCAGCATTGCAAAATAAGGGCTAAATTACTTTAATCAGGGAGTTCAATAATAATGAGTTCAGCTGGATGCAGTTACTCAACCGCAGTACCAAGACACATGTGTAGCCCCTGGAGCCAGAACTGGACAGCGCCTGTTCTGCCCAGCAGTTGGAGGAACCTAAACAAACCGAGCAATACTGCCCTTTTAGTGGACTGCACTTCCAGCAAGGAGAATTTCTCACTGCCGAAAGGCAAGTGACAAATGCAGATTTGCTTGCACTGCAAAATGTTAGTCCCTATTTTAGAGGAATATTATAAATGTTATTAGCTGTGAGTGTATTAACCTACTCATATATTAAAAGCAGTATGTAAAATACAGCCTTCTGAGTGCATGAAGGTAATAGTGGAAAAGACAGGTGATGGAATGTGTGTACAAGTCAATCCCCCGTTCAGTTTTTTTTTTTAAACCACTGCAGAAAATGCTTTTAACGCATGACATCAATGCGGTTGTCCACCCAGCTGTGTAGGGGAGCACTATGGGTGTTTCTACGCTGGGTTCGGGTCCCAGCAGCTGTGCGCACAACCAAGATATTCCCCCTGGCTGCGAAAACATTCAGGTATTTTAGTTCTCATTATGCAGTCTATCAAGCTTACGCAGCCTGTACCACTCAAGCGGTTGTATAGTTAATACAATCCACGTGTTCTCCCTTTCACTGCACAATTCCACACTCATCCACATGCAGCATGGGTGCACAGGAGTTATAGTATATTATACTAAACTAGAACATGGCCTAAAAAACTGCAGTTTTTATTTAAAAAAATTGTTGCTACTAGGGATGGCTGAGATGGGTTTAAAACTATTTATGGCTCTTATGGTTTTCAAAAGCCAGCCAGCACAACTAAAACCAGAGCAAAACAGCTGAGTAAAGGCAAATTAACAACATGAATAAATAATTTCCAAGGCTTGAATAACACTTTAATATACCAAATGGAAAACAATAAAACACATAACACAAGAAACTGGATTTTCCACTAGGTTTAGCAGAACAGCCTGACAACAGATTAAAACTGGCACATAAAAAAATTACAAAAGATGTAACAAGATTTTAAATTTGAAATTGTGCTCCTGTGTCATCAAGGACTGATGGGTAAAACATCTTATTTTAAAGCCAAATGTCTACCTCTTAGGTAGCCACCCCATCTCTTTCTTACTCTCCCCTCCCCACACAGAAAAAAAGGCAGAATTATGCTTCAGCAGAGCTTAATGGGAGAGGGCTGGTACACCCATTGCCTTTGAAACATGCCAGAGAGTCTAATTAAGCAACACCCTACCCACCTAATCCGGCTTATTGACCGCTGAGGCCCAAGTCTTTCCAATTCCCATGCTGCATCACTTCAGCAGAAACTGCATCATCAGTAACTCTGACTTTGAAGAGACAAGGGACAATGGGGCCAGAGAGAAAAACTAAAGACACAGCACTTTTCTGTGCGTTTGTGTGTGTGCTGGCACGTGAACTACAGAAATCCAGGTAACACAGAATGCCTATGTGAAGAAGAGCAAGACAAAATACAAAGGAAAGGAAGGGCATGGAGTGTGAAAACAATAGAAACATTACAAAATCCAGAAATCCTTGCTTAAACAGCAGCCTACAGTGTCCGAGGCTCAGGAATCCAGTGTTAAGGATCCTTGGGAGGACCAGCTGGCCAACTGTTTTCTCTTCTATGTTATAAGCAGGAAACACAAACAATGCAAGGGAAAGGCCAAAGTGAACCAAAGAGATGTTCCAATGGGAGTTATGAAGAGGGGCAAAGACCCAAACTCTGTGACAGTCTCTTCAGAATTTCTCTGGCTTAGTCACAGAACCCTGAAAGACCAAAAAAAGGACACACAAAGATCCAGTTCATTTACAACGCTACAGCTTGTAGGTACATGTTTCAGTGCAGTGTTAAAAATGATCCACAGTCAGGATCATTCTAATTTTATGAACAGTAATGAAACAATACTGGCATCAATGAATCTGCTATAGTTTAGCCTTTAAAAAGATCCTTTTGCCACATCGGCATGTACGTAGGCAGAAAACAAGAAGTATGGGCCCATTTCTCATGTAATGTTGTCACGTACTCTGCTGCAGTGTGGAATTAATGTTCCTGTAGCACAGCAGTGTGGTTGTGAAGTGTGAACTGACTTTTGCGGCTTAAATCTTTCCCCAGCTGATACAGCTTTTTATTTATTACACTGTAGCTACTTAATCTGCAGTTCACCTTGATGGGATTCAACATGTGTCTCTCTGCAGGCTTAATACCCACACCGTGCATGTTTTCCATGGACCTTCATGGTTTAAGGCTTTTTCTCATATACAAAGGCTTTTGGGCCCTATGTCTACTAAATTCATCCGTCACCAAGTTATGTCCACATCAATAGTGGAACACCAAGAGCAATGAGTGACCCCTTTGATAGGAACTATCAGGTAATAGCAGTTTACTCTAAAGGGAGTGGGGCTAAACCATCAAATCATGACCCAAATACCTCCATTTTAGGTTTACCATTGACGTGCACTGATTACGGTTTGCAAAACAAATAACACCTGAATAACAGGATATTCTGTCATGTTTTGTCTTCACTGATGCCACAGCTGAATCTTCATCCCCTTTGCGTCTCATGTTTAGGATACTAACAGGGTCAGTAGCTAATGGGGAGTGAATTCAGGGACTGTCAACAAAAAAACGGGGGCAGAGGTGTAGCACACAACATGAGAATATCTATACCTATTGGTGCCATGTGAAAAGTTTAATGCTATGTAGGTGTCTGCTGAGTGACTGCTCTGGGACACTGTGTTGGTAGATCAAAGCTCACTTGAGAAGGGCCCTTCTTGTCCATTCCATTGAGCGTGTCCCTCCAAGGACCACCGAGTGCAGCCAAGTGGTCCAGCATTTCCTCAGCAGCCTGCCTGAGGATGGGGTTCCGGCTTGAACAAAGTTGTTGGAGATGAGCCAGTGGTAAACGGTCCCAAAGCATTGGACCAACACAGGGCAGGGCTTCATTGTTTTGCAGAAGCAGAGACTGGAGCAGCCGAAGGGCACAGTGGCACACCTCCCCGTCACTGTCTCTCAGGGGAAAGGAAGGGATTTAATTTTCTAGCACAAAAGAAGCAATACACCAGAGAGCTTAAACATCCCAAATTGAGACTAGCGGGTTGGAGGCTTGCATGAAGGGGATGCCGCTGTTACACCTGAAAATGGTGATAAAGCTAATGTGTCTCCGGGAGCAAATATTCACCTGTATAAATGGAAAAATCAAAAATGACCTTTGTGAGGATACAGGAGGCAACGGTGCATTTGTTAAGCAAAGTACATGTTATAATGAGGCTTTAGAGAAGTGTCATATTAGCTGGGTAACTGCAGCACAACTGAAGGGGAAAGGTAAACACTGAAGCATTGAGAAGCAGAGTGTACTTATGATCAGGTAAAACGTATAATAACATAATACAGCATAATAAGAGGAAAACGTTACATCACACTCGTTTTTTCATTTAAGCCATTCTTGCTTTTTCTTGAACATCACTGGTACACGGTCGGTGCGACACCACCCCTCCCTTACTGCACACTGCGTTATTACACTCACATGATAATGTAATCCTCCCCTCAGTGCACTCCCTACTACATCTGTGCGTAGTGCTGCCGTCAGAGCCTGAGAGATGCGATTCACAGAGTAATATTATCACAGTTAAAAACCAGCACTGCATGCAAGCCTGAGAGATCCAAGGGGTGGAGTGATACCATTGTCGCTAAAAGGCAGCACAACGCTAGAACCTGGAAGATGCAAGGAGTGCAGTGATATCAGGAACCAAGCTCTGCGTGACAGCCTGCGGGGGAGATTAGTCTGCAATTGATGTTGTCTTTCTCTGTCCCTTTCTGTCACTATGTCCCTCAGGGACTCCCTGAGTCTCTCTCTGCTCTTCTTAAACAGCATGTGGAAATGCATTACATCACCAATTAATGAATGCTCTAGATTCTTATTAATGTAATTAAAATTCTACCAATAACACAGCATGTTTGCACATCCACAGAGCCTTTGTGTCACTCTCTACACACATATCCACACACAAAGATAATTACTTGTACTTTATGCAAAGCTGCATTTTACTTTTCTAAGCAGTTAATTATCGGGGGCCTCTCTTGGGAATTGAAAGCAGCCTACTACAGCCTTTTGGCCACACGTCCGCTTCCCTACGACAGCATGCACTAAAGCGCTCACACACTGTCATAAAGGAGCACAAAGTCATGCAGATGTGCAAACCTACCAACACACAGAGAAATGCCAAAGTAAGACACAATCTTTTCTTGCAGTGCAGTGATTCAGTGGAATTATAGGGCTGGACTGAGCTATGAGTGTCGCTGACTGCCATGACACCCACTGTCAGTGCACAGCCAAAGCAGCCCATGAACTTCATTAGACCCGCTGACGCACTGCGAACAAACAGGAAGACTCATCACGGCATGCTGTACCCGCTGTGACAGCAGCAAACCATCTTCCGTGTTCATTCTTCCATCCACACATCTCCTTAGACTTTATTTTCTCTCGTGGCTGTGACACCTGACAAATACCCAGCCATGAGGCAAGATCTGTAGTTATTCATATTCTGAGCAGCAGTGTCAACGAGCAAAATGAGGGATTTTCAATTCTAAGTGTGTGTATGTCTACGAACATGTGTGTGTGTGTGCATGAGTACATAGTAAGTGGTTTATATCCATATGAGCAAGTATGTACAAGTATATATTTATGAGCATGTGTACATTTGCATTTATATTTCAGTACAGGTGGTCATGTACACACATAGCTGTATGTATCCTTTGGTTAGTATATTTGCCTACATGTAAATGTACACATGTACATATGTGTCTTTGTGTGTCTGTGTTCACTGGTGTTGGATGCCCAAACATCTCCAGACTGCACTGTGAAGACCAGCACAGACCTGCAGACCTCTCCTTGAATTGAGTGGACCTGGCACTGATCCTACCTTGCAGGAGGGAGGGGAGGAGCTGGAGGAGACAAGAGCTCTCGCTGATGTACTTCAGGCCCTTAATGCTGATGCTGACATTGTACAGTGCCATGAGCATCAACCTGTAGAGACATGTGAAAGTCAAGCCAATGAACAGCCTGCAATATGCAGCATCCTGCATTCATCCCTTCGCCCTTAGCTCGCAATTCCCTACACATGCAACAAAGCAAAAGTGCTTAAGCAGGAACACAGACCAGTTTTTCACCATATGACAGTGGAGGAGTTTAACGTAGACAAGAGTATCAAATGTAGCACTTGTTCACATGAACAAAGGCAAAAATCGATCCCTACATGGACTTGGTTGAGTGCCAGTTAACCCAAAGGAGGTCCATATAAATTCTCAGGTATGATCCATACCAAGTGTCAAAGACACTGTCAGGAGCACCTTCCAAGTGACTCTGTGCTGTATGTGACAAATCAGGCCTTGGGATCGCATGAGTTGGGGTTTGCTGAGATAGGCATTAAGCAGATCAGCTTTCCTCTTTCCTCAAAAGATAAATCTGTGTCCTACCGCAGTTATACCTTTCTGCATCACAGGTTTCATCAAACGGAACATCACTGGACAGGAAAATATACACAAGTCATAACAAACAGAAGCATGAGGTACACATAAACAGCAGTATCAAGCAAGAAGAGGAATATGTTTATATTATAACTACTACTTATATTGTTCTAAGGCAGCCGGTTCTCAGTTTTAGACGTGATACAGTGACCTGAAATCCACCTCTCTCTTACAACTACTCGAATCCCATAATTCAAGAAAGATCTCAAAACACTTGTTGAACATAGTGCTTTCCTGAAAGCTTTGTAAATTAGCAGATGCCTTTGGGCTATGACTATTTATGTAATTGCTATTTCAATGATACTTCTATAGAAACTTGAGTAACATGAAGGTGCAGAATGGGGGCATCTGAAAGCTTGGCTTTTAATTGTGTGTGTGTATCTAAAGCTCTTTGTTGTGGAATTCAGTTTTGTTGACTCCGCTTTGTATGTCTATTTGGAGAAAGTGTCCGTTAAATGCACAAATGCAGAAAAAAATGCAATCAAACTAAAGACAGACATAAAGACAAAAAAACTGCATTGATCTTAAATGAAATTGCACAACAAATGCGATTTCCTATATATAATAAAGTCTCTGCTTTTCCTGGCATGTGGTAATGAACACTGACTCAGTTTCCATAGTCTCTAACAGCCAACAAGAACTACAACATGTGAACATGCCCTCCTGCTTTGCCAGTTGTAGTTGAGGGATCAAGTATGCTGTATATTTTTAGAATTGGCTGTGTGAGCAGTACGCAGTTGATACACAGGGCACCCTCGACATTTCAGCAGCAGCGGGGCATGTTGTGAACTTCCGTGCTGAACCTTGCTGCTTCTCCTCCCAAATGCTCCTCCTAGTCCAAACAATGACACTATCCCTATTATGCATCCAACACCCCAACACTGCTAGCTGTTGCTGTTAGTGACTCAGAGTACGCACATCTCCCATATCTTATGTTTCGCACCCCGGTGGCTGCACACTATGAGATTTGCACAGCGATAAATGGCATGGACACCACCGTGATGACAGGGAGACCTGTCCTTCTGTGTGAGGCTGGCCATGGGTGGCTGGCTGTGCAAGCAGCATTCTTGCTCACACCAGACCCATCAGCACTCCCTACTCAGCGGAGTTCCAACATGATTATCAGGGCATGTCTATGTGCACATGAGTCTGTTTCACATCACTGCCTTTGTTCAGCCTAGACTAACTCAAACAAAGGCTATTTACTCATGCCCATAGACTCCTCCTGTTGGTCAACATGTTGATGAAATTGCTGCACTCAAGACCACTTGTATAAATTAAACCAATCTTTTAATTCTATGTAATTTGGTGATCTGTTTAACCTTGAAACTGTTGGTAATTAAAATCATTACAATCTTGATGAAACTGTGATATTCCCTTTCTATAGATGAACCTCATCCACTAGATCTTGGCTTCCATTAAAGCCCAGACTAAACTGGATTCATCTTTTATTCAGCCTGAACCAGTTGGTCTTCTGTAAACCAGCTCTGGATACACTGTCCCCCTAGGAGCCATAACCATCAGTATTCCGTGACAGCTGCCATTAGAAAACATCCAGTTTGGTGGACTCATCCTGCCCCCAGCTAATGTTAACACCTTGTTTACCATGTGCTGCTGAGGTAAAGATCATGCATGGACTTCTTGTCTGAGGATGCTTCTCTCTCTCGTTCTCAGGATAGGACATACAGGACATTGCCATGCTGGACAATGAAACTCAACAAATTACCATAGTGGCAGCATGTTCTTACATCTCCTGAACATATGGTGACCTTTTAACACTCCTTAAAAAGCATACTGTGAAGGTATTTGGTCAGCTGTGCAGGCAACCCTTCAGTTTTCAGCCCTGGAAATGGGAACAATGCCTGCTCACCCAGTCAAGGGAAGAAGGCTCATTCTGCATGAGGGTGGTCCGCTCCTGCTACTGAACCGATTCCTTATTTCAGTGGAGCAGTTTAAGACTTGAATGAACTATTTTCTATTTAAATTTAAATTTGAGAAGCACTTAATGGAGCAGTTGCTTACTCATTACTCTAGGTACCCACAGCTGAGAATCCACTCTGCTCGCAAATTCCAGGACTGGACTCTCCTGATTGACATCTTCCCTATCAGGTTTACCACCATGACAGTGTACATTTCTGTTGTGCTCTCTTACACTTTAAGCTTGGAGAAGACTCCTGGTTTCATGACCCCAAGCAGCTGCATCAGAGTGTCCAGCAGCATGTGGGCAGAGCTAGACAGGAAGTCCCGCCCACACGTCACAGCTGCTATGTCTGAGAGGAAGAGAGAATAGAAACAGGAGTTGGTGGCTGAGACCACACTTAAAACTCACCATATAAGGAAAGGTATTTCCTTATGGCTGTGTAGTGTGGTGCCATGAATCTCACCTTCAAATGCAATGTTTCTTACCCTCAGAACAAAGAACAGCCAACTCATGTTTTCGAAAATAAGGCAAATTTCAAGATACAAATAAATAAGGAAATCAATATTTGCCTCAAAGGCAGAGAACAGGATGTGTTTATTCACTATTTGCATGTAGGGAGGCACTGCTGTAGCCAATGTTTGTTCACACCTCTGCCTTGAAACCCCCAAATGGGGGCAAGATTCACCACTTCCTGAAAGCCTTTGCTCTCTACACTCCACTGCAGTCACAAATACAGGTCATGTTTGCTCTAGCAAACACAAGAAGTTTACATTGGGTTTTTTATCAGCTTCATACCACTGGCTTTGTACCAGTTAAGCCTACAATTGCACAGTCCAAAAGGTCCTGCCCCACTCACTGGTGACAATCCCAGCCAGTGCCAGGACAAACTGCATCTCCTGGGAGCTAGTCTGCTGCTCCACCTTTCCCTCTCTGTCCAGAGACTGGCCAACAAAGCTCTCCAGTGTTTGTGCTGCAACAGCCAGGAAGGCCTCTGCCTTTCTCTGTGGGCAGTGACACAGGTACACACAAATGTACATGCACACACAAACACACAGAAGAAGGCGTGTTTATAATATGACAGGACAATTTCCATTGGGCAGACAAAGAACAATTTCCTATCAAACAGCTCTGTGTTCGCTGAATCTGTAACTTCTTTACTTCTATATCAGCTGCCTGTATTCTAAGTATAAATTTGTGAAACTCAATTATGTTTATGGTGGCAGAGCAGGTAGCACTGTGAGCAAGTGCCACTGATGCATTCTGACGTGGGTTTGAATGTGACTCAGTTTGTGCAAAGTGTGCATGTTCTCCATGTGTTTGCACAGATTTCCTCCTTGGGGAATCTGAATTATATGTGAGTGTGTTATACTGCCCTGCTACATAAATGAGTGAATGATTGTTGGAAATTTTCTGCACTGTAAGTGACCTTAGGAAAAAGGTATCAGCTAAATATTAGTTAATAATCATCAACAAAAGTTAACGCAGTTTTGGTTCCAACCCACTTTCCAGGCTGGACAGATCCAGTCAGTAGTTATGAATGTTTCATATATACCCAAAAATAATGTGTTTTGTCACAACAAAGGCAAAAAAAAAAAATCAGATCAACCACTTCCTTTTAAAAAGTTTAAAAACATGAAACTGACAAGAACTAATAAGGTAATTAAGAGGTGTTTACAATCAGGGCCTGCAGGAACTGCATTTGACAGCCTTGCCTCCTGCAATACCACAGCAACGTTGCAGTGAAAACGACCCAAGCCAGCTGTTGCCTCGACAGCATGCCCCACCCCATGAAACACAAGACATGAGAAGGATGCCTGAAGTGCCTGAAATGTCAGCTCTGTGGCTGTATCTAGCTAGTGCTGTCAGGGATGAGAGCATGATGGGACAGGGTCAACTTACGTCAGCCAAGATATCCTTGATGACCTCCTCCTTGCTGGACACACTCCAGAGAAGAGTGCAGGAGGCCACACCTAGTGTTGTGCAAAATTCAGCCTGCTGCTGCAGCTGCTCCTGGCTCACCCACAGCTGCTGTCTAAGTGCCAGCTTCTCCTGGGGTTGTGCAGACACACATACAAACAGAAGCTCAATACAGACAAATACAGTAGATGCTTGGGCACACAGACACATGCTGAGTGCTGAGGGCCCTGAAAGTCAGTGTGACCCCTGACCTGTCATTTATGCCACACATCTGACAGACTGGTTCACACAATCTCATCCTTGGCAGAGGTGCAGTGTCCTCGAATAACTTTATGGCAACTGCATAACGTTACCACCCTCAAGAGTAACTCGAAACAACTTGATTACCTGCAGTCACCCAATCCCCTAAGCCCTGTGGTGACAGTTCACACTAAGAAAAAACTCTATGTCCCTACAGTGGGGAGCATAGGGACCACCTTCACTTGGAAAAAAACTGGTAAAACAAATGCTGTAGCACCTGCCCCAAACCCAGGAACCCTCTCTTCATGTGTGCCACACCTTCCTTGTGTTCACCCTCCAGCACAAGGAGCATTATGCCACTTCCACTGCTTGACCCCATACCCTGTAAGTACTGAGAGACAACGACAGAAAAAGGAAAGGAAGAGTGTCTGCCACGCCCACACCCTCGAGCCCACACGGAACACATGGGACGCGGCGCAGACTGGGGCATGAAAGGCTGCGTCAGACAAGCAGCTGATGCGGAACCTTGTTCAGCCTTGTTGTTTGCGATCTCCTAGCTCTTCTACTTCCTGTTCCCTAACGCCTTCCCCAATCCTGTCCCTTGTTCCCACGATCCTGTACCTCTTTATGATCATCGACCTCTTGCCTGTGTACCGACCTTGCCTTTTGGATTCTCCCTGTTGCACCTTGAAGACTAATTGCCTGTCCTTTGACCACCTCTCTTGGATTTCCCTGAATAAACCACGAATACCGCTCTGCACTTGGGTCCACTGCTTCCTTCCGGAGCCAGACATGACAGTGTCGGTATGTACACAGTGCTTTAGCATGCCTGTGACATTAACACACCCAGCTTACATCCATTTGAATCCGTGTGACTTTGGTTTCATGAAGGAAGGTTGAGGCAGCGCTCAATTTCCCCGTCATAACTGGAATTACAAAATACCAATTAAATTGACAGCAAAGCCAACCCAACTCAGGGCACTGGTATTCCTACCAGGCCTTGCAGGAGTCCAGATTGAGGTTTAATTTAATTTATGGCGTACTGCAAATGCACAGGTGACACTGTCTGGTCAGATTCCTCAGCTTGAGCCAAAGTTTCTTTTTTAAATTGATTAACAACAGAATGGAATGGCACGGAGGCAGCAACGTAGAGTCAGGAACCATGCACTGAGAGAGTACAAATATATACGCAGACATACAGTACACATACATAAGACTGCAATATTTCAGATGGGGGGGGGGGGGGACGGTGGTGCAGTGGGTTGGACCGGGTCCTGCTCTCCAGTGGGTCTGGGGTTTGAGTCCCACTTGGGGTGCCTTGCGACAGACTGGTGTCCCGTCCTGGGTGTGTCCCCTCCCCCTCCAGCCTTACACCCTAAGTTGCCGGGTTAGGCTCCGGTTCCCCGCGACCCCGTATGGGACAAATGGTTCAGAAAATGTGTGTGTGTGTGTGTGTGTGTGTGTGTGTGTGTGTGTATTTCAGATGGCACTATCTATGAAATTTCAAATGGGTGTCATCCCAGACATTCCAGAAATCATCTGACCTGTTGTGCAGATGAAATGTCAAGATCAATAGCAGAACAAAGTCACATAATTTGCTCAACTGCATATTTATAGAGAGAATGTATTGTGGTGACCGTAACAGTTAAATGCATTTCCTTGCCAAATACATAACAATGGTCAGCCTTTGTTCCAGAAATTCATCAAAAATCAAATGTGAGTTGTGGTCCAACAAGAATATAAAGGAGTAGAAATCAAACTTTATGTGAAAGATTCCAGGTTCATACTCGTTTCCATGTCTCGTTTGTTAATGTTTCGATTTCAAGTTTCATTATTTAACAGCACTGCATCTGTGTATTGATCTAAGTACACCAGAACTAACACGGTTACACCACGTGGTAGTGCCATAGGGCAGCAGGCGCAGCTCATGCTCACGCTCACCTGTGACTTTTCTTGTTTACACGGGGAGTTTTTAGAGGCCGCTCCACTAAAGGTCAAACAACATTCATGCAGCCAGTGGTTTCTATGTCAGTCATTCCTGGTATGAATCTAAATGGCTTGAACTTTACTTGGGCCTTTTCTGGTTTGTTTTTCTTTGTAAATGATGAACAAAACAATGTGAGTGGACTGGGGGTTCGAGAAAGGAGTGCGTGGGGTTTACCTCAAAATAGCAGCCTGCTGGTACACAGCAGGTCTGCTCATGTTCTTAACCTTAACATTCATTCCCAGTCCTGTGTAGCACTGCTATGACTTCTGCATGTGTTCAGCAATCTTGCCCTTCCTTTATTTAACTGAAAAAGACAGCACGGGACCAGTCTCGCACACATGCATACGACCGTGCAGAGAACTGTAACCAAAAGAACGCAGATGTAAATGCACAGACACCACAGGCTGCTGACAAAAAACGAGCCACACACAGACAGGCAGAAAACCACATAAACACATGCACACACAGCAGTGCATTTTGTAGTGGTTGCTAGTGTACGTGCCCAAAAACAGTATGTATGTATCCCGCAAACACTGCCATCTTTTTTAAGTGTTTTTCTGGAGAAAATACCACTATTTTTCACAACGCTTAGGGAACAACAGTGCATCCATCAGATCGTGATATTCTATAAGGAGGTCACCGAACGTTTTACTCAGCTGCACTGACGTGCTCCATTGTAGCAATTCACATTCCTGACATTACTCATTTTTAAATAGTTTTAGTGCTCCTCCTATTCCAAGGTACAGTGAGAAATTCCCACATGGGCTCTTGTGATGTCACATTCAGAGCCTGAAACCTTCAAATACAGAGAGCAGTCAGAAGCTTGAAAGAAAAGGCCCCAGTGAGCTATGAAATACAGGTGTAAATAATATAGCTCCAGAGGGAATCTCTACTGCACCTCTAGGGAAACCGTCTACAGGAATTGCATGGGCTCAGCAGGGAGAGTGAGACCCATGTGCGAGTGTGTGGTGTGCGCATGTGTGACGTCATGTCCTGCGTCAGAAGCGAGCTGTCCAAGGTGAGCCCAGGGCTGCTGTTGCCAGCAGCTTCAAGGGAAAACGGATCAGTGGTCAACAAGGCCACAATGTGTCTGATGCAGGAGGTCCAGGACCAGGTTCAGTGTCCAACGTTATGTACTAGACCCTTGTTTTATTTGGGACCGAGTGGAAAACAGACAGTAAAACCACTTTCATTCCCAGACAACAGGCTGTGATGCACAACAGCGCTCCAGAAGCCATAGCTTGGTGCAGAAGACTGTACCACCACATGTGACAGCAGCAGTTTCCCTCTCCTTATGTATCTTTCCTCTCCGTCCTATCGCTCTCTGTGCAACCCCTTGTGCTGCTGTTCTACGTCCAATTAAATGCAAATAAATTTGGTTCTAGCTGTTTTATTGGCAGGAGGTATGCACACAAAGACAATGGTCCCGCTGCCGCTGTCCCACTGGCCTCCCTCCCTTCCTCCTCCTCCTCCTCCTCCTCACCTCCCTCTCCCTTTGGCATTCACAGTGGGCGGCATCCAGGCGTGAGCACAGGTGCAGATAGTCCTGCTGCAGCTGCTCCCGCTCCAGCTCAATGCGCTCTTTCACTGCAGTGGGAAATGTGACCGACAGGGACACGATAAGCGACATGCTGTCTGACCTGTCGCACAGGGGCAGTGTGTACGTGTGTTTGCCTTACTCAAAGGTTTGTGTATTTGTGTCAACCAAGGGTGTGTGCATGTTTCTTTATTTCTCATACTGAAGTGTGTGCGAGTGCTTATCTTTCTGCAACGTATGTCTCTTTAAAAAAAAGGTGTGGGTTTTAGTCTCACCAGAGGGTATGTACATGTGAAAAGCAGGGTAGAAAATGTATAAACCACTTCAGTGCATCACTAATTATTTAGCAAAAAAGCATGACATTTCATTGCATTAACAACTCCAATACCATTGTGTCATCCTTCTGTTTTCAAAATATGTGAGAGAAATATTTATTCATTTTCATAAATTACCAAGAGTAATTTGAAGCAACTGAGAATATTCTGTCTGAAATAATGTAGATAATACTGTAGAAATATGGAAATCCAGAGGGTGGAAACCTGTCTCAGACGCTGTTCCTCATTCTGGATGCAGAACACAAGCAGTGAGTAAAGCAATCTGCTGATGTTTACGTGGAAAGCACACTAATACACCTTGGCATCTCAGTTCTCCTGTGACACACCACTGCGTGAGAGGACCTGTTTTGGCACAGCTCAGGTCCTCAGCAGTTTTATGACCTGTAGACAGAGTGTCCACTGAAGTGTAGATGGTCTTACACTGATGTTTCACAGGGCCGTCATTCCTTTGGTCACTGGCACCATGTCATGATCTCACTCCTTTTGTCATGACTGTGACTGTTGGCCTTATTACTGTTTGCCAAAACGTGGTATTTATTTACTTCCAGTGTGATTCCAGTGTCTCTGTTACTACACTGTTATTCTGTTTCTGCTTTGTATTGAAATTTATTCATTTGCTTGACTCTTTTCTTCAAAGTGACCTACAGTTGTAAGATACTGTTATTTACCCATTTATACAACATGGTAATTTCTACTAGAGCAGTTTTAGAGTACGTATCCTGCTCAAGGGTACTACAGTTGTCGGTGGGAGTGAAACTTGGTTTAGTTAAGTTCAAGGGCAGCAGCTCTATTCATTTACTGCACATCATATTTTACTTGATGAACACTGTAAACTTTAGATCATGCACGCATTTCAAACTCGCTCTATTCACATGCGTTTGCAGAGATGCGCTTCACATCCTCTCACACACCAGTGAGATGTGTTGCAACCCCCATGGCCAAACAGACGTGTGTGTTCTTACCGACGTCCACCACGTGGCCTTGGCGGACCTTCTCCAGCACATCTCTGCTGATGACTTTGGGCAGAAAGTCACGAAGCTGCATGACCTCAGTGGTCAGCCTCTCCAGGTCCCTCTTCCTCACCCTCACGAAGCCTCCCTGAGGAGGGTACCACACAGCCATGAAAGAGTGCAGGTCACAGCCGTGACCCCCAATAAGCAGGCCACTCTAATGTGTTCCTACAGCGTGTGTGAATAACTCCATGGAATACCGCTGGTAATATCTGACAGTGACCCACCATCTGAGCTCTTTTTACTCCCCATTTTACATACTGAGGTTCATTCCTTAAATTGACACTTTTCTCTAGAGGCCTTCCAGCATGTAACTACTTACAGTGCTGCTCAAAAGTATGTGAACCCTATTGAGATGGTCATTAAACATGTCTAAAATATTAAAATAAACATTAAAAAATCTAAATCTTTAAATAAATGTATAAAATGAATAAATGATTATTATTTACACATCTGACTCTACTTACCCATTGGGGTTAACCAATGCAACTTGGGCTTCACATTTTTTTGCACCTGCTTTACCTGCGTGTTTCTACTACACATGATTTCCTATAACGCAACATACAGAATGCGAGAATCTCTTATGCGAGAATCCTGTTCGTGGACTTCAGCTCAGCCTTCAACACCATCATTCCACACCTCCTCCTGTCCAAATTAACCCAACTCTCTGTGCCCACCTCCATCTGTCGGTGGATCACCAACTTTCTGACAGACAGGCAGCAGATAGTGAGGCTGGGAAAATTCTCATCCAATACTCGCACAACCAGTACTGGCGCACCCCAGGGATGTGTGCTCTCCCCACTGCTCTTCTCCTTGTACACCAACGACTGCACCACTAAAGACCCCTCTGTCAAACTCCTGAAGTTTGCAGACGGCACCACACTCATTGGCCTCATCCGGGATGGTGACGAGTCTGCTTACAGACAGGAGGTCCAAGAGCTGGCTGTCTGGTGCAGTCATAACAACCTAGAGCTGAACACGCTCAAAACAGTGGAGATGATCGTAGAGTTCAGGAGAAACACCTCAGCATTATCCCCACTCACCATCATGAACAGCACTGTGGCAACAGTGGAGTCATTCAGGTTCCTGGGCACCACCATCTCACAGGACCTGAAGTGGGAGCCCCATATAGACTCCATTGTGAAGAAGGCCCAGCAGAGGTTGTACTTCCTTCGCCAGCTGAGGAAGTTCAACCTGCCACAGGAGCTACTGATGCAATTCTACTCCGCAGTCATCGAGTCCGTCCTCTGCACCTCTATAACTGTCTGGTTCGGCTCAGCTACGAAGTCAGACATCATAAGACTACAGCAGATAGTTCGGACTGCTGGAAGAATCATCGGCACATTCCCCCCAGCTCTCCAAGAACTGCACTCGTCCAGAGTCAGTAAAAGGGCTGGCAAAATCATTCTAGACCCCTCACATCCAGGCCACTTCCTCTTTGAACCTTTGCCATCTGGCTGGCGCTACAGAGCACTGAACACCAGGACAGCCAGGCACAAGAAAAGTTTCTTTCCTCAGGCCATCTACCTCATGAACACCTAAATCTCTCCCCTAGAGAGTAAACCAATGCAATACATAATGCTATTTATAACTTTTTATCACATCATATCTGTTCTCACACTCCCTTGCATTTGTAACTAGTGACTATTTTTGTATATAATATTGGGTACTGTATATTTTTATATATTTTTCATCCCTTATTCAAATACTCTATCTTTTCATCTATCTTGCCACTGTCATTCTGTCTTTGCTGTGGAAGTTCCTGTCACCAAGACAAATTCCTTGTATGTGTGAACATACTTGGCAATAAAGCTCCTTCTGATTCTGATTTGAAAATTACACACCTATTTATGTCACATGAGAAACACTGATTCTCATTATATACCTTATATATCCATTTTGCGGTAAAACTAAGGGACACGAGGGCTTCACATACCAGCAGCACTGTATAATGATTTATCAATTTATACTTTTGCGCCTTTTTCACTGGAGCAATGAATGCAGGGTATTTAGTGGTGAAAATATTCAATTTGCTGAATAATTCAGAATATGAACGTTTCAGTTGTTTCACCCATTCAGAATGAAGGGTTAGTCTCCAATAATATCATTAATATGTACTACAGCTGATCTTTGGCCCGTTTACCGCTCTTTACTGCAGTTTACCACGGTGGCTGACATGAAAACTAAGTAAAGGAACAGTTTGTTATTAATGAATGAAGATTAATTTGAACAAATATTTTATCACTGCGGTGCGTTACTGAGTTCCTCAGTAAACGAGCTCATCTGCCAAGCAAACCCTGAAACCAAACTGATGCTGATGGTTAAATATGAACAAAAATGAATTCGTGCGATACTACTTTTTAGTCATTTTTTACTTTTTTTTTTTACAAACAGGTATTTGTACGAGTACTAAAAAGCAAGTACGTACACGGTCGCGACGCCAATGCGTTTTGTACATCTCCCGCCTCAGTGTGTGCTCGCGCGCCCGTGCGTGACCGAGAGAGCGCGCGCGCAGTCGCTGTGCCACTGCAGGAAAGCGGCGGTTTCGCGGTCAACGTCACGTTTGTCGGACTTCCCCTGAATACGTAGAGCCGCTGCGCCCCCTAGCGGTGCAGCGGTTAACGCCGCTGCTCCCTCATGGGGCTCGCGCTGATTTACTGTACTGTTACTTACCCGTGTACCACACAGCAGGGTGTTCCTGCTGCATTTGTTCAGCGCAGGTTCCTTCCTCAAGGGTACGGGGTTGGGGAATCTGCATCATTGACTTTATAAATAACACAAGTTAGTGAATTTAGTTTATACTGCTTTTGTATGACAGCAAATACAGAATGCTAGTTAAGTGCTGCTGGAAAGTATGGTAACCCCACGTGTCCCTTAGTTTTACCATGAAACAGTTAACAAGAAGCAGTGTTTCTCAAGTGAAATAATAGGTGTTTAATGACCAATTCCATGTGTTGCTTTAGAGGAAATCGTGTGTAGTAGAAACATGGAAGTAGTGCAGGTGCAAAATACTAAAATCCTAGTTACACTGGTTAAACCAACTAGGTAAGTAGAATTAGGTGTGTAAATCATAATCATATATTCATTTCTATAGGTTTAAGATTTAGATTCTATGAAGAATAATACACTTTCGAGCAGCACTATATCAGGAGAGCGGTCACTGTAGTAACGGAGCGGTCATTTCAGCACAGGTAAATTCTTCATGTTCTCCTCGGATTGTCTTAAAGCCCCTGGTGCCTGAAAACATTCAGCTCACCTAAAGCAAACATTTACTGCAAGTATGTGTTAGAGGATGGAGAACATTCTGGCCTTCTGAGCAGGAGCCTGTCAGCATCTTCAGGTGAGAATGAAGTATCACCACCAGCCTCTAAAGTCTCAGCCAAGATGTATTTTTTTTTTTAAAATTGGTTTTATGCATAGCACAAGGTGAAAACACCACACAGATAGACAGAGCAAGGAATCAAAACCAAAATGTTATAATTTTCACAGGTGTGGTAAAGCCGAGATTTGAAATTCAGGACTTTGGACTTGTATATTTATTATTCATGGAGGCGTGGTGGGTTTGGCCAGTGCCCGCTGTGTGGCAGGTCTGGGGTTTGAGCCCTGCATGGGGTGCCGTCCTGGGTGTGTCCCCTCCTCCGTCGGCCTTGCGCCCTGTGTTGCCGGGTTAGGCTCTGGCTCCTCGCGACCCCGTATGGGACAAATGGTTTCAGATGATGTGTGTGTATGTAAATTATTATTGTTATTGAATAAGCACTGAGATAGATCAACCAGTTATAACAGATTGAGGGACAGGGAAACTACAGGAATTTTATATGCACTCTCTTTAAATTATTTGAGAAAGGAATGAAAGGACTGAGAACTTCCATGTTGTGGGACCTGAAGCTTACTTTGTGTGGCCTACAGCTTTCAAAGTGCTTGAGTAAGCCCCAGCATCCATTCTCTGGAATGAGTGATGGTCCAAGAGCAGATGCCTGACTGGGAAGTAATCTGAGAAACCAAGATGCTCATCTCAACAACACAATTTACACAGCATGTAGTTACTTACTTGCGTTACTTTTCTAAAGATATCCACTGGCTTTTGAATATCACCACTCAATAGTGACAAAGTACCTTGAGAAGGGTAACTTCTGCAGTAATCTCTGCAAACTTCCCACTGTCATCCAAAAGACACAAGGAAAAGAACAGCTAAGCTAGAATCAGCAGCAACCAGTTTGCAATCACTGTACCATGATGAGCCTTATGTTGAGATGTGAACCACAAAACAACATCGAGCTTTATAACAGAAAGCTTCTCGCACTCATCCCCAATGTGATGATGCGCTGACAAAATTAGGTAACATCATCACTCATTCTGGCAACATTTTTTTTTTAAATTTCAATATTATATCTTAGTTTTCATCCATCCATTCATCCATCCATCTTCCACCACTTATCCGGGACCGGGTCGCGGGGGCAGTAGTCTAAGCAGAGCCCCCCAGACTTCCCTTTCCCCACACACCTCCTCCAGCTCCTCTGGGGGAACCCCAAGGCGTTCCCAGGCCAGCTGGGAGACGTAGTCTCTCCAACGTGTCCTGGGTCTGCCCCGAGGCCTCCTCCCAGTGGGACATGCCCGGAACACCTCCCCAGGGAGGCGTCCAGGAGGCATCCGGAACGGATGCCCGAGCCACCTCAACTGGCTCCTCTCGATGCGGAGGAGCAGCGGCTCTACTCCGAGCTCCTCCCGGGTAACTGAGCTCCTCACCCTATCCCTAAGGGTGCACCCAGCCACTCTGCGGAGGAAACTCATTTCTGCCGCTTGTATCCGCGATCTCATTCTTTCGGTCATGATCCAGAGTTCATGACCGTAGGTGAGGGTAGGAACGTAGATCGACCGGTAAATTGAGAGCTTCCCCTTACGACTCAGCTCCTTCTTCACCACAACAGACCGGTACAATGACCGCATTACTGCGGACGCCGCACTGATTCGTCTGTCAACCTGCCGCTCCATTTTTCCCTCACTCGTGAACAACACCCCGAGATACTTAAACTCCTCCACTTGAGGGAGCAACTCCTCCCTAACCCGGAGGGGGCAATCCACCTTTTTCCGACTGAGAACCATGGCCTCGGATTTGGAGGTGCTGATTCTCATCCCCGCCGCTTCGCACTCAGCTGCAAACCTCCCCAGTGCACGCTGCAAGTCTTGACTTGATGAAGCCAACAGGACCACATCGTCCGCAAAAAGCAGAGACGAGATCTCGCGGCCACCAAAACAGACACCCTCCGTTCCCTGGCTGCGCCTAGAAATTCTGTCCATGAAGATAATGAACAGAATCGGTGACAAAGGGCAGCCCTGGCGGAGTCCAACATGCACCGGGAACAGGTCTGACTTACTGCCGGCAATGCGAACCAAGCTCCTGCTCCGGTCATACAGGGAACGAACAGCCCGTAGCAACGAGCCCTGAACCCCATAATCCTGTCGAATGCCTTCTCCAGGTCCACAAAACACATATGGACTGGTTGGGCAAACTCCCACGAACCCTCCAGCACCTTAGTGAGGGTATAGAGCTGGTCCAGTGTTCCACGGCCAGGGCGAAAATCGCATTGCTCCTCCTGGATCCGAGGTTCGACTATCGGTCGGATTCTCCTCTCCAGTACCCCGGCATAGACTTTCCCAGGGAAGCTAAGGAGTGTGATCCCCCTGTAGTTGGAACACAATCTCCGGTCCCCCTTCTTAAAAAGAGGGACCACCACCCCGGTCTGCCAGTCCAGAGGCACCGTCCCCAAACGCCACGCGATGCTACAGAGGCGTGTCAGCCAAGACAGCCCCACAACATCCAGAGACTTGAGAAACTCGGGGCGGATCTCATCCACCCCCGGAGCATTGCCACCGAGGAGTTTTTTGACTACCTCAGCAACTTCAGCCAGGGTAATGGACGAGTCCCCCTCCAAGTCCCCAGCCTCAGCTTCCTCTACGGAAGGCGTGTCGGAGGGATTGAGGAGATCCTCAAAGTATTCCTTCCACCGCCCGAGGACATCCTCAGTTGAGGTCATCAGCGCACCACTTCCACTGTAAACAGTGTTGGAGGAACACTGCTTCCCCCTTTTGAGTCGCTGGACGGTTTGCCAGAATCTCTTTGAGGCCGACCGAAAGTCTTCCTCCATGGCCTCATCGAACTCCTCCCAGGCCCGAGTTTTTGCCGCGGCGACTGCCAGAGCTGCGCTCCGTCTGGCCCGCCGGTACCCGTCAGCTGCTTCAGGAGTCCCATGAGCCAGCCAGGCCCGATAGAACTCCTTCTTCAGCTTGACGGCATCCCTTACCTCCGGTGTCCACCACCGTGTTCGGGGATTGCTGCCGCAACAGGCACCGGAGACCTTATGGCCGCAGCTCCGAACCGCTGCCCCGACAATGGAGGTGTGGAACATAGTCCATTCGGACTCAATGTCCCCAGTCTCCCTTGGGACCTGGTTGAAGCTCTGTCGGAGGTGGGAGTTGAAGACCTCTCTGACAGGGGCCTCCGCCAAACGTTCCCAACAGACCCTCACTATGCGTTTGGGCCTGCCAGGTCTGTCCAGCTTTTTCCCCCGCCATTGAATCCAACTCACCACCAGGTGGTGATCAGTTGACAGCTCAGCCCCTCTCTTCACCCGAGTGTCCAAGACATATGGCCAAAGATCAGAAGAAACGACTACAAAGCCGATCATCGACCTCCGACCTAGGATGTCCTGGTGCCAAGTGCACTGATGGACACCCTTATGCATGAACATGGTGTTTGTTATGGACAAACCGTGACTAGCACAGAAATCGAATAGCAACTCACCGCTTGGGTTCAGATCAGGGAGGCCGTTCCTCTCAGTCATGCCCCTCCAGGTATCACTGTCGCTGCTCACGTGGGCGTTAAAGTCCCCCAGTAGAATGACAGAGTCCCCAGTGGGAGCACTTTCCAGCATGCCCCCCAGGGACTCTAAAAAGGCCGGGTACTCTACACTGCCGCTAGGCACATAAGCACAAACGACAGTGAGAGACCGTTCCCTGACCTGAAGGCATAGGGAGACGACCCTCTCATTCACCGGGGTAGAGTCCAACACATGGCGGCTGAACTGGGGGGCTATTAATAAGCCCACACCAGCCTGCCGCCTCTCACCCTGGGCAACGCCAGAATAGCGGAGAGTCCACCCTTGATCGAGAAGAGTGGTTCCAGAACCCAAGCTGTGAGTGGAAGTGAGCCCGACTATATCTAGACGGTATCTCTCAACCTCCTGCACTAGCTCAGGCTCCTTCCCTGCCAGTGAGGTGACATTCCAAGTCCCAAAAGCCAGAGTTGGCGCCCGAGGTTTGGGTCGGCCGGGCACTCTGCCCCGACCACTGCCCAAATCACAACACACCGGCCCCTTATGTCCTCTCCGGCAGGTGGTGAGCCCACCGAAGAGCGGCTCCACGTCATAGCTTTGGGCTAAGCCTGACCAGGCCCCGTGGGCATAGACCTGGCCACCAGGCGCTCGCATGCGAGCCCCCCCCCAGGCCTGGCTCCAGGGTGGGGCCCCGGTGACCCCATACCGGGCGGGGTGAACGAGATCCTTGATTTAATAGTCATAAGGGGATTTTGATTCTTAGGGGATTCTTAGTTTTCAAGCAACAAAAATCCGTCAATATTTTATATAATCATTTAAATGCACTTTTGTTTTTGTGGAAAACCTACAAATTTAAATTCGAACACGTGACCATGCGGAAAGCGGTCGCCTCGGCAACGTAGAGTGAATTCTTTCGGGACACACGCGGTGCCCGGCATCTCGGCTCGGCGTCACCGTCTGGCACCACGGAACTAAGAAAGGGATGGAATGTAGAACAGAACTTGTTCAAATCAGCCTTTTTCACCTCTTTTAACGTGGCTCAAGACAAGAGGCGTGTTCATTAATGAAACAACTGCACAGTATGTGGCTGAGTGACGGTGCTCTTCTCTACTCCCGCCCCGGACTGCACGATTTCTGGATACATCTAGAAGGACGACGTGCGTTATAAAGACGCAGCGCACCCCACCCGCCCTGTTCCTAGCCAGGCCTCTCTCACGTATCCCGACACCCGCTTACTCGCTACCGCTTCCCGCGACCTTCACCGTCCGCAGTCCTTCGACCACACTGGACGTCGCCGACGTCACCGCGACCACGCCCCCAGCGACCGCTATTCCATTCTACCGATTAGAAGCGGGGGGGCGATTTCGCAATTCAGACCGAAATAGTTTTAATACATACAGTTGGTGCCTTCTATCGTCGCTGCAGATAACACGTAGGCTGAACTACACTTTTCAATTTCTTAAAGTCCCATGAAGTACTTGAATTAATTTTTAACAGGCGGTGGCTATTCAGTGGGGCCCCTTTTTGTCAGAGTGGTGTCGCCATGTTTGCCTTGCTAATAACGGAGCCGCGTGGCTTTCTGCAGAAAGGGGGGAAGAGCTTGTTTATCGTACCGGGGCGAAGGAGAGAAAGAAAGTGGTGGAGTGGGACGGCTCGCGGTTGTTTGGGTCACACTGGGACAGACGGTGTGTATCAACTGTTTCGGAGTGCTGTCCTGCTCCACTCGATCTCCCACCCCGGCACCGCTCCATACAGCAGAGACCGGCCGCTTGCTTTGCTCCGTTGTCGACATGAGCACTCCGGCGAGAAGGCGGCTGATGCGGGATTTTAAACGGTAATGGAGCATTTCCTCCCGTGATTCTACACCTCACCTGATGAACCATGGTGACCATTGCATTGTCGTGCCAGTCAGCGTCCACCATGTTCTGTGACCCATGTGATGTGCAGCGAACGCGGCGAGTGTGGGAGCGCTGTATCCCCGGCCATTCATTCGACGCGAGTGAGTGGAGCCGCGCGAGACGTCACGAAAAAGTCGCGCTTTCGGTGTTAATCGACAAAATTATAGACATTGATTGATTTTCAACAAGTAGTCTGTCGCCTGACGTTCTCGTGGAAATTCTCTCCGAGTCGACATCAACTTAATTGGCAGAATTAAACCATGATTTACTATGACAGTGTTTAATAAATTAATTATATATATATATATATATATAAAATAAATAAATTTAAGAATTAATTTGTCGCCTTTATCCAGCGCGACTGCACTGTGAGATAATGAACTTTAGATTTACCCAACAGTTCGGAGTAGGTACCCTGGTCAAGGTTGGGTGGGATTCGAACCCAGAACCTTGAGATTCCAAAGCAGCAGTTGTCATCAGAACGGTGCCAGCTGCCCCAGCTGTGTAAGGGCAGCTCCTTTGCTCTTAGGAGAGTAATTACCATGGTATAGTAGGACACTTGGGGTTGTTGACTGAGGAAAGTGATGGCCCTGATCAGCAGAACCAATGTTGTTTTTTTTGTTTGTTTCGAATCTCGCAGACTGCAGCAGGACCCCCCGAGCGGAGTGAGCGGAGCCCCTTCGGAGAACAACATCATGGTGTGGAACGCGGTCATATTCGGGTGAGGGGAAGGAGCAGCCGCAGCTGAGCATGAGTAACTCCAGGGGGTCTCCTCTGTGTGGATTTTTACATTCTCATCCCCGTAATTAATGCCCAAAATACTTGAATGTGGACAAATACAGTGACCTGTAGGGTTTGTCCTCTTTCTGAGCAGCAGTTTTATATCTTCCTCACTTTCTGATCCCAGATAACCCTCCCTGACCCATTTGCACTCTTGTTCAATGTTATTCTAGCAATACACAAATCTTTCGTATATGTACAAAACGCACATTCTCAAATATTATAAGCACATGTAATAAAGATATGTCAATCTTTTGTAGGCCTGAAGGAACACCTTTTGAAGATGGTAAGTATTACCAAAACATTCTTACCCTCCCCAATGGAAAACGTTGTGGTTTCGGAAAACGTTAACCGATGATATTGTGGGGACGTTCTACGGTTTGTTGTTTTGTTACAGGAACGTTCAAGCTAACTGTGGAATTCACCGAGGAATACCCCAACAAGCCTCCTACAGTCCGATTTGTCTCAAAAATGTTCCACCCAAATGGTACGACGCTTCAGATAAGTTGGGGGGGAAAAATGTATTTCCTGCATAAATATATTAGAAATTAATATAAGGGACAGTTTTCATACACAGCCCCTAGTGAGATGCTCTAATCTGTAAAGACAACAGTATGAGCCTTATTTTTATTCACACCTATTAACTCCAGATTGTATATTTTTGTATATATTTATATGGTAATTTATTTTTGCATTAGTCACATCGGCCTTAAATTGTTTGTATTCTCCTCTTTGTTCTGGTTTCTGTGCAGTGTATGCTGACGGCAGCATATGCCTCGACATTCTACAGAATCGCTGGAGTCCCACCTATGATGTGTCCTCCATTCTCACTTCCATACAGGTAGGATGTGAACTTCACTTGTATTTTCACTGCGAATGTCCCCACTCGGCGGGTATTTTACAGGTGGTGCTCGTGTTTACTTTAAAAACGAAGCAGTAATAAATCAGTTCCCATCCATTGCTGAGAACACCGCCGAACTCTCACTGGAGCATATGCGCTTTAAGATGTCTGGCATAATTACGTGGCACAGCACTTATCGCCGGCTTCCTTCTTCTCCGTCACATACGCTCCATTCCATCCGCAGTCTCTGCTGGACGAGCCAAATCCCAACAGCCCTGCAAACAGCCAGGCAGCCCAGCTGTACCAGGAAAACAAGCGGGAGTATCAGAAGCGAGTGTCAGCTGTTGTGGAACAGAGCTGGGGAGACAGTTGACCATGATGTGCTTTCCAAAGGACCCGCCCCCCCCATCTTCTCTTCTTTCTTTCTTTTTTTATGCACTTTAAAGCTCATACTCCTTCCAGCAGCTGTGCGTATTCCCCTGTAGAGCCTGGAGTGGATTGCTCTGCGGGACACACCATCTGCCCAGTGTGGCTACAATCTTTCGTCTTCACCCCAGAATCTTACTCCAGTTGTCTCAGTATTACGTTGTCCAAATTTGCACTTGTTTTGTACGGGATGCTAATAAGGATGCGAAAGAATTGTAATACAAACAATGCACAAAGTGCCTTTTTCAGAATGATATTGATGTGTATGCATCTGCTAGGGGATCTAGCAACAGGGGGCTATAGAGTGCTGTGCTGGTGTTGTGTGTGTATGTGAGAGCCAACTAGACCATGAACTCCAGTTTTCACATGCATATTAAGTTCTCAAGCTGCGTACAGATCTTGTGAAAAGTTCATGATTTTCCAGCACTTGTAAATAAATATTCAAATGAACTTTGCAATGTGGCATTTTCTTATAGTTGAGACTGGCATGAATGGTTTTGTCTGTACTACGTGATCACAAACCTAGTGCCTGACGCCTGTTTTGCGTCCTCGGTTCATCATCCTTTCTTTCATTCTGAATTAAGACCCATAGAAGTACAAGTGCGTGAGGGCACTTTTTCATTTATAGAAGAGTGCTTCACAGAAAGTAGTCAGTAATGGACTGTGCACATGCTGTACCGTGCTCACTCAACCTTCAGCAACCATACTTAAATCCAGAGAGACTTTGCACAAGACACAATGCTTCAAATGCACTCAAGAGTATATCAGTAAAACACTTGAGTTCCTGACCGATGGAAATATCAATTACTTGCTTTAATTATTTGGAAACGTGTTCGGAGGAAAGTGTTCCTGTGCTACCGCTCTACGCCATCGCTCAATAGCCAAGCAGTTTACTGTGAACAAACGATTGAACGGCAGCTGTTTATAGCATCATGCTGTTATTGTACTATCCAGCCCGTGTCCATTGCAGCCCCCCCCGCCCAATCTTCACTTTCGTTTCCAGAGCATGATGTCCTAGTGGCATCGGGGGCAACAGGGGGAATCACATACTCTTACCAGTGTACTTGAAAAAGAAAAAGTGAAATGGCTCATGTCCTTCACCGAATATTAAATGCCATACAGCACTGACATACCAAAAAAAAAAAGCTAAAATATATCAAGTGTACCCCCACAAGTACTGTAGAATGTTGTGATAAAATACATTACTGTTTAGCACTTTAAGAACTCCACTCCCCCTCACAAACATACTGTGTAAGCTCTTCCAGTAAACCCCCCCCCCCAGCTCCATTACCTGTGCATTTATTAGTTTGCTGTTACATCTGTACATTTAAATACAAAACATTTACAACGCTGTTTATGCGGTAAGAGCAATTTCAAACAACTTTTTTCAACATACTTTATCAATATTAACTTAAAACTCACCGTCTGTGGTTTTCAATGCAACTAAAAAAAAAAAAAATCCTTTTCACGTGTGAAAATTACAGAAATACAGAAAACATATCCTGTATTAAATATAACAAAAAATGACTGAATAGGGCTGCAAATCTTCAGTGTGTATTTTGTCCACCACATCTTCACTTTCAGTCATTTTACAAGATGGCTGATACATTCGCTTCAACACACATTACAACATTTCCATTGATTAATAAACCAAGACAACAACAAGGTTACTCTAACTTGCTGCACAAATTTGAAGTTGCCATAACTAAACTGGATGAACGGAATGAGGAATATCCGTTGATCTTCTGAACGACAGCAAGCAAAGAAAATGGATCAATCATTTTTTGATTCCAAAACCGTTGAACCGCAGTAACAATTCACTCAAATATTAAAATAAAGATGAAATGCAATACAATCAGACGATTTTTTTTTTTTCCTGCAAAGGTGTCGTGGAGTTATGACATATGCAGTGTGGAAAAAGTGGAAGGTACAAAATGTTCAAACAACGTATAAAGTACCAGCTCTGCTCAATATGTGAAACAAATGCCGGGCTCTTTTTCATTTGCCAGCCTGATAAGAACCTCTGTTCTTCAGAAACAATTTCCTTCCTTCCTCTGGCTATGAAATCAAACTCATACACATCTGGTGTAACAGACTCTGATTTACAACAGGCCCCAAAGAAGCTCTCACTATTTCTGTTGAACACTGAAATCCAATGACAGAAAAACTAGTTACAGAAAATACTTTCTCGCATTAGTGTGGTATTTACAGACCGATATTTTGGAGGAAATACAGAGTGTCCGGCTGGTGAGCCTGACACCCACCGAGCCAGAGGTGACCCTGTGCGGCAAAAGCACTTAATTCAGTGTCATCAGTAAGTCATCGACTCATGAATTGACCGGAACCTTTTCGCTGTTCTCTACGCAGCATCTGACGTTTCAGGCAACGTCTCTGCACTCGCACTCCATCAACGACATTACCACAAATCATTAAAACAGCCCTTGAACTACATGGGGGGAAAAATGTGTGACCTTCACTGTAAATATGCACACGTGACGTGTCCGTTCATAAAAACAGGTACGAAGCTACCTGTTGTAGGCTCGATCCTTTCGGGACTTCTCTAGAGCTTTGTCCATTGTCTTCTCGTTCTCACCTCTGCATTTTGGGCAGTACCACTTCCCCTTGGGCTTGTGGTTGAGTCCAACACACGAAAAGTGGAACCATTCAATTGGACACTCTTCGTTGTCACAGCCAATCATTTCTCCATAGGATACCTGCTCGCACAGGCAGTACGTGGGCTCGTTGGGGTCTATTGGCACATCAGGGGCTGACGTTTCTCTCTCTGCCTTTGCCTTGGACCGTTTCTTCTTCTTGGACGTCTTGGCCTTCTTCTCCCTCTGTGTCCCACTGCCAATCTCATCACTGTGGTCTAGACTAACAGAAGAGTTCTCGCGGTTCTCGCTGTTCTTCTGCCGACGGGAGCGCTTGTTGTTGGGCTTCTCCACTGAGGTGGTGGTCTCCTCCCGCCTCTTCTCTTGACTGGCCTTGCTCGACGTGACTCCAGTCTCTGCAGGTTCCTGATAAGACTCAAAGAGTTCAACGTGGCTATCCACCTGTCGTACACGGTTCTCTACCAGCTCCACCATCTGGCTGACAATCTGGATCTTCTCGTCTCCCAACTCCTGGCTGCGGATCAAGGAACGCTGGATTGAGTTCAGCAGCCTCCTCTTCTGGACCAGGTCCGTCTCCTTCTTGTGTTTCTCATAGGCTTCGTCAAGCTCCTTCAGAATCTCTGTAAAACACCCAGAATATAAAACGCTATTAACTCTGTGATCAAGTCACAAAAATGTATATAACGGTGAAATGCAAAACCCTGAACTTAATGTGGGGACACATATCCAAGTGAAAATGTTATAATCCAATTATTTAGCAATGGCAGGCAATCTGTTGTCACACCAATTAATAGACAGTATTTAAGCATTATAAACCTTTGAAATGAGAAATATGCAGGATTTTGAAAGGTTTCCAAGTCCTTTCTGTGGTTTATTGTAATGGCCTGGCATCCCAGCCAATGTTGCCTTCCCTTCCACCTTACGCCCGAGCTTCCTGGGACTGGCTGCAGACCCCTGTAACCTTGTAAAGCGTTTCTATTGTGTTACTGTTATCACATACACCTCACGTTCAAGAGACCTTTGGTTCAAAACCCAAGAGGAAACAGCTTTTGTGAGACAGCAGGCAGTGCTGTGGTTAAGACTGAACATGTACCCTGAAGGCCCATTCCCTGCAACTTCAGTAATATCATCCCATGAAGCATGTAGAGCGAAATGCTTCAGTAAAACTTCCCAGCTGTATAAATGTGTCAAATACTGTAATCAGCCTTAGATGTATTTACTTATAGATGGGTGGCACAGCGAATAGCGCTGCTGTCTCACAGCACCTGGGTGATGTGAGAAGACATGGGTTCGATCCACATTTAGTCGGTGTAGAGCATGGGTTTCCTCTAGATGCTCTGGTTTCCTCCCACAGTCCAAAGACATGCTGTTGAGGTTCCCCCATAGTGTGTGAGTGACACAGAGGGAGTGTGTTTCATTAATGTATGGATGAGTGACCCATGTAAGTAGAGTATCTAGCAGTGTAAGTCACCTTGGTCAATAAGGTGTATGGGCTGATAACACTTCACAGAGTTCACTGGAAGTCACTTTGCATCTGTTAAATAACCTCTGGCTTAAAAAACTGATTTAAACGATTTTTTCTACATCATTTGCAAAATTGGATGATAAAACATTACTATTATTGATTACTAGTGGGTACCACTAACTGTAAATAAACAGCAGCGAAACCAACGCTACAAAGAAACCCCCAAAAAGCGGTACAGCTGTAGTATCCTAAACATACGACACAACTAACAGTATTTGTACAAGAAAAGGGTGGGGTCTTTGATTGACACCCGCTTTCCCCAAACTGACGTGGCCCTTCCACCAATCACCATTTCAGTCACAATAAAATAGAACGCGTAACACGGAAAGGCAGCCCATCAGTATATGGCAGCTTTAGGAACCTCCTTCCTTCATCCGCTGTAAAGGAGGAGCTAAGCGCCGTTAATAGCCGGTATAGCCAATCAGCGTGTAGATACACAGGAAGAAGTATTCCGTCACGGTTCGTAAAAGGCGGAGTTCGGGGTCCTGTGTAAATATATCCGGTGTGATGAAACGACCCAGCCTCAACTACACGCAAAAAAATTGGCGCATTTGAGAGATCGCAGCTATCACGTTACCGGCCACTTCATGTACTCTCTTTACTTTTGTTTCGATTCACCAGTGTAACGTATTACTTTACACCAGAAACACTCGGTAACAAATAAATTTCTTTACATTAACGTTACTCTCTGGTACTCGTCGTAATTTCTAACGGCAAACGAAAATTTGACGCTTAATCGTTTCTGGGTAAATATTATTCCTCAGTAACTAAATGAAACCTATAGAGAACCGCTTTACTGACAACATTAGCATAATTTATATAAATGTAAACAGTAACGGAATACAAAATAGTTTCCCGCGGACAAACATCGTCGATCGACTACCAACCACTAGACACATACTGAGACACAGTATGACCGGTTAAGGTGACCGACGAAAACTAATCATTCAAAACACAAACCCAGCCCAGCTTTTTCAAAGCGCACATGCTCTTAAAATACGAATAATTCTTTCCACTTACTTAAATTTAAGTACAGATTAAACAATGTAAGAGAGCACGTATTTAGAATCGATCGTAATGAACTACCCGCGAACAGCCAGAATTGAGGATAGATTCAGAACTCGCCAGTATTGTCAGTAAGAAGTCAGATGATACCGTTTTGGAATAAAAACAAGTGATTTATTTTCTAATCTGAGCTGGCAACTCATCAGCACAGTAAAAGCAGCGTGAAATACCAACTCATCGTGGCAGCTATTTATTTTTCATCGCCGCTATGCTTCTCGGGCAAACTGAGCACGAATCGTCCCTGTTCTGGAAAAGAAAAGTTTAAATTAATACTTAGATTATTTACCACCTAAAGTAGTCAGAAAGTAACACGAAATGAACGCGACGGATCATGCATTGCAGGAATCGGAGCGAACAGCTCAAGTCTTTTGTTCCACGTCGCGGATTCGAGGTAGCCGACGCGTATGAAGTCGTCTTGTCAAAACAGTCCGGCAGAACAATCGGGACACAGCAAGAGACGGAGAAGCATGATAAATGGCTACTTGCCCTGGTATTTTGCGTCGATCTCCCTCATCAGAGACACGTTTCTCTGCAGGTCGAAAGGCAAAGACTCGACCAAGTCCAGATACTCCTCCACATAGTTGACGGCATGGAGCGAGTCCCCGCTGCCAGGGCTCAGCATTGTGTTTGTGTCTTCCTTTTCAGTCACAGACAGAGTAATCGCTCGAAACTACATCTGTTCGTCCGGAGCACACGACGGACACAGCCAGTGCCTCTCCTAGTCTTCAGCACAACACTGTTGTGGAGTTGGTGCTCGGGAGCGCGGCTCGTTCACGCCGACCCTCGCGGACTAGCTAGCTGGGTGGACGCTGTTCAAACGAATGATGAAGACGTCACGGACGCGTTGCTCCTCACTCTCTGGCGGCTAACTTTGCTTGCTTATTGTACACGGCTGGTTTTTTCCTTCCCCCTTTTTTTTCTCTCTCTCAAAGGTTGCCGGAGTATGCGGTTGCCGCTCCTTCGATCCAACGTGGAGACGCAGCAGCGCCTTCCAAGCACAAGAGAGCAGTGGAGCTGGACGTGCGCATGTCATGTGGGGCTGCTCTCAGAGTTTTGTGCTGGGATCGGGAGTTCAGTCTTCGAGCGCAGTTTTACCGCAGTAACTGCTTTAATGGAGATGTGGTGCATTAGGAAACAAATGCTTTAGCTAGAGCTTGTGTTGGCGATGATCCTGCTCCCCTTTTCTCACTACATTTCCTACATACATGGTTCATGCATGATTCTTAGCCGATGGCCAGACGGTTTCAACTTTATTCCTGCTGCACCGATGCCCGGTTTTTACGAATTTTATATTATACCATGCTTTTGGTGAGATTCGGCGTCTTTTTGTTTTAACATCCTGAAAACTTGCTTTTGGTGTGTACCACGCGCAGCTATTTGTAGCTAACACGTACAAATACTCCAACCGCCATATACTTCTTTGACGAACCAGAAATCTTCAATTTCATCCTGCACCTACGAAGAAGCGTAAGGAAAACGACCAGCCAATGAGAATTGGCTGTCAGTTTACTACAGCACCCCGGAATTAAAGAATAGCCAATCCTATGCGCAGCACCAAACCAGAAAAACATGCAGCCAATCATATGTTACGACGCAATGACGGGATTATGGAATGACCAATTACGCGTGCGACTCTTGTCACGGGACCCCACCGCGCGCTTCTACAGCTTGTCAGCAACCAATAAATTCATTTTGAAATCTGTGATTGTAAATGAACTTGAATAACTAAATAGTTGAAAGCACATTTCTCGTACAGTTATTTTTTCAAGCGTTTGACAAATAGATAACTTTATAACAATGCGGTGAAAGGTACCGTCGCTGTTTGGTTCGTCTGCCCTTTCTGACAGGTGGCTGCAACGTGTTGATTAATCATACTTTCACTGGGAAATTATAGCTAATTAATTTTATTTCACTGAGAAAGATTTTGCGATTTGTGAAGAAATTTCAAAAAGTTATGTTTTTAAACGCTCAAAATGTATGCCATGTAACCCGCTGTTTTAAGAGATAAAGAATATTAATATTACTTAAAGTACGTAATATAGAGCCTCGTACTAGCTGTTTTGTCCTTTTTTATGCGCTTTGTGGATTTTCAAAACTTTCTCTGACAATGCCAGTGGCATGATTGATTGTGGTCTTTCCAAAACACCATCTCGCGCTCAGCTAGTACAACTTGAAATGTAGATGATGGAAGTTATACGTGTATCGCAGCTTTTTTCTAATTGTCCAAAACAGCGAAGCACTGGCGAATAGATTTTCACAATTCATTCAAAATTTCTAAGTGCGAACCGGCGCGCTTTCTCGTCTTGGAATGTAGCCTCACCACAAGGGCGGAGTTTGAGTATGCCTAAGAGGCACGCATGCGTCCTTTCCGTCAAACGTGCGCGCTTACGTCATTTCCGGGTGCCTTGCGCTGTCAGTGTAGGGCATTGTGCTATATTGCGCATGTTCCGGATCCCGCACACACACACATCTACACACACACTCTTAACAGCTTTTAGTCGCCGGAGTTTGGCGGATATGCTAAAAATACAGAGGTTTTAAAATCACGCGTATATGATCTTTAGGAAAATCACAAGTAATGCATTAGTTTTTACATAGCTAATTGTGTAGCTTTAGGACAGTAGGAGGTTGTCCTTTCTATCATCATGCACCTGAGGAGGACTTGGTGTGTGGTCAGAGACATGGTGGGTGGCCTGAGAGCTGGCTGTGCAAGGCTACAGGTGAAAAAGTTTGGAACTATACTCAATGGGCTTTTCAAGAACCAGGTGACTTTAAAGACAAAGTCACTGTACACGAGATCAGACCCCTTCTGCTGTGGGCCTGAGAAGAGCTGGAGCAAACCAGCAGGGCAGGACACTGGTCTGAAGGTCTTCAACAGTCTCACTAAGCGGAAAGAACCGCTGATACTGGCCAAGGAGGGAGCTGCTTCTTGGTACTTTGCACATTGTGCCCTTTTTCTGTCAGTTTGCGCCTGATCTGTTATGGAGGCTCTTAAGCAGCGTTAATGATCTTGCTTCATTTTGAAGGTACAGCTGTGGACCGACTGTTTACGATCATGCGCACCTCGGCCATGCTTGGTAAGATGTTTTCACCATTCATAGGAAAATAAGAACTCAAAAGTCAATGTCCTACTTCCTCATTGTACTGTAAATTTTAGTACAATCCAAACGTTGCAAGTTTAAATCCCAGCTGAGAAGCAACTGTTGTTGGGAAGCAGTATCATTGTAATTATTAATATTACTCCTCATTACATCATCCTAGGTCATTTACAGTGTTATAAAACTTTTTACAATTATTTACCAGTCTCCACAGCTCAGTTTTTTGTTGAAGTAAAGTACTGTGTTCAATAGTTTGACAGTAGGAGTGTTATTTGAACCCTAAGCTTTGATTGCAGCCCTAACCAGGACACTGCCTTCTGTCACTGGCATTGTGCTATAAAACTAAGTATATAAATATCAAAAATGTTCAGCAAGTATCTGTGTTGCCTTATAAAATTGTAAGAATGCAAGTTATTGTACTATTAATATTAAGCAATCCATTGAAGAAAAACTTCAGTTCTGTGTTACACTTCTCATTTATGAAGTCTGTCATGTGTGGATAAACCTATGTTTTATTTTTTTTCCCTGCTTTTCAGCTCCTATGTAAGGTTTGACATCCTGCAGAGAATATTATCCAGAGTTTTTGGAATAAATGTAACCCACATTATGGTTATAACTGACATTGATGACAAAATCATCCAAAGAAGTCAGAAGGTAAATAGGTTATATTTTAATTAAATTCATGGCCTTAGATGTATTGTTACACAGTGTGATAAGCTTTTTTATGCTGGGATTGTAACAGAGTACAATCTTTTTTTTCCACAGGATAACATTTCAGCAACTGCCCTTGCCAAAATATACGAAGAAGAGTTTAAAAATGACATGTCAGCTTTAAAGGTAAAGACTGTTAAAGAAGGACTCAATTGGATGTATAGCCAAAAATGTGACGCTTGCTGCAATCAGTATCTATTTGGAGTCATTCTGACTTCGAAAAAACATTTGCGCATTAAACGTACACTGGTTTGTTCAGTAACTCTTTTATTGTGCTCTGTAGTACATGTGTATCAAAATTACTTACGTATAAATGATTTCTAACCATTTTAATGTTGTTTTGTTCTCAGGTGCTCCCGCCGACATTGTACATGAGAGTTACAGAAAACATTCCGCAGATTATTGCTTTCATAAAAGGAATCATCAATAACGGACATGCCTATGCCACGCATGAAGGTCAGTGAGCGTGTCACACTCTCAATAACTGAAAATAAGCACTGGTTGCACCTTCAGTTTAGTGAAACATCCAGGAAGTTAAATTAGAGCAGATGTGTGTTGTTGAGGATCTGTTCGTGGGTTGAGTTGTATTATGAAAACACAGTAAAGGACTTTGTATGTATGCAGCGCAAGGTGTGTCCTGACTTACTTTTTGTTTTAATTCAGGCCATGTCTATTTTGACATCCGTTCCATTGGTAATCGATATGGAAAGTTCACTGGGATGTCAGTAGCAGCTTATGAGCAAGGTACGTATATTTCGCCACGCTCCATCTGGCACACTGCTCTTGCACCTATGAGCTAAGGACTTACCCTTGTTTAGCCTGGTTGAATACATTAGTGGGAGAATCTATAAGCTCAAGTGATCTTAGATAGATAGTGATAGATTTTAGTGGTCTTAGTTGATAACGAAATAATGAAGCAGTTTCCTAGGTTTTGACTGAAGTTCATTTGACTTCTAAAAAAAAAAAAAAAAAACATCCTGTTTGTTTTTAATATCATGTACAGTTTTAACACATTTGAGTCCTAGATTTGTTTTGAGTACATTATAATGATCCATCATTTATTGTATATAATTGCATTTAAGACCTTTTTTTAGTACATAAGTGAAGCTGTATGCTTGAGTAATGTACTTTCCCATAATTACTCCTGTAAAAATTACCCAGCTGTATTTGTGTAAATAATTGTAAGTAGCTTAGTATACAGTACAAGGCTAATAATGTAAACCAATTTGGTAAAAAGTAATCTAAACAATAATAATATTCACATTATAGTACCTTGCTTTTGCTGTGCTTGAATGTCTTGTCCATGAAAGCAACCAGTACTTTAGGACTGACCCAGAGCGCTATGTTTCACAGGGGAGGGGGGCAAGCGGGACATTCGAGATTTTGCCCTGTGGAAAGCGTCTAAGCCGCTAGAGCCATACTGGGAGTCCCCCTGGGGCCGGGGGCGGCCAGGATGGCACATCGAGTGTTCCACCATCGCTAGGTCTCGACTCTCTTCCAGTCTTTGATGCTCCTGTTTTTCTTACTGCTTGCCGTAGTATCACTCATTTTGTTTTGTTTTGCCTATAAAAATTTTCTCAGCTATGTTGGTTCTGAGATCAGTTATTCTGCAGCATTGGAATAAATTTACCCACATTCACTGCAGTAGGGAAGATGGAAACTCAAAAAAAAAAAATAGCACCAGAACCTCTATGGAGCCTCTGTGGGCTCTTTTCAGATGAACCTAAGTGACGCGACTTGTAACCGTAAGGCTGTGCCATTTGATTCCTAGCTCTGTATTTGGAGACCAGCTGGACATCCACTCTGGAGGCATCGACCTGGCATTCCCGCACCATGAAAACGAGATCGCTCAGTGTGAGGCCTACCACAAGTGTGACCAGTGGGGGAACTACTTCTTACACTCAGGTAAGACTCTGCGGCATCTGTCCAGAGTCTGTGAGGTTAGAGGTGTGTCCGGAGCTGTAGAGAGGAGAACGTGAGATGCATGTTAACCTCATCTTGTCTTTTCTGTTTATTAACATTTTTTAGTGCTCAAAGCTATTTTCAGCATCCAAGTGGTAATAGCAATTTTTTTTTCAGGGCATTTGCATCTAAGAGGAAGTACAGAGAAGATGTCAAAATCATTAAAAAACTACATTACTATTAAGGTAGTATAATTTAGGGCTTTTATACTTAAGTGTAGGAGCTGGCACCAGAAGGCTGTTTGTTTGAGGCTCAGTATAGATTAATTTCACCTTGTCTTTCTCAGGATTTTCTGCAGTCCTACTCTGCAGATGAATTCCGAATGTTTTGCCTGTTGAGCAGGTATCAGTCAGGTACGTGTCGTCTGATGTTGATGTTGAACTTTTATTTCCCCTTTACTACTCTGGGAGTGTATTGATGTTAGGAACTGGGTTGGTGAGCTGGTGTCACTGCACATGGTCCTGTCTTATAGCTGTTGACTACAGTGACACCAGCATGGCCATAGCAAGGAGTTTGCTGCAGTCCATCTCAGCGTTCATCCATGATGCGGAGTCTTACATGAAAGGCCAGCTGCTGTGCCAGGCTGTGGATGAAGTGGCCCTGTGGCAACGGTAGGCGCACACAGACAGCGTGAGACGGGGCAGCGCACCTCATAATGTCATAGATTAAGGGTAGTTCTAGTCCCAGCATGGGAACTAGTGTTACACTCAGCCTCATAAGTGTTTAAACCTGTTTTTGACTAGAATTCATCTGTTATTTACTGATGTTGTGTCTCTGGGCTTCAAAACCTTACAGATGTGAAAAGCAGCAGGCTTTTTAGGCATATGGATGCATCAGTGGGAGACATCTAGCTTGTAATGGTTGGTGCATCAGTGAATGTTGCTCTGAGCCAGCTCAGCTGTTTATCCCCAAGGTTAGCTGACACGAAGGCCAGCGTTCAAAAGGCATTGGCAGATGACTTTGACACGCCACGGGCTATTGATGCAGTAATGAGCCTTATTCATCATGGCAACTGCCAGCTTCAGGTCATTTCTAAGGTAACCCCCTATGCTAATTGGTTAGTGAAAATGGCAACTGTCTGCTCAATAAGTACATGTACATTACATTTTGCATTTGTTTATTTAGCTGATGCTTTTCTCTAAAATGACTTACAATTATTTACCCATTCATACAGCTTGCTAATTTTACTGGGGCAATTTAGGGTAAGTACCTTGCTCAAAGGTACTACAGCTGGAGTTGACATTCGAACCTGCAACCTTTGAGTCAAAAGGTCTAACCACTATGCACTCAGCTGCCCCACAAGTAGTGTGGTGTTGTATATTTTCAGTCTAAAGTCTTTTTAGAATTCTCTTAGGAAGTCAGACAACGTACACAAGTAATCTCTTATATCAAGATATATTAAATACAGGCATAATTTACATTAAATAATCTGTGAAATTGTTTCTAGTCCCTATAAGCATTTCTTTCACTTGAATGTGTCTCCTGCACAGGCAAATGGCTCATCCAGGAGTGCAGCCCCGTTTGGAGCGATTGTGTCCTACATAAGGGACTTCCTAGATGTCCTGGGCATTGACGTAATGGGCAAAAAGGTCCAGTAGTTACATTTATGAGCATGAAGAGGATAACAAACATGCGCAGAGAGACTCACTTCCTTTTTACCCTTTTGCTTTTCCTTAAGTTGCTCCATTCAGTGGACTCTCCTGGACTCCTTGAGAATGTGGTGGAAGAGCTTGTGAGGTTCCGCAGTGAGGTGCGTAGCATTGCCCTTGCTCCACAGGAAGTGACGCCTAGCAACACCAAAGACGGGACCCCCCCAGGACAACCGAGGCGGGACAGAGTGCCCCTGCTAAGGGCTTGTGATGCTCTGCGGAAGAACCTGGAACCCTTTGGTGTGCACATCAAGGTGAGTGCTCTCTTTATGGGCACAGGAACAAGCATGTGTTCCACTTTCTTACATTTAGTATAAGCATTTTATTGGGGGGAAAAAAAGGATTTTAATTACTTGCTTGGAAGGATGGGACTTTATTTTTATTTTTTAAAATCGTTGTTGGGTGCATTAACCACAAGCTGCCCTTTCCATTACCATCACTAACATCACAGGTTGTTCCACACTGAGCAATGTCTTCTTTGCAAGGTTAAATATAATCCTGGATTAATTGTGACAGTGTCTAGGGTCTGTGTACGTTGTGTTCATTCGTTTTTCGATTCAGAATTGAAAAACAAAATGTGAATTACGATGCCTCCATTCGTTTTGTTTTAAAAATGACAAATTATGAATTTACTATGTTTAAAAACCATTTTTTGCTCAAAATGTTAAATATTTAAAATATGCCTCATTTATAGTTTCTTGCTGTCCTAGTTTTTGGCTTTCAGTTATTTCGTTTTGTGGTATTCTTGAACAACACGCATGTAAACTAATTGAAACAGCACATAATCCATCAGTGGCTTCATCGAACATGCTGGCTTTGCTCCTAGTTATAAGTTAATATGGATCACTAGGTGCATTTCAAAAGCATTAAGAGAGTGACAGTAAGGGAAGATGACATGTCCATCGAGAAAATCAGCAGGATTTTTCAGGTACTATTTAATCTTATTACTAATTAAGCGTAGGTGTTTAAAGCACCATGAAGTTCTAGTTTACATTTTCATATTTAGTAGATGCTTTTCTCCAAAGCGACTTCCAATGAACTCTATGTAGTGTTATCAGCCCACACACCTTATTCACTAAGGTGACTTACACTGCTAGATACACTACTTACAATGGGTCACTCATCTATACATCAGTGGAACACACACTGTGGGTGAACCTGAACAGCATCTCTTTGGACTGTGGGTGGAAACCCACGCAGACATGAGAACATGCAAACGTCACACAGACTGAGTGGGGATTAAACCCACATCCTCTCGCACAACCTAGGTGCTGTGAGACAGCAGCGCTACTCGCGGTGCCACCATGCTACCCATTTGAGGTTAGGCTACTTGTTAGATTGAAAATATTGTGCACTTTAGGGTATTCATCATATTTGGTATTGTGAGATTTGTATGATTAAACAAAGAAAAATAAGTCCTTTTCTTTTGTGTGTGCTCAAACAATACAAAGCCATTTTTCTGCTTTCAATATTAAATGAATGAAGGCATCGTAATTCGTAGGTTGTTTTTCCAATTTCGAATAAAAAAATGAACACAATGTACATGGACAGTCTAGTAGTAGTACTTCTAATTTGAGCCTGTGTTCAGAATTTTAGCCAGATCAAACAAACCAGTTTGACACTTTCATAAACAGATATTGCCAAATAAGGTGATATGAGCAGCCATTAGCGGTACAACACCCTGACCAGAATTGCTGAGAATGTTCAAACAGGCTTAGGTAAAACTGAGGGCTGAAAGTGCTGGGTATATTTGTTTGTATGTGGGTGTTTATTTGGACAGTTTTTTGGGAAAAAGTGTCTTATCACATGTGATGCTGTTGCAGGATAGAGGCACACACTCCACCTGGGAAATCAGCAGGAAGCAAAAGGAGTAGCGCATGGTGGCCAAAGTCACTGAAGAATATCCATCTCAGGTCCTTCAGTTCTAACCCAATGAGCTGCTGAAAATCCAAAAAGCCTTCTCATGGTCTTCCTCCTGTGGTGTGTGACAGCATGGTCTTGTGCTTCACCTGTCCGCATGGAACAACCCTCTGAACCACCAGGGGGTCATTTGGGCAACTCAATGGGAGAGTTCTGATGAGCACTTTCATGTGTTTTGTGACATGCAAAGGAACCATTTATAGTCATGGCCTTGATCTCTCAGTGAAGTGAATGTAATTGTTAGTACCATGTTATACGACTAAACCACTTTCCACAGATGTCAAGATCAACATTCAGAATTAATCTTACTACAAGATTGTATTGTATAATACACTGATAATATACATTATGTTGGCATTGTCTTGCAGGGAATATACACCTGTAGTATTATTCCTTGGTTGTATTACCTTGTAAAATAAAGTAATTTTTTTTTGAAATCATCTTTCTCAGTATGATTTCCTCATTTGCATGGAAAATATGTATACTAATGCATACTAATACTAGGTTGTTGTCTTTGCTCAAGAACAAGCTGGCAAAACTGTTTAGGTGCACAGACTACTGGAGGGAGCCCTGTGGGAAACATAGTAAACCTCACCTAACCTAACAATGGTTAAGGCTTTGCTTTCTGGTTCTGACTACACTTCTGCCCATGAACATGTCACTTCTTTAAATCTGCTTGAAGTAAAGAGGGTTTAGTCCAAACATTTCACCCAAATAAAAAAATTACTTAAATTTCACTTTGGCTACATACGTGAAGACAAGGAGCTGCAAATAAGATTTTTAAAATCCTTTTAGTTTTAATATTTTCAGGTAAAGGAAAATTAAGAAATGGGGTCTGTGGTACTATGCCAGTTACATTCTTTAATTCATTCTGAAAGGGCAACCACAGAGTCTGGACACAACGATTGTCGCGACAGAGCAATAACCAGGGCAAATACCCAAAATGATATGGGGTCTGAGCCACTTGTCTTCCTGTCCTCCTTTGATATTTCTGCCTGGAATGGAAGCCTCCATAGGAGTGTCAGAAGAAGTACAATACCGTTTGTCTGCCTTGCGTTCACCACATTTAGCATCATTTTTACACAGAGCTTCGGAAGACTTCGGAGAGGCCGATACAAAAAAACGTGGGGAAATACCGTGGATCGTTTCTTTGCCGTTCCAGTGTCAGACAAAACAACACACTCCAGTGTAATGTCATTGGCTACAGGAGCACGAGGCACTTTGAAATACCAAAGCTCAGTGCAAGATAAAGGGACTATTTCATCCTCAGATGGCCTACAGGTCTAGTGTTACTGAAGGCCAAAAAACCTTCCTTCAGTCTGAAACGAAGGGGAAGCCCATGTTTATCTAAACTCTTTTATTAAATAACCCACTTGATTTCGTTGCATTTTCACTTGCTGTTACGGAATCTTTGCACTTCTCAAGTACCTTTTTCCCCCCCATACTCTCCTTACAGTCATCGAGAACATCTACAAGTAAAACGATCAATCACCTTCTAGCCAGGCCCCACGGACCACCGTGAGGTTGGTGTGAGAACTCCAGTGCGGCAGCTGGAAGGAGAGTATGCGAAAAGGAAGGCTCACCTTCCCACCCCTCACTCAGCTCTCAAACAGCTTCTGGAAGGCTGTGCCGATCTCTTGGATCATGTCGGAGGTAGTGGTGGCCCTGCCGTGCTTGTGGAAAGCTTGTCGGTTGCACTGCCTCGTCAAAGCGCAGGCCCCGAACGCCGCCACCATCGCTGGGCTGACGCTGCGGATATGGATGGGGAAATAGTCCCTTTTACTTTTCAGCGAACCAGACCACTTCTCTTACCACATTTGTACTTCGTACCTTACAACAGATAGGTGTTGCCTGGTAACTTCTGCTACTGGGTTTGTTAATGCAAGTAAATACATCTGAACTGTACCTGCGAAGATTTCACCCCTGATGGCTTTTCCTGGATGGGGGAGGGGGCTGTGATTTTCAGTCTCAGTTAGAGCTTGGCAGACAGGCGGCATTCACCTCTTTGCAGTGTCTCCTTGCGCCGAGAAGGCCCAGTGTGCCATGACGCCGAGGGACCCCGACAAGAGGTCGCCCTGCCCACCGCACCGGCGGCTGCTGCCCTCGTGGCTACACACAATCACTAAGGACAGAGGAAGAGGGTGAAAGACACGAAGCTGGCACAGCACCACTTAACTGTGACAGTACTCTGCAGGGATCCGCTGTGGCATCACTTTATACTCTGGGTGTTTTAAAACCAACACCATACACCAATATTACGGCAGGTCAGTCCTGCCAGTGGATCCTTAATGGACACCAACCACTGCTTCCATTAGTGATGATGTCCTCTGCCCCTTTCAGCACCACTGTCAGGTTCCCCATGGCCATGCTCAGCTGCAAGGCCGTCTGCCCGATGTCGCTGGTCTCCACTGGCTTGCGATGCTAAAACGGGAACAAACTGTCTTCACACAATGTAATCGATCAAGCAACCCCAGTTATCAACAACAGGGGGGGCAGGAGATGTAATGCCAAAGCAACTTGGGCTCATTTTATTTATGAACCTAAAAATCACTTCTGAAATCACAGCAAATAAGATGCTCTTAGTTTATTCACCTGTTGGGTTAAAGAAAAAAAAAAAAAAAAAAAAAAAAAAAAAAAAAAAAGGATCTATAATAATAAACAAAAATTAAAAAATTCACTCAATTTTAATACATTTTAATTTTTTCGGCACAGTGGTGCACGTGCTAGCACTGTTGCCTCACAGTGCCTCGGCTACGCATCTGGATGTATGTTGGACCTCTGGCCAGTCTGTGTTTACATGTTCCTTCCACGTTTGTCTATATTTACTCTCACAGTGCAAACACTTGTTTCAGGTGAATCAAAGTTCTCAAAACTTTACAGCAACTACATTTACACGTTAATTAGGTGAATAACTCACTGTTGCTTCATACAGACGACTGAACTCCATGAAATTCGGAGTGAGGATGGCCTTCTGGTAGCCGTGTATGACAGAAGGTTGCTGGGCAACAAGCCAAAGCCCATCCTGTAAGGACCACAGAAACAGTAGCGAGGAACTACAATTTTGGTAATATTAAAAACACAAACAATAAAGTATTGAATAAATATATACTGATTCACTTACTGCATCAATAACAATGGGAATTCCTCTTGCTTTGGATTTTTCCACTATATCCTTCAACGAAAGGAGAAAAATCACCATCAAACCTTTCCCAGAAATAGTTAGCATGCAGAATTTAACATAAATGCTAGGAAATAACGTGTCACAAATCCAGATAAATCCTGCGGTTGTATGTATTTGAAGTGTCCCGAATAGCAGCCGGACCCCCTGGGAGGCACAGCAATGACACTATTTGTGTGTATCTGTACCTTTACGTGGACAGTGTGAAAATGTGGGACTGCTCTACTTGCCTTTGCCGTTCTTAGAAGCTTATCGTCACGTCCCAGACCTGGACCGACTACAAGGCTGTGCAGTCTGGGCAGCCACTTGTCCACCTCCTGCACCGCATCCGCACTGTCCCTGGAATAAGGGCGGGAACACCTCAACGCCACCTTCCCTTGACACTTATAGCTGCACGCACAGTACAAATACAGCGAAGGCACGATTTTAATCAGGACTCAAGTTTTCAGTTTATTTTAGGGTACACTGCTTCATTTCAACGTATGCATTAAATCTTAACACGAGGAGGTCTTTTAGAATCACAAGCACAAGGTTTAATTATCCCTTTACATAATAAAACCTACAAAAATTATCATTTTGATTAATTCCAACTGACCACAGTAGAATAAAATGTTTTCTGGCGCGTTTGGCATTTGCCCAAGTTCTAAGGAAATTACGTGACCAGAGGGACCCAAAATGCGGCAAGTTGCAGAGCCATCACGGGAAAGCAGGCGTTCACTTACAGCACTGGGTGTACAATCAGTTCAGGGCTGTAGGACTTTATCACAGTGGCAGCATCTTTGGTACAAAACACATGAGACAGGTCTGCTCCCTACAAAAAAAGGTGGCATTTTTTTCTCTTCATGGTATCAGCAGACCACCAGCACAGTAAAACTGTACATACACATGTACGCTAAACATGCTTACCACTTTAAGAGCTGAAATTGCTGCAAAGTATGGAGCTCCTGTATACCTGTTACATATCAAAAAAAAAAAAAAAAAAATCTTGTTCTAATTTCTTCCAGAGACTGCCTGAACTATTTCCTTAATATAATAAACTTAACAGGAAAATTATACTACTGGAAAATTGCATATATCTAGCACATGTTAAACATATACTTTGTCAGAGAGAAAGTTCAGGTGGGCAAAAAAAAGCAACTTGCAGTCACGTGTTACTTCAATTTGTGTTCGTGAACACGAAGGCAAAGAGGTAAATGTGCGGTGAGGGTGACGCATCGTCAGCCGGACGAATCAATAACTTACTCCTGACATCCCCCGATGATGCCGATGCGGCCATCTTGGCCCTTGTGTTTCCTAGGGGTCAGGGGTGGTATGATGCTCCTGACGAGCGGAAGGAGGCTGTCCATGTTCCTCGGCGCGGAGCCCCCCAGGGAGAAGGAGCGCTCAATGACTGCGGGAAAAACACGCTCCGGATCAGGCCGAGTTGTGGTCGTGTGTAGCCAAAGATGTAACCGGCTGATGGGACTCAACGTTGTGTCTGACAGCACTGAACCGCAAGGGATCGTCTCTATCCTTAGATGTCAGACCTGAAAAACTGAACTGAATTTCTCGTAACCTGCTCTCCTACATGTAATAATCTCTATCAATTACATCAAACATAGGAAATATCACAGCACACTTTAGCGTGTTCTTACTGGCACCGGTTTTTACCGAGAACTTGTACTCTTGGACAGCTACGGACAAACCTTAGGCACGCTACTGCATATCGCACAACGCTGCCAGCATTTAGAGTGGATGAAGTAACAACACATTGAAAAGCATCTTCCTGAGAAAAATTAAACCTAAATGCGGTCAGGGAGGTAGGAGGAGGCGGCAAAAGGAGGCCACGTGAAGTTTCTGGGGCGAGCAGAGCTGCCAGCGCTGGGGTGGATCCCACACAGGTGGTACCTAGGGGGCGGGCAGAAGGAGGTGCCTGCTCGTGGCGGTGTGGAAGACTGTGGGGGGGGCAGGTCTGTGTGGGTGGGGCTGCAGTGCTGGTGGAGTGCGAGGAAATCCCACTGAACATCTGGCCCAAAACTTGGAGCATTTGCAGCTCACGGGCATGCTCGGCCTCCCGGCGCCTGTCCTCCAGCTGCAGACGTTGCTCCTCATGCTTGTAGAAGTTCTCCTCAGCCACGGTGCTCTGCTCCAGCAAGCGCTCCATCAGCTTGTCCAGAGAAAGGTTGCTGTAGCGCTTCTTGGTCCTCCTGGGCCTGCTGGCAGAGGGGCTGCTGAAAGTCTGGGCGCTGCTCTGACTCAGTGCCGCACCTGCACAGGTAATCGTGGAATGAGCATCTGGTGTCAAAGAGGACACCAATACCGTTCTCGTAAGAGTAACGGCACATCTAACCGCCATTACCGGTTAAATCCAGGGTCGGCAATGTTTACCAGTCATTACATGTGGCGAGTAGGCAAGTAAATTGCGTTCACTAGAATTTGCAGCCTGCAACAAGACCTCAGAATTATGTATGTATTCCGACGAAATTTAACACATCAAGAGAAAGGACGGACACACACACACACGTCTGAACCGCTTGTCCCATACGGGGTCGTGGGGAACCGGAGCCTAACCCTGCAACTCAGGGCGCAAGGCTGGAGGGGGAGGGGACACACCCAGGATGGGACGCCAGTCCATCGCAAGGCACCCCAAGCGGGACTCGAACCCCAGACCCACTGGAGAGCAGGACTCGGTCCAACCTACTGTGCCACCGCGCCCCCTCAAGAGAAAGGAGCTGATTCCAAATGATTTTCGCTGTTTGTTCTGTGGCACTAAATTTCCCCCCCTAATTCTGATCAAAGTCAAATTTGGTATTTAGAGCCCCGCATATGGATACAAATGGAGCCGATTCATGCAAGAACTTCAGATATCGTCATATTTTGTGCTTGGATCGGACAGAATCTCGACTCGCTTGTCTCGCACCCATCGATCAGAACAGTCCATGGATAAGTTTGACCTTTAAGAAACGCATCAAGTGTTTTACACAAGGATGGCAAATTACGTCTCGATTCCCACAACTGTGCCTCAACTCAAAATCATCATGTATCCATCCAAGGATGAAAAACATATTTCACTACAACTGCTGCATATCCCACGCGCCATTTCACCGCTGAAATGCTACATTGTAAAAGAACAGTTTATACATGTGGAGAAGAAAAAAAATAAAGAAATCCTCCAATTGCTGTAAGAAACTCCACAAAGTGATGAAGGTCATGAGTGACCTTCAGCTTGTCTGGACACAGATGGCCCGCGACAGCACGCGGAGAGCCCGAAAAAGCGGTGCGAATAACGAAGACCGGGAGACCGCATTAACGGACACAGTGACAGCCACAGTGCGTGGGGAAGAAAGGCGGCCGGTCCCACTCACCGTTACTGGTGGAGGCGGGGATCGGGAAGGAGGAGTACTCCAGCTTCACCGGCTGCTGTGTGAAGGAGCACTCTCCAGCGCTGTCCGTGTAGGGCTCCTTCAAGCCGGGCTTCTGCGCGCCCCCCTCCTCCTCGTCCTCGTCCTCGTCGCCGACAGGCGCGCTCACGTCGCTCGGGTCCGGCGCGTCGCCGTGGCTCCTCCTGCCGCTCAGGATCCTCTCCATCTCGTCGTAGAACTTGCACACCCTGTGGTAGTGGCCGTTCCTCCTGGATCCCTCCTTGGCCTGGTAGTACTGCCTCTTGAGGCTCTTGACTCGGATGCGGCACTGCTCGGGCGTGCGGTCGAAGCCCATCTCGCCGAGCCGCCCGGCCACGTCCCGGTAAACGTGGCTGTTGCGAAAGTTTCCGTCCAGCGCCGTCTGCACGTCCTGCTCGCCCCAGATGTGCAGCAGCGCTCGGGTCTCCACGTCCGACCACAGGAAGCCCCGCGTGTTCGCCAGCATGGTAAGTTAACTTAACCACCGGGACCTGAGTGTGTGGCTCTCCGCGCGCAGCAGTCAGATACCACAGCTCGCGCCGCTACACCGCCGCTCTGCTGCACGACAACTTACTCGAAGTCCCCAAGAGAACCACATTTACGCGCTTCTCCTAAGGCCTGGCAATCGGGTCCGCTCCGAGCGAAGACAAGATTCCCTTCACTTCATCGCATATCATGTCCAGGGAACAGTCGCCCCGAGTCAACAACATTCTCGCAGCCAATAAACAACCTTCACACACACATTCGTCACAGCGAAGATTAGCGCACGGCGCAGAGAGGCGTCAAAGTCTCACCGCAAAGTGCACAGCAGTGCAACGGGCGCGCAGCGCGTCACCGCCGCTCGCGCACTTCATCACGGACACTGCGGCCTGTCGGGCGCCGGTGTCCGCTGGGTCTTAGAGGAACCGTTTCACTCGCCTGTCAGGGTTAGTTTCCGAGGGCAGCTGTTCAGGGGAGTAGACATCCCCGCGCGTACACCGCTGCTGACCAGCACACTACTAAATTATTCCGTCCGTGTCCTATTGGCAAGTCGCTAACTAACACCAAATGATAACTGTCCTACGGTAAAAAGATGGCAACCTAGTATACCGTATTATACATCTCGTGAGCGACCGCGCGTCTTTGTGTCTCGATCATCTCTCTCGATGCGATGGCGCAGGTGACGCGCGTTTCACTGAGACTCAGGTGTTTGTTTACCGGCGGTTCAGCTCGTCAGCGACACAGGAAATGAAGCGACCTGCAAACAGAGGCATGATTTACTGTACAACGACGCGCGCGACCGGAGGACGTTTACCTTCTCGCTTCAATAGGAGAAGAGCTACGGCGATCGACAAGAGGACCGCGAGCAGGCACGTGCCCACGGCGCCCGTCGTCGAGTCCCAGCGCATCGTCGCGGCGCGCGCGGCTCTTACCTACACGCGACGAGGGGCTGCGGGCCGCTGCAGACACGAGAAGGCGGAGATGACAGGAGGGAAACATACGCGCGAGCGAGCGTGCGTCGCACTCGCACCCGAACTCAAACCAGGAAGCGAGGCCTTAAAAGGCAGCGACTGCCACGCGGCGTCGCAGAAGCGCATCGACACGCACAGCTCGACAGCGCCACCCACCGGCGGCTAGCGGCCTTCACGACTCGTGTTCAGGCCTCAGGCGCCTTTCATTCACCAACTTCTCTGGACAGCCGAACCTCTTCTCATGTCTTTGTGTAACGTTTTTATAGCCGACACCGTAGAACCGGGCCGTCCTCGTTTTAGTCCAACACACTTCGCTGCATAAAAAAGAGGTCTAGCTAGTACATTACATTCATTTAGCTGACACTTTTCCTCTGAAGCGGTTTACAGTGTTACTCTACCTACAATTAGGTACCCATTTATATAGCTGCTGGGTAATTTTACTGGAGCAGTTTAGGATAAGTACTTTGCTTAAGGGTACTGCACTCAGAGAGAGAGATTGGAACCTGTGCATTTCATTTGGGTCCAAAGGCAGCAGCACTAACCACTACTCTACACATAACAGAATACAATATTTTAGAGAAAAAAAATACCCTGACTACACAATACTAAATGTTTACAACAATGTCAGTATAATCAGAGCTATAGCAGATTTAGCCAAAATCAGTTTTCAGTTTCCAGTTAAGTTTATTGTCATAGTACAAGTACTGTGTACAAGTATCATGAAATTCTTCTTGAATATTTCTCCACAGACTATGAATAAAAACAATAGAAATACTGCACAAAACAATAGCAATGACAATGAGTAATGCTAATAAACAATAAATAACAGTAACAATAATAACAATAATACCAGTAGACAGCCAGAGAACTCAGAACATGAGAATGCTTGAAGTGACTATGTGATGTACCAACGTGCTTGGGTGGAGCAGTCCAACTCTAGTTACTAAAGGTGGCACATTGGTTAGTGTTCTATACTCTTACAGCAGTGGGGTAAAAGTTGTTCCTGTACCTAGCAGTGTGGGTTCGAATAGACCTGAGCCGCTTTGCAGATGGCAGAGAAGAGAAAAGTGCCCATGCGAGGTGACTACGATCTTTCATGATGCCCATCGTCTTTCTGAGGCAGCGTCTGGAGTAGGTGTCTTGGACTGCTGGTAGCTGTGTGCCGATGATTTCCTGAGCTGTTTTGACCAACCTCTGTACGGCTTTCTTGTGGAGATATCAAACCAGCTCTGCCAGGCAGCTGCCAATCATGAGGTCAATCAACAAAACCCAACCTAATCAATAAAATATGTAGTAAATAATAAGTTAATTAATATCATGACAGTTTATGGCTATGCTTTTTGCTATTTAATCATGCACCGAAGTGTGGCACAGGAACACGCCCTTATTTGTCCTCCCAAGACACACGTATAGCCAGGTATGATATGACACGCAACAGAAAACATAGTGACAGCAACCAGCTATTAAATACACACAAAAACACACCCTAATTAATCAAATACACACACACACACACACACATTTTCAGAACCGCTTCTCCCATACGGGGTCGCAGGGAACCGGAGCCAACCCGGTAACACAGGGCGGAAGGGACACACCCAGGACAGGACGCCAGTCCGTCGCAAGGCAACCCAAGCGGGACTCGAACCCCAGACCCACCGGAGAGCAGGACTGTGGTCCAACCCACTGCGCCACCGCACCCCCAATTAATCAAATATATATTTAATAACTAAACTGCCCTTACCCAAGGGGTCAGTTGTCCTCAAGCAACATGAATTGTGTACCAGGACTGCTGAAACCAGCTCTGCCAGGCAGACCAGTAGCCAGAATCCGTCAGAGTTAATTCCCACGAGAAAGAGCAAAGTGAAAGTCCTTCCAGAGCAGAGGCTGGAGGAGGATAACCAAGTCATCTATAGAGTCTGTGGTAGAGTCCCAATGCCCGCAGTTCCTCTATGCCATTCTCTCATATCAGTCATGGAAGTCACTGAACCACAACACTGTGCTACAGGGTGGTGACCTGGTGGCTCCTCCACTCTTTTGGATCCAGGGTTCTGCACAGCTTGAGGGTGTGTCCGTCCCACTTCTTCTCATCGGCTCCATCCGTTCCATCACTCAACAGACTGGGACTCTGCAGACAGCAGTCCCTCAGTAGGGTGGAGCGAGGCCACTGCAACGGATCTCGTCAGCTGAGCAGGGTCTGAGGGAGGGAGCCGCACTGTAACCATTGGCGACAGGTTTGCTGCTTGGAAGGGGGAGGATGTGTGTGGTCCAGGATGGGGCCTGCCAATGTGTCTGGAGCATGGTGGGCTTGCTTTGCTGCTCGACCAGCTGGGTCATACACAAGCACAGGTCCCAGGTGCTCCTCCAGTCTTCTTATCCCTGAGTTGTCCGCTGCCAGTTGTAGCTCCATCCCACTTCTGACACCAATGTGACAACTAAGGGACTGAAGGGCTGCACTTTTTACTTTTTATTCATGCATCGTAAAGTGAGGCACAGGCACAAACAAACCCTTAGACCTTCCTTAGAAAAGACACGAACCCATGAACGACATGAAACGCGACATAAAACATACTGGTGGTGAGCAACCAAAATATCACATAGTAACAAGTAATTAAACCATCATTAACACAAGAAAATTAAAACAATACACAGAAACGCTTACTAAAACATCATTAAAACACACAAACTACACAGCAAAGGATGATGGGAAGAGTCCCACCACTCCACTTCTACATCATATTAACTTCTGCAAAGTATGTCCTATTACAAATAAAACAAATGGAAACTTTGATTTCATTGCATTTATTTATTTTTTTTCACACAGGACATCAAATTTCAAAATTTAAATCCACAAGTTAGTGGTACAATCAATCATTAATTTTTGGGTAACAATTTCTTTCCCAGATTATTTCATACGTCATACAATTTCATTATCCTGATGTTACAGAACACTTGGAGTTGCACTTGTGGCTTTTTTTTATTCTCTTTTTTGGGCTCCATGGTAACAGTATATCTCATCTTGCCCAAGCAAGTCTCAGGAACAACACACACAAGCTTTAGTTAGTTTAAACACTGCGGAGGTGAGTTGAATTAATCCAGTTCCAGTCTGATATGTTTAATAAATTGACACTGGCTGATACGATAACTTAAAACTCTTAACAGCACACATTCGCAACAAGAAAAATTGGAATTCAGACACGAACAGCAGCAGAGTTGGCGTATTAAATACGTGGTTAAGATTATTTATAACACAGAAGTGATTTTCACTTCTACATTTTTAAATCGCGTTGACGTCCAAGTTTTAATATGGACATTTTCTGGTGTTTTATATTTTCCGTTTCATTTTTGATATTGCAATAAAACGAATAAGACACAGCTCCACTACGCCGAGAAATGAGCTTTTGCTGGTTCCTTTTCTTTTTCCCCACCTCCCTGTTTCGTCACCGACGCCGAAGTCCCTCCCAAAGCCGTGAAGTTCAGCGAGCCGTGTGTGTTTGAGCGTGTGTGCGCGCGCGCGCGGTTGTCTCGCGTTCAGCTGGTTCTCTGAGTATCGCGTCAGAGCAGTGATGAGCACGGCGTGGGCTCGCGCAGCTCACGAGGCGGTCTCCAGGTGTTAGCGAGGCCATCTGCCGCGCTAGTATCCGCGGGCCGGACAACTTTGTTGCTTCGTGGCGCGGAGCGGAGGGGAGGAAAGGAGGTGACGCGGGGGCCGCGGATACCATCAACATGCCGCCGTACGCCAAGACCAAGAAGCCCGACGTGAAGCTCGTCATCCTGGGGGACATGAACGTGGGCAAGACCTCGCTGCTGCACAGGTACATGGAGAGGAGGTTCACGGACACCATCAGTACGGTCGGGGGGGCCTTCTTCCTGAAGCAGTGGGGGCCCTACAACATCTCCATATGGGACACGGCCGGTACGCAGCTCTCCGCCCTCCTTCACCAACTACTTCTCCTGACTTTTACTCCCTTTTACTTTACCCCCCCCCCGGTTCTGCTCCTGGAGAACCTCCTCCCGTGCACACATGATTGATTCACGCCAAAGTTCCTTCGGCTTTCCCTTCGCTGTTGAAGCCGCAGCATTTGGTGCGGAACTGCAGGACAAACGGGTGTCGTCTCCCGCGTGCCTCGCGTCTGTGTCGGTTTGGAAGTTTGGCGCGCGCAACGCCGCGCACACGGAGTATCCATTGGTTTAACAGGGATTGACACGAATAAGTGTCGTTTTCCTCCTGAGCGTCGCGCGCTCTGGCGCTGGTTATGATGTATGTATGTATGTATGTGGCGAATTTTTCCAAAGTGTCGTGAATCTCACACACACACACACTCGAGGGAAGTCTTACGGTCACCTTTCGTGCCACAGGTGGCACGGAAGTTTTGTAACCTATTCTATATTAAGTAACGGACCAAACTGGTGGGTGGGGGCAGGTTTTCCCCAAACCAACCCAAGCCTAGGCTGCTGGTTTGTTTTATGCCTGTTTGTCGGGCGCGAGGCTTGCATGGCATGGGCCGCGCGCTCTGCCTCGCGCACCCCACTGTCTTGTAATCATTACCGGTGTCCTGCTGGTGAAACATTCACTCGGTCAACATTTTGTTTGTGTCACACATGAGCACAAATTGCCTGCATAAACCAAGGTTAAACTGTATCCACGTTTGACACTTTTTTTTTTTTTCCTCCTCCTCCATCTTATGCTGTCTAAAGGTAATCAGGGACATATCCTGCCCCCCCCCCCTTTAAACTTCTCTATTTTTGAAAAAGTTACTAATTTCCTAGTACCCATGCTACACCTGTTGCCTTCTGGCACTATACCTGCCATCAGCAGGTGACTAATGTTGTGTACCATCTAGGGTATTAGCATTTCAAAGATAGCAAAACCACAGGACTTTGACATGTCAGTCTGGTTTTGCTCAGTGGGAAGTTATCGGTCTTCATCGTGCACTTTAAATAGCGCAGAACCTTTTGTTTCAGCTCAACGGCGTTGTCAGGATCCATTGATCTCATTACAGCCGTTGGTGCTGGGGCACAAATAAAGTACATAAACTTTCACTTGCAGAGTTTATGTATCTGGGCGGGGGGGGTGGGGAAAGTTGGTGTTTGAATGAGTGTGTGTTTAACCAGCACAGAGGTGATTAAAATATAACATTGTGCTTGGAAATTGGAGTGTGTTGCTGTTAGTCTTCTGGCAGTTGGTGAGCGTTATGCTGGAGATTACAGAAGATTAATGTAACACCCAAACTTATTTAAAGTGCTGTGAGTTTGAAAGCGACTTGAACTGTCAGGTTATCGGTTCCAAGGAGCAGTGTGTAGGAAATTTTAAGATGAAAATCCGGTCTTTGATTTTAAATGGTTATGCTTTGGTTTTTACTGCATTTTGTAACATAAAAAAATGGAAAACTAGATGCTAATGTAAATGTGTTTCAGTTTTTCAGAGAGCTGAAGTTGTCAGCGTGAAATCAAGGCAAAGGGTTAAACGGCATTATACCAGCGCCTGACTTTACTCAGTGTTGTGCAAGAGGCTGGATTTTTCTGAGTTTGACCTACTAGAGGCTGTGAAATCACCACATTTTTCTGTTCTCTTTCCTTTGTCATGAGCACTTATCGGAAGCAGCAGTGGCGTTTACCTCCCTTAGCTAAATAGACCACATGACTGTCTCCTGTTCAAAAAAACTGCATGACAGATAGGGTTGTGAATGTGTAAAACTTTTATTTTTAATGTTGGTGGTTGGGATAAATGTCAGATTGTTGCCATATACATCATGACTTTCTTTTAACATTTAAAAAAACTAGAACCTTCCATTTGATGGAGGCCCAAAGTGATTTGATAGCGAGTGATTGATAAACCAGTCATTGGTATAGGGTGAATGATTAATTCCATCTCAGCAGTGTCTCTTCTGGTCAGGACTTGGAAGTCCTGGTTTTTATCAGAGCTGCATGGTTACATGACCGTACGGTTATGTTAAATTTAACACTTGTAAATGGTACAAATCGTTTATTACCGCACACTCACGATTTTATTGTTACAAAACCATAACTCTCTGCCTGAGTCATATAGCTGATTACATACATGCTGCCTGATGAGAGTGTGAAACAAGCTTTTTTTTTTTTCTTCTTTTTTTAAACTGTCATTTCCTGTTTAAAGAGCTGATTCAGCATATCTTGGGTTCAGCTGCCAGGTTATTGACTAACCCTGGAATAATCCTTGATTTTATTCTCAAATGAAACCTTTGTAAAACTAATCTATTTTGAAAATATTCTCAGCGATAACCCCTCAGATGGACTTTAGATTTTAAATTGGCATTAGCAAAGCATTTGTTAGAATTTATCCTTAAATGCTAACTTTTTCTTCCATTTTTTTTAAACATCTTGTTTTTCTGAGGCTGAAGAGCTATTGGGAAGAAAGACCCTGCATGCATACACACACCCACCCACTCCAGAGGCAAACAGTGGGAGCTACTGTACTGGAACAGATGAACTAGAAAGTTTGGTGCAGCTTTACAACAATGGTTTCTTGTGTTCAACATTGCTAATGAATCTCTCCCTCTCTCTCTACCCCCTCCCTCTTGTTCGTGTGTGCTCCATGCGTGACTGTGTGTTTGCGATTGCGTGTGCCTGTATGCTTTTTTTCCTTGCATACATGATTGCACGTACGGGACGATGCATGTACGTGTTTATCTGCGTGCATGATTGTGGGTCTGCCTTTATGTCCGCGTGTATGTCGCCGCGTGCCTGTGCGTAACCTCAGGGCGGGAGCAGTTCCACGGACTCGGCTCAATGTATTGCCGGGGTGCCGCCGCAGTGCTCCTTACGTATGATGTCACTAACTGGCAGAGCTTGGCTGAACTGGAGAACCGCTTTCTGTCCCTGACGGACACCGCCAACAGTGACTGCATCTTTGCCATTGTGGGCAACAAGGCTGATCTCGCTGACCCTAAAGCTCTTGTGGTTGAACAAGAGCCGGAAGAAGAAGGCTCCTCGCTCCCGTGTCCAACCCCTCCAGCATCCCCCATCGCTCACAAGCAGGTCCACAAAGAAGATGCGATGGCCCTGTACAACCGCATCCTGAGGTACAAGATGCTGGATGAGCACATCAGCTTTCCAGCGGAGAAGATGTGCTTTGAGACCAGCGCCAAGACGGGTTACAATGTGGACCTGCTGTTTGAGACACTATTCGACATGGTCCTTCCCTCTATAATGAAGAATCGGTCAGAAAGAAGTTCTCCCACGGTGGACCTGGAGGAGCCCTTAGATGTGAAAAGGACTAAGACGGGCTGCTGTGTGTGACCTCTGTTGCTGGTTGTATTGTTATACACACAAGGTGACATGTTGGGGGGTCACTGTTGGCTGCTGTCAAGAGTTGCTTGAGCATTTAACTGTAGCCATGCACACTCCTTTGCATCCAAAGCCTGTTTTTTGCTGAAAATCACAATTCTGTTCTTTTGAAGAGGAAAAAGGTTGAGAGTATTAATCCTGAATGCATCTCACGGTGTTGAATTTTTTTTTTCTGGCAATTACACACCAGGTGGCACAAAGATGTACAAATATCACATTGGTTTGCCTAGTAAATGCTCATTAGATGAAAATGTGAAATGTTCTGCCAACCCAAATTTCACCCATAAGCCTATGAATCACTCATAATCTTGCTGCTGTTCACTGCAACATGTAGCCTAAATCACATAGTTTTTAGGAAATTGGATTTTATTCTAAAGACAAATTATTGTACGTCTTCAGTATGCTTTTTTACATTAATTTATACATAATCTGTACTGCAATGTGAAAGTATTAATGCTGTCAATTTTAAAACTATTTTCATTGTTAATTAAAGAATTAAAACTAAGTTCCAGTGGCTTATTTACACTTAAGGCTCACGTGTGTGCGGAATAAATCCCAGGTGAAGCAGAGGTGTAGGAGGTCATTAAGTCCTTGAGGGCTACAGAGTCTGCTGGGTTTCATGGCCATGTATATCTTTAATTGTGCAACTATTTATCCAGTAGTTGCTTGAATTATTTTTCCCTTTTTAGTCAGAAAACTACTAGCTGGATGGTAATGCTATTTTGTGTACACTCAAACCCATCAAGGAACACCAATGTACAACTATCCTGGGACCTGCTGCTGGAGCAGCATCGAGAGAGATGGAACCTTTCCCAGTGAGGTTGAGGAGAATCGAAAGGAAGCCCCAAAAGCCTGTCTTGAAAATGGGGGGGGAACACTGGTTGAAGATGCATTAAAGTGACTCTATATTGCATATATTCTGAGTTAGAAGAGCCAGTCAAAATAGGTGTGCACTGTAATGTATTAGTGTTTTGTGCTACCTGTGCTAGTTGTGCTGATGAGGACATGGTAGCCCACAAAATAATTTTACCAGTGTTATATGCTGGTGGGCATCCATGGAGTGTTGGTTTATTGTTAGTATGGAAGAAAAATTTGGTAGGGGGGTGCAGCAGGTAATGCTGGTGTCTCACACCTCCTGAGCTGTTCACCTGGGTGTGTGCTGGAATGTGTATGAATTTTCAGTGTTTTCTCCATGCTTGCTATTTAAACACAAAGAATGCAGTGGCAAATCACTTCCATTTGCTCACTTAGCAAGAAAACCATGTGAGTGCTTTGCTACATTGACAGCAAGTCATTTAACCACACAATCTGATAAGCTGCTGCTGTGTGAGTTAAATGGCGATGCTGGACTAAGTGACTGTACTTTGAGAATCGCATCTCTGTTTTTGCATCTTCCCACCTGTTGGTGAAATGTACTATTTACTTTGAGTTGTACATTGTGTTTGGGGGGGGGGAAAAAAACCATCTCCTTAATGAATATATTGCAAATAAGTGGTTGCTGTGAGTTGAATTTGACCCCAGGGCACTGTCCCGAACCCTAACGGACCTTTAGAGTCCAGGTTTCCGGACTAATTGGACTGAGTTTAATTGCAAAAAATGTATCGTATATCACAGGTTGGTATGGAAGAGAACAGCAAAAACAAACAGCTGTGAAACAGTAGACATTTATTTAGTTACCGTTCACTTTAAGGCAAAAGAATGAATTTGTATTTAGTATAATTACATCACATGAATAGTCAGTGAAACAAGTAATATGCAAAGTTTTGAGCGCATATTTGAGACTAATTAAAAAAAATATCTCAAAATGTCATAACACTGTATTCTGCAGACTTACATTTTCAAGTTTGCTGTGTATGGCTTGACCTGACTGAGTTTAGGGAGCATTGTCTATAGTTGTACTGTATGTGTATTAAATGTAATAGCAGTGAAAAGCCTGAAAGCTTATAAATACAGATAAATTAATGAGATTCTCAGTGCATTCTCTGAAAAATATAAAGATCTGCTGTCTTGGTTTGCTTAGATTTCCAAGTGTTACTACAGAACAGCTAAAGGCACGCAGTAAGTCCTGCAATGTAATGCATTGCAATACAATAGTACCCACTAACTTTGCTGAATGGAAGTTCTATCCTTAAAGGCAATTAAAGTGAAGAATGAATCGAAAGGTTTAATGCGTAACACCTCTCAAAAACCTCCAAAGCATCACCGTTTACAGTTAGAGGGACAGTGTTAGTGCTGCTGCAATACTGAGTACTGCTACAATTTAGTAAGCAACAACAGAAAAAAAATCATAAGCAGTGCATAACTCATGGGCATTCTTTGGTTTGGCTGTATGTTCTCGAGATTATTGATAAACAGATTTAAAAATGCAGCTGAGGTAATAACTTAAGCACCATTTCAATGTGCAGGAAACTTCCTACATTTTTTTTTTTGACTTGAGTCCTGCTGACCCCTTGTCACTTGTGTGCATTTTCACTCCTCAGCCATGAAAGTCCGGGGGTGGGAGGTGGTCACAGATTCTTCATGCATACCTGGCATCGGCTGATCCGGGAAAGGAGTTGGCCTGCCTTTAGCGTTTCAGATGTTGGTGTGCTCTGGAAGGTCTGGTCAATAGAACTCAGCCAAAAGCTCTGTTTGTTGGCAAAGTAGTGGCAGGTGCCCTTAGCTCCATTGCACTCGATGAATGGTGTAGTACGGAAGTCTTCCAGGCAGGATCCTGGCGACACCAAGGACTGGCCACCACCCTCATCACCTGCCGCTGTGTGCTGTGGAGAGAGTGAACAAACCTTACCATGTATCTCCTCTCCTCATCTCTCCATTGGCTTACGGCCTACAAGATGGTGAAAGGATCTGCACCCCAATACCCACAGTATCTGATTGCTCCCTATACCTCAGCAAGAGTACTACTGTCTTCCATCTCTGATTGCTTGGTGGCTCTACTCCTGATTGAATGAGCTCCCTCTCTCCTTCAGAACTGCTGAGCCTGTTCCAGCACTCCAAAAGGCTCTCAAAACCCATCTCTTTCAGAACTGGTTCTCTCCTTTTCTTCTGACAGCTCCATACACTTGCATCACACCATATATCACAATCACCTTTATACTATAGCCAGTGTACCCAGTAATGACTGACACTGAATTCATGGTACTGAAGATGTTCAAACAGGTCATGTCCTACACTGAATTGCGCAAGAACACATCATTATGTGTCCATTGAGCAGTGACACACCATGAGGAAGGAGTAGCCAATCCACAAGCTACGCCATCCATCAGGGCATCGTGGGATGGTGATGTCCTGGCTGTGGACTGCGATGGCCACCGAAGGTGCTTCACACACAGAGCAGCGGCTGATATAGGGCTTGATGTCTGCCTCCTCCACGGGCATCATAGGAATAGGTGCAGTGGTAGACAGCCAGTAGGACTTGTCATTGCGGCTGGCATAATAGCAAACATCTCCAGGGTTGCAGTACAAGAAGGGCATGGTGCTGAAGCGGGGGAGGCAAGACCCAGCCAAGCCTGCATGTATGGAAAGTATGAAGTAAACAGATCTGCAACAAACATGGCTGAAAAGAAAGCATATTCATCCCTTAGAATGGCAAGGTCTGAAAAGCAAACATCTTCACGCGATAAAACTGCAGTACGTTAAAAACAAACTACACTCGAGGTACTCAGTCTACTCGTGCAAATGAAATGTGCACCACCCACTCCAACAGCGGAGACATACATTCCACGGCCTTGCAGCCTCACCTAGGTCCTGGTTGTGGGCTTTCTCTTGGCCCTCGAAGTACAGTAAGCTGAAACCCTCCCATAGGCTGGCCATGCCCACGGGACACATGGGTGTATCCTCTGACTGGCTGTGCTTCACCAGCAAGTATCCCACATTTACGCTGCGGCCGGGCATCCCGGGGGGTCCAGGAACACCAGGCCGGCCTGGCTGTCCTGTACATGGGACAGAGTGTTTATGTAACCCAGTTCATCATTACTCATATTGCTGCTGTTTACTATAATGTCTGCTTTGTCAACACTGTTGAATGTCAAGCAAAGCGGGCAAAATTGGAAGAGAAAGAGAAAAGATGTGTTGTTAGGCATGACAAGAGGGACCCTGGAATTGTTAGAGTCCACTTTACAACATTAAAGTACTTGCACTGTCCGTCAAATTTTAGAGTCTGAAGATTGACGGCACGGGGCTCATGCTCTTTAAGTTCATCATAAGCTTGAGGATTTATATCTTTCTTAATCTGACCTACTCTGCCCCAACATTACGTAGTTGTACCCTTACCTTCAAGGCCTTGGAGACCAGGATGTCCACGCTGTCCATGATCACCATGGTACCCTGGTGTACCTGGTGTCCCACTTACTCCAGGCATACCTTTGTCCCCCTGCGGTCCAGTAAACCCTTGTGGAAATATAATGATTGTGACCAAAAATACAAAGTAATCAGCCACAGGTTTCACCTGAACTGTTCTGTAAAACATGATAAGTTAAATAAAGACTGAAAAGGCGAAAGCTGCAAAATTTTGAAACTTCTTTGTTTAAAAATACACCCTGATGCAAAAAAAAATCTTGTTCCCACAGTTTTAGAGCATTTAATTCATGACAGCTCATATTCACCAGAAAATGCAATTTATCATTTGATTTAAAAGCTACCTACCTTACAGGAACAATATATGCTTTAAAGCCAAAAAACAACTAAATGTGAAAAGTATATTCCTTCATCACAGCCACCATACAAGCAGCTCTTCACTCTTAAGAAGCCATATGACTGCAGATAACCTTTCTCTAAGTACAATAATTATTTAGTTTGAGTCACTGTGTATCTTACACAGTATATCTGTTTTTTTGGTCCACATTTTAATGTCTTTTTTTTTTTTTCAAATGGCTTAAGTGGGGCAAGGGGAGTGCAGTGGCAAAGCGGGCTTGGCTGGGTCCTGCTCTTTGGTGGGTCTGGGGTTCAAGTCCTGCTTGGGGTGCCTTGCGATGGACTGGCATCCCATCCTGGGTGTGTCCCCTTCCCCTCCAGCCTTGTGCCGCCAAGTTAGGCTCCAGCTTGCCGCAACCCCACTTGGGACAAGCTGTGTGTGTGTGTGTGTGTGTGTTAAATGGGGCAACAGGTAGTGCTGTGGTTGGAGCTGTGGCCTTGCATTTAAAGGTTACAGGTTCATGTCCTACCTCCTCCTGTAGTATCTTTGATCAAGGCACCTACCCTAAATTCACCCAGTAAAAGTTACCAAGCTGTATTAATGGTTAAATCCTTATAAACAGCTTAACATTATAAGTTACTGAGGAGAAACATGTCAGCTAAATCAATAAATGTGTGTAGAGAGAGAACATATGAGAGAAAATTGCCTAGTAGGGCTGAGCTCATGTGCAGCACTTCAGAATGCTGGTATATGCCTGGCTTTCTTCATACAAAGTGATAATCCAGCATATTTTGATGAAAAAAGTTCTTTTGTGCTCAGGACATTCTTTCCTATTTAAATGTTGATTTATTTAACAAAAACAATATGGTTGTAAAGAAGGAAAGAGTATAAAAAAATGAAGAGTGCAGCAATTGTATGCTGTATAAACGTGTGATTTCAGGAGAAAAAATCTCTTACCTGGGTCTCCAGGTGGTCCCTGAGGGCCATTTTCTCCAGGCCTTCCTTTTGGCCCCTGGATCCCTTGAAGACCAGGTGGACCCCTCTCACCAACCAGTCTGGGTGGTATGGGGACAGGACCTGGAGATCCAGGGACTCCAGGGACACCTTGGTGGCCCCATCGAAGAGAAAAAGTTGACACATTGAGCACCAGGAAACATGGACACTACTTCACACACAAGTCTTTTCTAATGAATGTAATTGGCTTTTGTACTGTGATGAAGCTAGTTTAGCTTTAACAGACTGCTGCATGAAATAGGAAGGCATGAAAACAGAGTTGATAACTCTACCTGGGAGTCCAGTGTTTCCCTTTGGACCCTGAGGTCCCCTGTCACCTTTTAGGCCTGACCTTCCAGGAGCTCCCATGTACCCAATTTCTCCCTTTGCACCTTGAGATCGCAAACACCGGTGTGTGTTAGTAACTCTCAATGACTGTACAATAAAGTAGGCTTAAGACTGTAACTCAGCACACCGTCATTATAACTTAAACCACTCGTATGAGTCAAGTGAACTCAAGGAAGGGAGACTATTCCTAGATCATACCTTTGACCCCAGTCACTCCACTTGGGCCCGAGATGCCTTGCTGCCCTTGGTCTCCCTGGAGGCCTTTCAGACCTGGCAACCCAAACAGTCCAGGTAGACCACGCTCTCCTTTTGCACCTACTGGTGATGGTATCCCAGGCCAACCTTGTGTACCAGGAAAACCTGTATAGCAAGACAAAGAAAGATGTCACATCAGCAATCCTTAAAATGAAGAAAACCTACCAAATCTCTCTGATTAATAAAGCCTTTTTTGCCTAGTGAACTAAACCGATGTAACATTGTGCACTGAGGCCAGGTTAATGTAAGAGAATATACACATCTATATACAATTTGGTATTTACTCTCCATATCCATAGCAGGAATGAAGTAATACAAGTTCACTATCCCTACCCTTATATCCTTTTGGCCCTGGGAAGCCAGAATCACCACTGGAGCCCTGTTGGTCCTCAGTACCCGGTGGTCCTGGGGCCCCCTGGAATCCTGGGGGTCCAGCTGGACCTTGGTCACCTGAGAAGGGTGTAAAAAACAAAACGTAAGGCATTCCCCTCGCTGTGTTATCCAAAGCTCTTCAGGACAATGCCCAGATGAGGCTGAAAGAAGGTAGAGAAAGGTGCACCTCCACTGTGTTGAACTTGGGCAGCAACATCAAGCAGATGCTGTATAGATACTAACCATAATCTCCTAAAGGCCCCTTTTCACCTAGCAGTCCTGGAAGTCCAGTCTCTGTATTTGGGATTCCAGATTCTCCTTTCGTGCCCTTGACTCCTGAGTAACCTGAAGCTCCCTCGACATCCAATCCTGACAAGAAAAAGTATGTAAAAGCTTAAACCATTGTTTTTTACATCATCAGTCATCTTATTTGCACTGACTCTTCTCCCACTTTTTTTGTTCCAAAGAACCAGTAAAATGGAATGAGGACTGAAGAATGTCTGACTAAATTTACCAACAGCTCGTATATACTGGACAAGTTCACTTGGGGTACCGAGCACCCAGCTGAAATACAGTGAAAAATCCTATTTTTTGTATGCCATATCAATAAGAAACGCCGGTCCATGTTTCAATGGAGCAAATACTGTCGACATGACCAGATTGAAGGAAGTTACCTGGGATTCCAGTGATGCCCTTCTGGCCTTTCAAGCCATGCAACCCAAAAATACCCTTGAGACCGGGAAAACCTGGAAAGACATACATTGCAGTCATATTATACTTGTTGCAGCTGTCACATATAATTAATCATCCTAGTCTCTCAGTATGTGTTCGTGAGGGTTGTTGTAGAACTTTAATAACCAGAATTACAATTGAAAGGTGGTAGGCGACTTCACAGAGCTGCACAGAAATGTAAAACTACAAGCTGTGTGATAACACCTGGATAAGTTTAGTCCATCAAAAAAGAAAACATTCATTTGTAATACAAGAGTGAGGAATGCTCATTCATACACTGGCTCAATACAACAGGCAAATCATGCAGAGTAATTCTCCATACACATTCTATACATCAGCTAGTGCCTCTCACCTCTCTGTCCAGGAAGGCCTGATGCCCCATCTGTCCCAGGTTGTCCTGGAAACCCAGGGAAACCCTTCTCTCCCTGGTTCCCAGGGAAGCCCTTCATTCCTTTAGAGCCTGAAAAAATCCCAGAAAGGATACCGCTGTGGTCTGTAGTCATGACATAAGAGCTTTGGGAGGACAATAGTTAAGGAAATGCAAATGTGAGGAAAAGCTTTAGTTTGTATCCAAGAAGGTACTTTATACATGAAACATATTTAAAATATTTAGCTGTATACATAGCTAAAATTCACAGCTAGGTAATATACAGGGGGTCATCTACCAACATATGCAATTTATAACAGTCTGTAGTTATGATGGCTGTCTCATCAACTTTATCATTTTATTTAAGGCCCAATGTTTGATTTTAAGATTGAACATCTGCTGCAAGGCACCCATATTTTTTAATGACTCATTGTGTCTATCAGTGACTGTGTTTTATTCACAAAAACGTTTTGTTTGTGACTCATTTCAAATGACTTTTTTTAGTTTACAATTACAATTGGATGACAAGAGAAACGCAAGTATTCTGGTGGTGTAGAAAAGAAAAAGTGGAAAAAAAAAACAGATTAAGAAATGAAAGAGAAAATAACGGTGCAGGATGAAATGATACTATAAAAAAATAAATACAGTAATAAAAAACTTCTATAAAAACTATAACAAAACCCTATTATATGTACAACATAGTGTTCATGTATGTTATGTGTTTACTGTATATACCCTTACAGTTTATACATGACAGTATAAGGGGGTTTGTGACATGATACAGTTGACCTATGACAAGGTGGTCAGAATGGAACCCCGTTGTAAGTTGAGGACCACCTGTAAAGTTGTATTAAGAAATTAAATAATAATATTAATACGTTAATGACATGAACTGTCTTACTGCAGGGATAGGAAGGTTATAAGAACAAATAGGGTGTAAAGTCTTACCAGGAATTCCCTCTGAGCCAGGAGTTCCCAACTCCCCTTTCCTGCCCTCGATGCCATCAAAACCTGCACTGCCTCGGTCTCCTGGCTGGCCAGATTCTCCCTTGGCACCTGTATGGGGAAATGTTTCGCACAGTAACGAGATCTTCGCAACAGACTATCCAACTGAATGTCAAAATAAAAAGGAAGTTCCAAACGTTTTGTACTTAATAATCAACTGCACTGAGATAAATAGGTCACAAGTGAAACAAAACGCGGTACAGCAGGGTACATGGTGCACTGGTGCCTCACAGCTCCGAGGCTGTTGATCTGGGTCAAAACTTGGTGACTGTGTGGAGTCTGCATGTTCTCCCCGTATTGGCATGGGTTTCCTCCTACAGTTTAATGATACACCACTTCTAAAACGTCCCTTACTTTGAAAACCATGGGAGAAGTTGACTTTAACTTGATAGCACATAGCCTACCTACCCCAGCGAAACATAATGGTTGTATGTCTCTTGTCCCTCTCTGAAACACTCGAGCAACAGTTGCAATCATGATGGCATAAATTACTGGATAGTATACAATTTGTTTTACGTATTGGTTTGTACAGAAAAAGAGTTACTGCACAACAAATCCATGTTTTAATAACTCACCTGGCAGGCCAGATAGGCCATCTTCACCTCTTAAGCCTGGAAAGCCAGGAATGTTCATGACAGTGCCAGGATCACCTGTAATAGTGCACATACTCAGGCATTTTAAGCTCACAGGAGACTGTAAATACCTCTGTACCTGACCATTGACTACAGCTCAAGTCAATATCAGTTTCAACACACACACACACACTTTCTGAACCACTTGTCCCATACGGGGTCGCAGGGAACCGGAGCCTACCCGGCAACACAGGGCATAAGGCCTTTTGGGGGAGGGGACACACCCAGGATGGGACGCCAGTCCGCCACAAGGCATCCCAAGCGGGACTCAAACCCCAGACCCACCAGAGAGCAGGACCCGGTCCAACCCACTACGTCACCGCACCCCCAAGCAGTTTCAATATTTAAAATAAAATTATTGATACAGATCATATAACACTCCAACAGTACGTTCTTATTTCTTGTCATAAAAATTAATTAGTGACCTGATGATTGCTTTGTCATTGACCATTTACCTATACGGCGTATTATACGTAGGACAATGTTAAGGTTTCATATTAAGCTACCTACAATAATTTAAGCATTTATATAGCTGGGTAATTTTTACTAGAGAAATTCGGCCTAAGCACTTTAATCAAGGGTATTAGAGCAAGATCCATCCATCCATCTTCCTCCGCTTTTATCCGGGGCCGGGTCGTGGGGGCAGCAGTCCGAGCAGAGTCCTCCAGACTTCCCTCTCCCCGCACACCTCCTCCAGTTCCTCTGGGGGAACCCCAAGGCGTTCCCAGGCCAGCCGGGAGACATAGTCTCTCCAACGTGTCCTGGGTCTGCCCCGAGGCCTCCTCCCAGTGGGACATGCCCGGAACACCTCCCCAGGGAGGCATCCAGGAGGCATCCGGAACAGATGCCCGAGCCACCTCAACTGGCTCCTCTCGATGCGGAGGAGCAGCGGCTCTACTCCGAGCTCCTCCCGGGTGACTGAGCTCCTCACCCTATCCCTAAGGGTGCGCCCAGCCACTCTGCGGAGGAAACTCATTTCTGCCGCTTGTATCCGCAATCTCATTCTTTCGGTCATGATCCAGAGTTCATGACCGTAAGTGAGGGTAGGAACATAGATCGACCGGTAAATTGAGAGCTTCGCGTTACGACTCAGCTCCCTCTTCACCACAACAGACCGGTACAATGACCGCATTACTGTGGACGCCGCACCGATTTGTCTGTCAACCTGCCGCTCCATTTTTCCCTCACTCATGAACAAGACCCCGAAATACTTAAACTCCTCCACTTGAGGGAGCAACTCCCCCCTAACCCGGAGGGGGCAATCCACCTTTTTCCGACTGAGAACCATGGCCTCGGATTTGGAGGTGCTGATTCTCATCCCCGCCGCTTCGCACTCGGCTGCAAACCTCCCCAGTGCACGCTGCAAGTCTTGAATTGATGAAGCCAACAGGACCACATCGTCCGCAAAAAGCAGAGACGAGATCTCGCGGCCACCAAAACAGACACCCTCCGTTCCCTGGCTGCACCTAGAAATTCTGTCCATGAAGATAATGAACAGAACTGGTGACAAAGGGCAGCCCTGGCGGAGTCCAACATGCACCGGGAACAGGTCTGACTTACTGCCGGCAATGCGAACCAAGCTCCTGCTCCGGTCATACAGGGAACGAACAGCCCGTAGCAACGAGCCTCGAACCCCATAATCCCGGAGTACCCCCCATAGGATGCCACGAGGGACACGGTTGAATGCCTTCTCCAGGTCCACAAAACACATATGGACTGGTTGGGCAAACTCCCACGAACCCTCCAGCACCCCAGTGAGGGTATAGAGCTGGTCCAGTGTTCCACGGCCAGGGCGAAAACTGCATTGCTCCTCCTGAATCCGAGGTTCGACTATCGGTCGGATTCTCCTTTCCAGTACCCTGGCATAGACTTTCCCAGGGAGGCTAAGGAGTGTGATCCCCCTGTAGTTGGAACACAATCTCCGGTCCCCCTTCTTAAAAAGAGGGACCACCACCCCGGTCTGCCAGTCCAGAGGCACCGTCCCCGAACTCCACGCGATGCTGCAGAGGCGTGTCAGCCAAGACAGCCCCACAACATCCAGAGACTTGAGAAACTCGGGGCGGATCTCATCCACCCCCGGAGCCTTGCCACCGAGGAGTTTTTTGACTACCTCAGCAACTTCAGCCAGGGTAATGGACGAGTCCCCCTCCAAGTCCCCAGCCTCAGCTTCCTCTACGGAAGGCGTGTCGGAGGGATTGAGGAGATCCTCAAAGTACTCCTTCCACCGCCCGAGGACATCCTCAGCTGAGGTCAGCAGCGCACCACTTCCACTGTAAACAGTGTTCGTGGAACACCGCTTCCCCCCTCTGAGTCGCCGGACGGTTTGCCAGAATCTCTTTGAGGCCGACCGAAAGTCTTCCTCCATGGCCTCACCGAACTCCTCCCAAGCCCGAGTTTTTGCCGCGGCGACTGCCAGAGCCGCGCTCCGTTTGGCCCGTCGGTACCTGTCAGCTGCTTCAGGAGTCCCATGAGCCAGCCAGGCCCGATAGAACTCCTTCTTCAGCTTGACGGCATCCCTTACTTCCGGTGTCCACCACCGTGTTCGGGGATTGCCGCCGCGACAGGCACCGGAGACCTTATGGCTGCAGCTCTGAACCGTCGCCCCGACAATGGAGGTGTGGAACATAGTCCATTCGGACTCAATGTCCCCAGTCTCCCTCGGGACCTGGTTGAAGCTCTGTCGGAGGTGGGAGTTGAAGACCTCTCTGACAGGGGCCTCCGCCAAACGTTCCCAACAGACCCTCACTATGCATTTGGGCCTGCCAAGTCTGTCCAGCTTTTTCCCCCGCCATCGAATCCAACTCACCACCAGGTGGTGATCAGTTGACAGCTCAGCCCCTCTCTTCACCCGAGTGTCCAAGACATATGGCCGAAGGTCAGAGGAAACGACTACAAAGTCGATCATCGACCTCCGACCTAGGGTGTCCTGGTGCCAAGTGCGCTGATGGACACCCTTATGCATGAACATGGTGTTTGTTATGGATAAACCGCGACTAGCACAGAAATGCAATAACAACTCACCGCTCGGGTTCAGATCAGGGAGGCCGTTCCTCCCAATCACGCCCCTCCAGGTATCACTGTCGCTGCCCACGTGGGCGTTGAAGTCCCCCAGTAGAACGACAGAGTCCCCAGTGGGAGCGCTTTCCAGCACGCCCCCCAGGGACTCTAAAAAGGCCGGGTACTCTACACTGCCGCTAGGCACATAAGCACAAACGACAGTGAGAGACCGTTCCCTGACCCGAAGGCGTAGGGAGACGACCCTCTCATTCACCGGGGTAGACTCCAACACATGGCGGCTGAACTGGGGGGCTATTAATAAGCCCACACCCGCCCGCCGCCTCTCACCTTGGGCAACGCCAGAATAGTGGAGAGTCCACCCTTGCTCGAGAAGAGTGGTTCCAGAACCCAAGCTGTGAGTGGAAGTGAGCCCGACTATATCTAGACGGTATCTCTCAACCTCCTGCACTAGCTCAGGCTCCTTCCCCGCCAGTGAGGTGACATTCCAAGTCCCAAAAGCCAGAGTTGGCGCCCGAGGTTTGGGTCGGCCGGACACTCAGCCCCGACCACCGCCCAAATCACAATGCACCGGCCCCTTACGGTTTCTCCGGCAGGTGGTGAGCCCACCGAAGAGCGGCTCCACGTCATGGCTTCGGGCTGAGCCCGGCCAGGCCCCGTGGGCATAGACCTGGCCACCAGGCGCTCGCATGCGAGCCCCCCCCCCAGGCCTGGCTCCAGGGTGGGGCCCCGGTGACCCCATACAGGGCGGGGTAAACGAAAGCCTTGATTTTTTCTTCATAAGGGGTTTTTGAACCGCACTTTGTCTCGTCTGTCATCCAGGACCTGTCTGCCATGGGAGACCCTACCAGGGGCGTATAGCCCCAGACAACATAGCTCCTGGACTCATTCAGGCATTCAAACCCCTCCACCACGGTAAGGTGGCAGTTCACGGAGGTGTAGAGCAAGATCAAGGACTGAAACCCAAAGTTGTCAACAGCAAGGTAATGACTTCAGCTTCTACACTACCTGTTGTCTCAGAAAAAAAAAAGCCAAAACCCTAAAAATATCTTTGTCTTTGGTCAACATACCTTTGCTTCCCTGCAAACCGTGTTCCCCTGTTGGACCATAAGCCCCCACAGTTCCTTTATCCCCCTGAAGCCAAAAAACAAGTAAGAGTCAGTTGCTGCAGTTATGTGAAGGCAACCCAAACCCGATCTGTGTTTCCATAGATGTTCCACAAGCCTGTGACTCCACTACTCACCCTGGGACCAGGCATACCGGGAAAACCTCTGATTCCTGGTGAACCTGGTGGTCCTGGCAGTCCCTTGGAGCCTGGCAAACCCTCTGCCCCAGGAGTACCCTGAACGCCCTTTTCGGTGCTGGGGTCTCCTGGCATGCCGTCAGAACCGGCCCAGCCAGGTATGCCTTGAGATCCTTTGGTGCCTGGGGTCCGTAAAAAAGGTGCGGGGTTTCTCATTTCCTGTGTCATCTCTTCTCTGGTTCGCAAACTGAAACCACTTTGGAAGCACTTATTCTAACTTGCACTCTTCATAGCAAAGCTACTACTCAAACTACAGAATACTTCTTAGTATCACTGTCAGTATTTTAGGGTTGTGGCTGTGAAACACAGCAGCGGGCTGAAACAGTGTGAGACACCTTGTTTCACACTGTAACAGTGTGCAATGCTCAGAACCTTCATGAAGCCGGTGACTTTCCTGACCTGTGCTTAAAATATGTTATTCAGTTATGCAGACCTTCTTGAAAAATACATGAGTTGATGTGGAGCTTCTTACCTCTGGGCCCTGTGAAGCCCTTGTCTCCTGGGAACCCATGGTCACCCTTGTCCCCCTTCATCTTGGCTTTATATATTACTGGAATATATGGCTTCTGTCCCGGAGGACCAGGAGGTCCTCGATCACCTGAAGTGTGCGCACACATTCAAACAGTTGGACCTTCAACCGGGAAGCGGGTTTTTCAAAATGCCAAATTTATTTATACTTTACTGAATCACAAAACAAATGCTGGTAAGTGAACTAGAATACTTCCCATTAGTATCAGACGTCTCACTCACCTTTCTCACCCTCCATCCCCATGAGTCCTTTCTCTCCGGGGATCCCAGGTAAACCAATGTCGCCTTTTTGCCCTAAAATGCCTGTTAGGCCCTTGTGGCCTTGCATTCCTTTGAACCCTGTCATGCCATGTGAGCCTTTGGCACCTGTGCAGGAAAATCAAAAGGGTTGGCGGGGAGTAGCTTCATGACACAATTGTGATTGTTCGGTATTTTCAGTAGCGGAGTTCCAAGAAAGGAGTTACGAACCTTTGAGTCCTGTAACACCAATATAGCCAACAGTTCCCAGTTCTCCCGGATCTCCAGATTCCCCATCACCACCTTTTGGACCCCAGCTGCCAACCTCTCCTGGCGAGCCCTTCATCCCTACTGGACCAGGTGGCCCTGGGTCACCCTGAAGTCCTCTTTCTCCAGGTAAACCTATCAAAAGCAACCCACGGTGTGGCATTTTGTTTAAAAATTGCTACATGTCAGGGGCATGTACTAAGTATAAATTACTGTATTTATTGTTGAAAGCAGAAAAGCAGGACTCTTCATAATGATACCATCTACATTAAACAACACATTAACAGGTACAATAAAGACAATAGCATCCATCTCACCTGATTCACCCATTACCCCCTGAGGGCCTGGGGGTCCTTTATATCCAGGTGCTCCAGGGAAACCATACAGTCCTGGTGGGCCAATTTTCCCTACTTCTCCCTGCAAGCCTGGGTAACCCATTTGACCCTTTGGCCCAAGGATACCAGGCATGCCATCCTTCCCTGTGATCAAAATGAGATGTAAAGTGCATCACACAGAACACCTTGGTTGCTCCAGTGCACCTAGTGGACTGAAATATGAAACCAGAGACATCTATGGAAGCTAAGCACAGGTGTTTCAACAAAGCCATGACCTTGAGACTTTACAAGCCAGTCTGATGTTGTCTCTCACCTTGGTATCCTTGAGGTCCAGGGTCTCCAGTGATGCCCTTACTCCCTTGGAGTCCAGGAGGACCAGGTTCTCCAAGTGGCCCAGGTGATGCTCCAAAAATTTCACCATGAAGACCCTTTGGTCCAACTTCTCCGTCTCGGCCTAGCCTACCTGGGACACCGAACGCACCTTTCTGTCCCTTGAAGCCAGGTTCACCTTCACCACCCCGAGGCCCTACAAACCCTGCAGAGGAATGAGGCTGTTTAAACCTGGTCAAAGGTTAGGAAAAGGCTGACTTGTAAGACATACAGTATAAGGAGACATTTAAAATTTCACATTATCACCTTTATTGACCTCTGTTTGGAAATCATGTTTTTCATAAGAGGCCAATGGGAACAGAAAGCATCACAGTCCCAGAACTTTACAGTACCAACTGCAGTCTGCTAAAACACTGACTGCTGCCCTTGTTGCAGGTGTTTGTGACAAATGCGCTGGTTCTTGGGTCAAGAGAACATTGGCTTTCTCATGTGCTGCAGTGTTACTTGATGCCAAACTTACCTGGTACCCCAGGTGCCCCTCCATTTCCTTGCTCTCCTCTTTCACCTTTGGCCCCTTCCTCCCCAGGCAATCCAGGCATTCCTTTAAGACCAGGCTGACCTGTGACAAAAAAAAATCCATATCAGTATCAAAACTAATTTTTAGTTTCTTCTGAAATCTTAATATTTCCAGTCCTTGCACTAAAGAACATACTTTATTTACACTGGATAGATGACTGAAATTTTATCAGTTCTGTTACCTGGGAAACCATCCAGTCCAGGAGATCCAGGAAGTCCAGATTCACCTGGTGGCCCTAGCACTGGTTCACACTCTCCTGCGATAGCACATGAGTACAGTTTCTTAAATATACTAGATACAGAATGACTGTTTTACCACACTGCATGGCCATAATTGATAAGCAGTTTGCCATTTATCTCTGTGAGTGCAAAAACATTCCAGTAATAACGTGACATCCAGGAAAGCCGCTAGAGTTTCTGCTGGTGGGCTGTTACCTCAATTACATCGCATTACTCGGTATGGAAAACCTTGTGGCCAAGGTGGTGACATAAAGCCTGACTTCAGGTTTACAATGAGGAATTAAACACAAATAATAGCTGATGCCACTGCAGAAGCTATTTGCATCCACTATGATAAAGCAGGAGTGAAGCTGTGCCAGGAGAAAACAGTGTGAAGACAGAAGATGCCAGAGTGCTCTTATGTCATAACAGCAGTGAAAGCTTGTCCCACATGGTGGTGACTACCTGCTACGTCCTTTTGTCCTTCATCTCCTTCCAGATCACAGCCTCCTTCCAGCAGCACACAAGGTAGATAGACAGAGAGGGAGAAGGAGGGAGGAAGGCCATTCAAGACCAGCGTTAGTGCAAGCACAGGCACACAATGACATGAGCATGGTACTCAGAGCGCCAAAGGAAGTCAGTGATTCCCTCGGGCACCATCATGTTGCCGGTGCAAGGCTGGGGCCAGTTGAAGACCTGCTGTTAAGCATTACATCATCAAAACTGAAGCGGTTTGCTGTTACAAACCGCTGTGATGTACAGCAGTAACACCAGATCATTGGACAGTGGGTTGTTGTTATTGACCAAAAGAGTCCAGTTAAATTATAAATGGATTTTTGTCTTCACGTTATAAAAATAATGAACGAACCTTGAGGGCCCTGGGGACCTGGAGCACCTCTGTGACCATCAAATCCCGGATCTCCAGGAACACCTGACAGTCCTTTCTCGCTACTCAGCGCCCGACCTGGTTCTCCTTGCGGCCCAGGATAGCCTTGATCACCAGAAATCCCTGGGACACCTTTATCTCCTTTGGGTCCAACTGGCCTGTCCCCCTAAAATATTATCCAAAGAACAGACAGATACATACAGACTCTTTTAAGCCTTCCTGTTCTAAACGTACAGTAGACTGTAGGATAAACCTGGCTATCCAGCAAAAGTGAAAGTCAAGCAGATAAATTACAGAGTCAGACTTATTACAATACGATAAGAGCCCCATACAATGGAAAAAACCACCGTCTTCCTCAAAATTTATACATTTCACATGTGGATCGTACGTTTCACACCCTTGACGTAGGCAATGATTTTTCAACGTTCACTTTTTAACCCTGAATTGACCAAACATTTATTCATAATGAATGAATAAATGAAAAAATAGCATTAAAAGACAAGCTGAGAATGCTATTTTTTGTTACAAATATTATAGATATGTTGGCATTGCGAGGGTCATGCAGAGAAATACCTTTTATTTTGGTATTTGAATGAATTTTAATTGATTATTTTTTTCCATAAGCAATAATTGCAATTCAATCAGCTCAGTAATGGAATTTGACAAATAGGATGATTTCACAGAACGAATTAACACCAGTTTGTCAGAAATGGTTGTATTTAAATTGTTAAAAGTAATAAATATTAATAAATGAAAAACACTGGAGGAAGCTGGTTAAGTTTCAGAACAACAGAAAGCACTGATTTACTCAAAATGAGACAGCATTCATGGGTGGTGTGGCGGTGCGGTGGGTTTGGCCAGGTTCTGCTCTGCGGTGGGTCTGGGGTTTGAGTCCCACTTGGGGTGCCTTGCGATGGACTGGTGTCCCATCCTGGGTGTGTTCCCTCCCCCCTCCAACCTTGTGCCCTGTGTTGCCGGGTTAAGATCTGGTTCACCGCGACCCCACTTAGGACAAGTGGCTTCAGACTGTGTGCGTGAGATGGAATTGATAGAGCAAGGAGACCTTTGGAAATTTCCAAACAATAAATTAAAAAAGAAGTCTCTTGATTCTAGAAAAATTATTGCACAGTTCTCTGCAGTGTATTTTTCTCAGTAGGCTGATTCACGCACAGTGTTATGTTTCATGTACACTACGGTAATTTGGCATCACGGACAACAGTAGAACAACACTCACAGAAGGGCCCGGATACCCAGGCGGTCCAGGAAGACCAGCAAGTCCCGGCTGACCCCTCTCTCCTGGCTCACCTGGCACGCCAGGGTCCCCTGGGTCACCCACAGATCCTAAGGAACACCAACAGAGTCACTCACCTGACACATGGATTGGTGGCTTGTTTTAACCTTGGACAAAAGCTTCAGCTAAATAAAGAACAAAAATAATATTTCCGACATAATCTGAAGATGGCTGCTTGTTTGCTTGTCGATGTTGGTCATGGGAAAATTTTATACACATATCATTCTTCAGCTTTATTGTTTTCAAAGACATCCCAATGCAGCTTGTCTGAATTGACCCTTATGCTAGGGTTCGAGTGTCTTACAGGAGCTGTGAGGAAACCAAATGGAAGTCTTTGATGATTACAAAACCATGGACCAGCTGTCTGAAGCAAGGTGCCCGTTGAAAGAGACCAAATGCAAAAGTTATATAGAATGTAAGGAACGCTGAAAGCCCACTGTGCGGAAGTACCTTTCTGGGTGGCTACTCCAATCTCCCCTTTCCTGCCCTTGGGTCCAGGAGGGCCTGGATTACCAGGAAAACCCTGCAGAAGGAGGAAGGAGATATTGAAGGGACACCTCAGTGATGAGCCGGGCACCTGCCAGTCTCAAGTAATGTGTCACTGGGTCCAAGGGAGATCATAAAGCATCATAAAGCATCACAGCCGAACAACAGCACTTGAGCCAAGAAAGTTTCTGTTTTTTATTTAATGAATTAAGATGCGTGAAGCAGGTAACATGACTCGAAAGTGAAAAAACATCCCGTAGTGTAAATTATTAAAAATACCAGAAATTACATTTAACCCTTACTCTTCACTTTTGTTTTTCTAAAATCCGTCTTTTCCAAAGCAACAGTAATGTTACTTGGTAGTAGAACAACTCGTTTCCACAGTATTTACGGCTTGTGTTATGGTGCACAAGGGATGAATCAGTGAACGCCTCTGACTAAATAGAAGACAAAATATTTTTACACTCAGTCATTTAAAACTAGTTTTAATTTTAATGTAGCTTCTTAAAAAGACAAATTAGTTTTTAAAACATGCTATAACTTTGCTTGAGACATTTACAAAACTCCTGTATGTAATCAAGGGATGTCTCTATTAATAACCTGATTATGTAGACAATAAAAGTAAAAAATGGCCAGAACTTATTTAACACAATACTATCTGTCAAGATTCATTAGGAGCCTGTGGAAATTAATTTTCTGTCATTTAAAAAGTTTTAATGCTCTTTGACATTCATTAACATCTTAGGGTATTTTTATGTAGCTTTTTTACAGAACCTAAGCCTTTACTGACTGTAACTTTGTGGTAAAAGTAACTTTGGCTTTGCAAACAAACTGAATTATGAATATATTTCTTGAGGGTTTGAAGAGGCGGCATGCTGTGAAAATAGATATTTCATCATACAGTTGTCCCTCACTTAACATATCTCTGTTTCCTGTTTTTTTGTTGTTATTTTCTGTATAGAAAAAGTTTTGTCCTCACATTGTGTCCATATATTTATGGATCCTGTTACAGTTAAATAGTGGAACATTTGCTGCCTGTCTCTTACAATGAGTCCAGGATCTCCCAGTGGTCCCGGGAGCCCTAAGTCTCCAGGCTGCCCCCACTCTCCTGCCACTCCTAGTGGACCTTGGTCACCCACTGGACCAGGGGATCCCGCAGGGGACTCGACAGCCTGACACTGGCAGGGACCTGCATCACCTGGTGAGACAAACCCATGGGAGACAAACTGAGCAAAGACTACACAGAACCAGACCAGAACTTGGTTTCAGTGTTTGGTGACGTCTCTCAAAGATGCTGGAAACGCAGCACTTACCTTTCTGACCTTTTAACCCTGCAAGTCCCGGTCGTCCAATTCCACCTGGTGGCCCTTGACGTGCGATCGCCCCTGCAGCAACAAGAATCACATGAACTCCACACCCTTGAAAGGTCCTACAGAGGAAGGATTCTCTTATCTGCTTATCTGCTTACAAGATCCCTTCTGTCCTGGTGGTCCTGGAAATCCAGGCGGCCCGTCCAAACCTGGTGGCCCAGAGACTGAAGCAGGTTCTCCAGGCTCACCCGGTAGTCCTTTGGCCCCTTTTATGCCCTTAGAGCCGGTCGGGCCAAAGAGGTAAGCTTAGGATGAGAAAGGTGGTATAAAAACATGATGAATATTACGTCAGGACAGCGGGAGGCCACACTAAGGCCCTGTGCTTTTCTTACTTTGCTGTTGTTCAGTGAAGTGGGCTGGAAGTCCTGGGAGGCCTTGGTCACCCTTTACACCTTGGTCCCCTGGTGGCCCCTCGGGGCCAAGTTCTCCTGGAGGTCCTGGTGGCCCGACTGTGGGACCAAAACAAGTAGAAATCTCAGAACGTGCTTCCTCCAAGCGTGTAGCACATGATTAAGGAGCTACACTCACAAATACCAAAAATTTGCGGGTTCAGACTCTTGCTGTCACACTGTTCAGCAGTGCTTTAAGAGCAGTAGATAGATATTTACTTGCTTAAGAAAATGCAAGGGGTGTATTCAGGTGCGTATACAAATACCTCTTCCAGAACCCCCCAGCAATATTACGTCTCCTGGTTCTCCCCTTTCACCCTAGAAAAATTGGACACATCCAACACTGTTAATGGAACCCCAATCAGCTCCACCCAGCTAAACATCAGCATCATTCACCAGCATGAGATGCACAGTTACAAGCATTGGTGGTTCTAGAGGGCCAGTTGGGTGCATGTCCTACTCTCATGGAGAAAGATTCAAATGTTTTCTGGCTGAATTTATAGGCAAAACCTCAAGGCAACACTCTATGAGACAGATGTCCAGATGCATAAGGAGAAAACCTGAAGTTATGGAAATCTTAATAAGCAACAGTAAGCGATATTTCAATAGTACGAGAAAACCTTGACTCCGTTCCTTCCGGGCACTCCTGTTTCCCCTGGATCTCCCTGAAGAGACAGAAGAATGGACAGAACAGTCAAAATGTCCTTCCTAGGGAGCATCTTCTCATAGTCAGACCTGCATTTCATTTCCCACTTCTTTAAGCCCATGTTTCTATTCCCGCTCCATCAGAGATTCAGGATGATGGGACACGGAATCAATCCAAGAACCAGAATGAGCGAACGAAACACCGGGTGGCAGTATTGACAGGTAGAGTAGTTAAAGTGACCCTCAGGCCGACATACCCTCGTTCCAGGCTCTCCATCGATACCAGAGGGTCCCTGAAGGGAAAAAACAGCAGGAATTTTAAAAGTATTAACAAAGAAGACAGCAAAACCAAAAAGGCAAGTAAAAACACAGTGAAAGGAACACATTACTGACCCGTAGACCAGGAAATCCCATGACACCAGTTTCACCTCTGTTATCGGCCTGAGTGATCAGAAAGCAAGCAGTGACACAACTCAGCATATTGGACAGTCACGGGGTACTTTTTGCTGGACATAATTAGAAACCCATGGTACTGGTTTACAGACGGTAACTAGACAGAGTGCTTTTCAGAGCGAATGGACACAGAATCGAAATTTATACAGGACAACCAGGCACACAGTATTTTATTACAGGGATAACCAAGGAGTCATGGGGCACCTATATTTTTCTCACACTTTTCTCCAAAGCAACTTCAGTATTGAGGTACTTACTATTTACCCGTTAATACAGCTGGGTAATTCTACTATAGTAATTTATATTTATTTATTTGGCTGACACTTTTCTCTAAAGAGACTTATAATGTGAATGGATTTACCCATTTACATGGGTAGGTAATGCTAGTGGAGCAATTCAGGATTAGTACCTTGCTCAAGGGTACGACAGCCAGAGGTAAGATTCAAACCTGCAACCGTTGGGCTTAAAGGCAGCAGCTCTAACCACTACACTGTCCCTGGTAGAGCAAGTAGAGTAATTTAGAGTCAGTACCTTGCTCACCAGTACTATAGCTAAGGGTGTGATTCAAACCTGCAACCTTAAGGTCCAACGACAATAGCGCTAACCACCATGTTACCAGTTGGGCACTTATTTGCAGAGGGTAACAAGAAGATACCAGGTGGTGTTGCTCACTCACCAAATCTCCATGTTCACCTTTTGGGCCCCTCTCTCCTTTGCTCCCCTATTTAAATGAAAGAAGCAGGTAAAAGCAGAGTCAGGTTCATGTACTTTTATACTTTCTATACTGATGGTTGTTAACTGAAATTAATTGACATGGGTTCCAGCTGAAGAATCCTTTCGCTGAATTGTTGCAGCCACATGTCCACCAGTACAACTGAGAGAACAGCACACCTGAATGTTGTGGGACTACAGGAAATGAATGAATTACAGTTGTTATGGAACCACGACAAATAGCACTGCTGCCTCACAGCGCCTGGGTGGTGTGAGGGAACATGAGTTCGATCTGTGCTCGGTCTGTGTGAAATCTGGATGTTCTCCCTGTGTCTGCAGGGATTTCCTCTGGGTGCTCTGGTTTCCTCCCACAGTCCGAAGACATGCAGTTCAGGTGGATCGGTGTCTCTAAATTGATCATAGTGTGTGAATGGGTGAGTAACTGTGTGTGTGGCTACTCTGCGATGGACTGGCATCCTGTCCAGGGTGTAACTGCCCTCAGCCTTGCACCCAGTGATTCCACACACACACACACACACACACACACACATTTTCAGAACCGCTCGTCCCATACGGGGTCACGGGGAACCGGAGCCTACCCGGCAACACAGGGCGTAAGGCTGGAGGGGGAGGGGACACACCCAGGACAGGACGCCAGTCCATCGCAAGGCACCCCAAGCGGGACTCGAACCCCAGACCCACCAGAGAGCAGGACTGTGGTCCAACCCACTGCGCCACCGCACCCCCCCAGTGATTCCAGGATAGGCTCAACCATGATCAGGACAAGTGGTTCTTTAAAGTGGACGGTTATTGTTCAGCTCCTGAAGTCATCATGTTCACAGGTAGACAGTAGTTTGCTGGTAACGTACCAGTGAGCACACGTACAAGACACTCACCTTTAGGTCATGCTTCCCAGAGGTGTGGGGGAACGTGGACGTGAAGTTCCCGGGGGGGCCTGGGTCTCCAGCGTCTCCCTGTGGTTAAAGACACAGTTCAACTAAGATTCATTTCCTGCACAAGAGATGGGCTCCAGCTGAGAATTACAACACTGAAGAGATAAGACAGGAATCAGGTTCGAATAACAACATACAGCATCTCCTTTGATTCCTTTCAGCATCCGTGGCATCGGGCCCTAAAGAAGAGGCAAAAAACCATGATAAAATCAGCGGTCGGCTGCAGTAAGTATACTTCAGCACCAGAACAGCTTTCTTAGCTGTAGCTGAGGTTTCAAATGGCTTACTCGTGGGCCTTTGGGTCCAGGGAAACCAGGGGGACCCTATAAAATAATTCAATAAAAATCATAAAAAAGGTTAGTGTTTCGGGACAAATCATAGATAGTGGATTTGTCAAAGTCAAGAGGCGATTAATGAGTTGTTGCTCACCGGTTGTCCGACAAAGCCCATCGGGCCCATCGAACCTGGGCTGCCCTGAGGACCCTGAGAGCGAGGAACACAGAGACACACACATCAGTGAATTTGCATGTGTTTCCATATCAGCTGCCGAGGGAAACGGAAAACTCACTATAAATCCTGGGAATCCGTCGGCACCTTTTTCACCCTGAAAGAGAGCAGAAAGACGTCTCTCAGTCCGGGATATTCTCACCCATGAGCAGCACTGAGCACACCGAATCGGGTCAGGGAGGATTCCGGATTCCGGGTCCGCTTACTTTGAACCGCTCCATATACACACTAATCTCCAGGGGGTCTCCTTTCTCACCCTTCACACCGTGAATACCCTGAACAAAGAAAAGGTGGGAGAGAGTCACTATTAGTGTCCGTGTCACTTTTTTTGTATTTACTAAGTCTTCCCACTGTTCCAGTAAATTTTAATCTTATGGATTATGATCCACAGAGGGTTTTCATTCAGATACGTACTGGGGAGCCGGCGAGGCCCTTAAAGCCAGGTACCCCTGGCAACCCCGCATCTCCCTTCGTTCCATTACAGCCGTCGGCACCTGGTTTCCCTCTTGGCCCTGCCTGTCCTGGGTGACCCTGCAATGACACGCAACGGAAGCTATAGAGATCAAGAGTCACTGGCACGTATTTGGACCGCAGCGTGAAGGTGGAGGACACTGGAAAGACACAGGTACGAAAGCCTCCTTTTAGACACATACCCAGGTAAAGCTGATCACAGTCTGCAAAAATGCTGTAACACATGTAACACTTTATTAACATATCAGTTTAAGCTATGACTGAACGACACTGTAAAAGAGCGAAGGAAGGGCTGTGTACTTGTACAGTGCATGGTCTTTTATTTATATCTCACTGACCCTTTATGTGTTCCTGATTGTTACTCATACTTGTACAATTAAAATGTTACTTACAGGGATACCGTCCAGTCCAGCAAAACCAGGCACACCAGTTGCGCCCTGCAGATGGAGTTGAAAGTTTTTTTAGCGCGCTGGTGATGTTAAAGCCCCATCGCTATCTACAGACACATTCCCTCCGCTGACAAGACATACCCTCCTGTCCGCAGCATCACACGCCAGTCTTACCACATTTATCACTATCTCCACAGACCAATTCCCACACCTAACCCCGTCCCAACCCTGTCACCACCCGCTACTTCATCTCTACCCATATGAACGACCCAGATTGTCGAAAACCCATCTGCAACAAACCCATCCATCCCCAAACCCACTGCAACACTCTACACCTGTTTTTACACCCATGTTACCCATTTTACCCCACTCTCATTCTGTAGGCCCAGCAGGCTCTCACCACAGCTCCTTTTGGTCCAGGTACACCACTGATGCCTGGATTGCCCTTCATTCCTTTGGGTCCTTGAATTCCAGGTTCTCCGATGCGCCCTGGGGGGCCCTCATTACCCTGGGGTCCAAGGGGACCTGGCTGGCCCTGTAACCATGGCAACACAAAAGCAAAATAAGACTTTATCATTGTACAGACAACAAACCATAGCCATTATGAAAACATAAACTTCAGTTGTGATTTAGTATTTCAAGACAGAAGTAATTTTATTACATCGAGATATAAAACAAAGTATAAAACCTGGATAGTTTCCAGGCACATGGCTCATACAGACTCACCATTTACAGGTCACATTCACACAACTGACCAACCGGAACACTTTCAAATTGTGGCACCACAATATAACCGCCTACCTGTAAAACAAGCTGCACATAAAAAATTATCTCCAAAAGAAATGTCAGAAATAGTGAGCGTTCAGCATTTAAACTTCGTTGCTGTTTTATCACTAAGTGCACTGGGATGGTCTGGGCTCAGTGAGAAACTAGATTAAATACACAAATAGTAAATTCCATGCAGTGGTAACTCAGCACCACCAGGTGGCGGCCTCTCCCATTTCTTGTCATCCAAAGAAGACAGGCCCAGGTCTACTGTGATTGCTTGCCTGTAAGACGCCACCTAATGACACATACATGTCCAGATGCAGGAAATCTGCTTTGTGTTCATGACAATACAGCCTCTACATTTGAAAAAAAAGAAAAATCAAAATTTCATTTGAATGACAATCTGCACATGATTTGCATGAATATGGACTTGACACCCTTCTGGAAGTTACCAGAAAGTGCTCCATGATCACACCTGTGATAAATTGTAACCTTTTGACCCTGAGCTTTCGCTCTATGTGGGTGGATGTTTTTTTTTTCCCTCGGTGGACCGTTTATCTGTACACTACTTTGACAAAAGTGGATAAAATCAATTTAAAAAAAGCAGTGAAAAAAGAATGAAGGCAAACCCTCTTGAGAAGCAAACGTGACTGTATTTTCCTCTGTGCCTGCTCTTGCAGAGTCTTTACCTCTCCACCACCATGGTACACTGGAGTTGGTGATAAAGGCTCCCATTTTTGGACCCCCAAGGTGCAGAAAGGGTTCCTGTTTGATCAAAGCTGCTGGCGTTGTTCTCCCACTGGAGGTCTTTCTGCTTATGACTATATCTGTTCTTATTCTCCTCTCACACTCTTCTAGCAAGATTTGGGAGGGTGGTCCCTTCAAAACACATCTAACTGCTGCAGATCTGGCACACCGGACACTAACCGCTGGTGCCCAGGTAGGGGGTGTGCATTTGGCGGGTCATTCTAAGACCCCCAGATGTTCTTCCTCTTCCACAGCTCCCAAGAGTTTAATTTCCTCTTCTCTGCTGCCTTCTTCCTTCTCGGGTCCCGTGTTTCAAACTGCCTCCCGTTGTTGCTGCCCCTTGCACGTCTTTCCCAACACGCAGAGCTCCTTTATCGATCATCACAGGGTCTCTATTTCCTCCGCTGGGTCCACACTGGGACTGTATCCAGCCATCGCTCATTCACAGATGCCCCGGAAGAACTTGACCGCTTTTTGCTTCATGCAGTACTTCCTGCATTTTTATGTTTTGGGTTTGTTTGTGTTTTCCATATACAGTGTGTGTTTGCGTGTTTTGGCACTGTGCGTATGAAATTTTGCACTGCCGGTGAATATCCTATATTATATCATATATCATATCATACATCATATTTCCTGTTGACACGTTTACTATTGCGGGCGCTTGTTACATGCATTGGCCCATGTCCCTCTGAGAGGCCGACCGCCTGTTTTATTATGAAGTTCAAATTCCAGGCTCTCCCATCTCCCCAATAGTGAAAGCAGGTAAAGAAGGGGCCCAAGGTACTGAAATTCCACTGAATGAGAAAGAGAAAAGAAGCATTTTCATGTAGCACTGAATAACAAAAAATGTAATATGTCACCCCACTCCTGGGGACTTGATTTATTAGAAAGAAAAAAGCTTATTTTTTGTGTTCTATTAACTGCTGCAGGTGCAGATGACCAGAGAATCCACATTTGAAGGGTAGACTACATGAGATGCAAATATAAACTCAGCAAATAATGATGATGTTGTTTTCGGGAAAAAAAAAGTGACGGGCCAGAACTGAGAACGATGATTTATCCCTGCATTTCCTGTTTTTTATAAACACAACTTCATTCTGTCAACAATTTTCTCAAGCCTACTTGCTGAGAGGAATTGGGGTTGGTGTTTGTGTGTGTGAAGCATGGGCATGTGAGGGGCTGCTGGTAGGGTAGTGGTTAGAACTGCTGCCCTTGGACTCAAGGATCATAGGTTTGAATCCCACCTGCAGCTGTAGTACCCTTGAGCAAAGTACTTACCCTGAATTGCTCCTGTAAAAACTACCCACCTGTATAAACTGGTAAATAATTGTAAGTAGACTAACAATGTAAGGTACTTTAGAGGAATGTGTGGTGTCCTCTGCTTTCCTTGCCCTCATCAAGCGAACTGATAGACAATCACTCCACAGATAATTGTGTTGATGCTAAAAAGTGTGAATGCAAGTGAAGGTTAGCTCAAAACCCCTTACTTAAGGATGGCGTCCTCTGTTTTGTCTTTTAGCTTATCCGTTCTGAAGTTCGAAACAGCTGTGACCATGGAATATGGAATATGGAAAGACGCCTTTTAAGGCATGCACTTTTCCTACAGAATGCCTACACCCTCGTCACTGTGCCAGCAGCGCTCAATAATTTTCTTGCGCAAATACAAACGTTTCATAAATTTAAAAAAGACAAACATTGAAGGATGTATCTCAAATGCTAAGACGACCACAATAAGATCAACCCGAGGACACAACCAGCAGGTCGGAGCAGTGGGGATAGCGTGGCCCCTAAAGCAGAGAAGCGGGGAAAGAACACGTGTCAGAGTAGAGAATGCACACCAGAGAGAACATCTGTCAGAGAAGGGAATAGGCACCAGAGAGAACACCTGGTGAAGTTGATGCGCCATGTGCCATGTTTTGTTGGGCTCTAATGAGCAGAAATGGAGTGCAGGTCAATGACTGGGATATGTCCTCTTCCTCAAAAACACGCAAGGAGATGGGTGGGATTCTCCATCTTGTTTGGGGAAACAGACAAGCTGCATTCTTGTCATGTTTGAGACGGCCAGCGCCCACAACACGCGGTTCCCGCCAAGTGGCCTTTCACCTCTTACACATCCCACACCAAATGAGCTTGAAGCCATCATATCTGAGGGATCCAGTCTTCCAGGAAATAGTATATGGAGTACTCCATGGCCTTCCCCTCTCCATTTTTGGAGGCTTCCTGTCCCCCCAACATACGCTCCACAGTCTTCAGGGGAAGTTCTGAGCTAACTGAAGGGTCCTCAAAGTTGGACTCACAATGACAGGTTAAAACATTAACATAACTCAAACCGTACCGCGTCATTTCGTTACCTTGCTGTTTCTTTTCCGAGTTAAAAAGAAAGAAATTGACCACTTTTTCCTTGAATCCACAACATGCAAAGAAAATTTCACATGCTGGCATTTCCATGAACACTAGAACATTTGACATTCTGTCAAAATAATGATATATTTCACAGAATGACTGACTGAGGAGCAAGACTCTTCACAGAGGGAGGGCAACGGCCTTTAGCCCAGTCAGCTACAGTACGATGATCTGGCCACCATTTAAAACATTTCAGGCTCCCTATAAAGACTTAATCCTTCACCTTGTCCAACACTATGAATTAAACATGACCTTTCTTCTACTCAGATTCCACAGGAAACAGCAGCAACTAAGTGCAAAGGAAGTAAGTAACCACACACTTGTAAAGGGTAGGATCAGTGCCATCAAGTCACGTTCGACTCATAGCAACCACGTGTGTGTTTCTGAACCCTCCTTTACCACCCTTCGTTGTAAAGGAGGGTTTAGAAACGAGGAAGGGCGGGTACCATTGCTTTCTTTGGCACATGTCTTTGGATTGAACACAAGGAGAACTTGCAATCTGCACACACCCGAAGCCAGATCTGAACCTACACCTGAATGTACATATGAAAGTTCAGCTCAGGCGTTCCAAGCGACTGGGACCACCTACTGTGGTACCATACCAACCGTATCTAAATGTGTTATGCATTCCTGAGCGGTCTGGCTGAGCACAGGCCTTCTAACTGCTGCATCTTCCCTAATGCCTGGTCTCTCATCAATGTGTGATCCAGAATCTGCGTCCTTATTCCAGTGCAGTAGCTACCATTAAATTACTGGAGACAGTCTACACATAGTTCAGCTTTGGGAGTTCGACTGCCCTTGCCCTCTCATGGAATGAGACATTTGAGAGGAATGACAGTGACAGGAAATGTTATATGTCTTCAGGGAGAAGAAAGGAAAGTGGGCTGGCTGTAAGTCACGACTACATTGTAACTGCCATACCACTGCTTACCATACTCTCACTGACAGCTGCGGTCTGCTTCTTTTCCCAGAGAGTTTATCCAGCTCCTCCGCCCACCAGATTGTCACGGCAATGAGGGAACCCACGCTCATTCCCCCAAAATCGAAGTTGGCCAAGCCCATTTGTACCTTGCCTCATTCTCACACTCTGCCAGGAAGGCTCGGTGTCTGAAGCATAAAGGGAGGCGACGGCTGTAGGGACTGAACACTTGATGATTATAAGCACTGGAGGTCAGATGTCAGAGCTTAAAGGTCAGGAGTGAATAACGTTCCTGACTGTTTGCAGAGGAGATGTTGACAGGGACCTTGATCTTCTGACGTTTTTCCTACAGCTGTGTGCAGGGATACCCTGGGACCTCTTGGCAGAGCACCGTGTTCCCCCATTAGAGCTAAATCTCCCCAAAGCCCCAAAGCTGCAGATCAGCCCCCAAAAGCACAATGTTGCACAGCGGCGGGATTTCGAACAGCTGCAGGAAACAGAGGGGGGTGCGATGTGCCGATGACAGGATTACCTCCTGGATGATGTTATTCTGGAAATCTGGGGCTCATCTCCAGTGTGAGAAACATAGCTTCCTCCCATTGAATTAATGCTGGACTGTACACGACCATAAGAAAAATTAGTTAATATGACTAAATACATATACATAATGAGATCCATTAAGGTAGATGTTCCTAATCATTGCTCTCAGACTCAACTTGAATTTGTAGAACTCTTTGAGCCAATGGAAACACTATGGTATTTCTTGCCGTCCCAACCTAAAGAGCTATTATAGGTCTACACCAACTTACCAGGAGGGCACAATATCTCTAAGACTGGGGACCTGCTATGAAAGAACCCTATTTTATAGCTCTTTCTCAAGCATACTCCATCATTAACTACTCTCTCTGAGCCAGAGGTTTTGAGAAACTTGAAACAGAGAGTCTGAAAACTAAGAGTATGGGATGGATGATCACACGAGAGACGAGCATCAGCAAACCAAGCGTAAGTACCACACCAAAGCAAGGACCATTGCCTCTAGTCTGACTTTGACAACCTGCCTTGGGATGGATACATGTGCCGTGCCGATGTGATAAGAAAGAAGAAAACAGGGTTTGTCAGGAACTGAAAGTGCATTTTGCCCCGTTCTCATGTCAATGAGAAAATAAGTAAGCTTTTGGGTTTTTACTACCAAACTATCACTTTTTTTCAACCTGGACCTTTTCCATAAAAATCCATTATAATGCTGTTTACGGCATGTTCCATTGGAATTCATATAAACCCTAAACCGTTTTGCTTGGTTGATGACAGAGAGGCAACATGTCCTAGATGACGGTGACGTGCAACATGAAGAACAATAAGCAAAACTAGTTTGGAAAATCTGGCAGATGAAAAGGACACATGCTACAGAAGTGTTTTATGGTTTTTTTTTGATAAGTTTCGGCATTTCGACCAATGCCAGACACGTGTCTAAGGCCGGAGAGTGACTCAGGTCCCGTGTGCTGCTGTAAACAGTGCAGATGCTTGCAAAGACCGACGACATACGGACGTCAGCGGGCAACATTTACCACAATGTTACCTCACTGCTCTGGCACGTCGGCAGTCTTGGGGGGGCTATGAAGTTGCTTCTTTTGGGAAGCAGGAATGAGTGTGGTTAACGGCACTTGCCCCACTCAGGACTGGCAGACAGTTTGTCTTTAAAAGGTAAATATGAGCAGGAGCTTCGTCCGCGCCAGTAAACACCCTGACAACTCGACAAGCACCAGAGGTGTGCCAGGCGAAACAGCGATACCGTGTATGCGCAGAAAGCTGTGGTCTCGCGCACACTGACTGCCAGAAGCACGCGGACGTGTATATATGTGCTGACTGCCCAGCAGTGCACATGGACAGACACTTGCACGCAAACACACCCACGGGCATATATAAGCAGGAAGAGACGCACTTCAGCTTTTACCCAGCACTAACACATGCAGTGCACACAGTAGCGTACTGATCTGGATCCTTCTAGCCCTTTTTAGGCTTCCCTGTTATGGGCAGCCGCCTATTTCTGACGTTCTTGAAAATCCAGTGATTCGGAAGGCATAAAATGGACGGTAGAGGCGGAAAATTAATTTTAATTTAAATTGCGTCCCTGCAGACGGGACTTGACCCGACCCATTTGCTGAAGTATGAGAAAAAACTTCCAGTGCAAACTGCTCACCAGATCAGAAAAAAGAAATAAAGTAAAATAAACAAAAACAAGCATTTCAGACACAGACCATTCCTACAAATCTGAGAAGGGAATGGGAAAGTTCCCCTCTCTTCCCCCTGGAGAGGGCACTGGAAACCTTTCGCTGGAGACTTTGGACCTGGGGGTCAGGGGGGCTGTGTTAGACTATTTTCTTCCCCTAAATAATTGTTCAGGTCACTTGTTCTGACTGATGAACACAGCACTGGTACCACGCTGTTTGTTGTCAGTCATGGCTCATGGGTATGCATATAAATCACTTTAAATGCAAGTTTTCGATGTCTTTCAGGATCTAAACTGGTATTTATATTGCTTACTATGCTTATTATAGGAATAAAAAATCCTGAGTATTTATTAATGATCCATCTTGGCTATTTCCTCGCTATTCAGTGGTCAGCTGATTTAACCTCTCTCCCAGAAGGACCCGGGGATGCTGTACTTAGTCTGGGTCTAATCCGCCTCCCTAGAAACACACACATTTCTGAACCGCTTGTCCCATTCGGGGTCGCGGGGAGCCAGAGCCTAACCAGGCAACACAGGGCGTAAGGCTGGAGGGGACACACCCAGGACAGGACGCCAGTCTGTCGCAAGGCACCCCAAGCAGGACTCGAACCCCAGACCCACTGGAGAGCAGGACCTGGTCCAACCCACTGCACCACTGCACACTGCACCCCCCTCCCTAGGAACAGCAGCACACAAATATGGGCCATGTTCTTAAGGCACCTGCACATGTAGCTAACACCTCAGAGCCAAATCCCACACTGAGGGGCCTTTTGTTGCCACCATTTCTACAATCGGTTTACCATTTCTACTGGTTTGGACTGGATGATGAGACAGGGAACCTGAGCAGGAAGGTGGAGCAAAAACATGGTGGTACACAGTCTGATGTCACTGATACAAGACCATCCACCTCCCTCTGAACCCCACAGCCATGGTCACCTTTGGTTTCTGCTGTCATTTCTCAGCCCCTCTGCCCTTCTGAGACAATCTAATCTTTGTGAACACCAATCTAACCACTAAACAGCTCCCGCTCTTAGCTCTCAAATGTACTTTTCCAGTCTATCCTGACATGTACTGATCTTTGTTCCAGTTCGAGAAACAACGTGTTGAATCCTAGTTTAACTCCTTGACGGTTTTTTCAGCCTTCAGCCCTCTGCTTCTTCTCTATTATCAGAATGCTGATTACATGCAGCACTTTGCGAGTCCGTTGTTTTTCTTGGACTCGCTGTCTTCATGTCAACATCCCTCCTGGCATCTGGACTTAGCCCTCATTTTCCCCCCCAGAGCAGCGACTGCAACCGTGGTACAGAAATGGGCAGGACTCTGGGACGTTCACATCGCAGCACATAAACATCTGTGTATTATTCCCAAACAGCCTGAGCTAGATATTGATCTGGGCAAGGAGAAGATTACTGTTGCTTTGTGTGGTTGTCTGACTTTGAGGACGAGCCGAGAAAAATGTCCTTACAGAATGTAACGGAAAGCAACTTGGATATAAAACAGGACTTAAGAGTGAATGATGGCACATGTAGATATGTAAACATATCTCACAAACATAAACGCATGGATAGTGTTGGCCATCTAGTGAGCCTTCTTCAACTGCTTAATGTATAGACAGCACATAGACTTCACCGAGTCTGCAAAGAAGATCCAGATATGGTTATGAGAAGGAATTCTGTTCATAAGTCATGGACCCAGAGCTGCCTGGGGTGAAGTGTGCAGCAAAATCCCTGAGACACAACAGTTCTGTGTAAACAGGACAGCTGGAAGCATAGTACTTAGAGCTACTGCCTTTGGACTCAAAAGGTTGCAGATCTGAATCCCATCTCCAGCTGTAATACCCTTGAGCAAGGTGCTTCTCCTAAATTGCTCCAATTAAAATTACTCAGCTGTATAAATGAGTCAATAATTGTCGGTAGTTTAACACCATAAGTATCCTTTGAGAAAAGCATGAGCTAAACAGACGTCTCGTGGTGTAGAACTTCAGATCACACTGCTCTTACTGTGTGCTTGCGCTTAGATGTGATCGTTGAAGACAAGCAGAAACATTGGGGTCTCTTGCTTTGCGAGAGATCTGTCACAGGCACACTGAGTGCAGACAGACGGACGAATGCGGCGTGTTTTTCATCCTTGTTTGTCCTGTGTGTCACCCTTGCAGGTGCCCAGCGAGCAGACAGGGGGCTTGGCCAGACAGAGCACTCTGGTGGGTAGACAACCCTAACCCTAACCCAAACCCTAATTCTAACCCTAACCCTAACAATGAGCACGAAATCTGTAGGTCATTCCACACTAAAATGTAAATTTATGTCTGCCTCTTGGTTTTCTCCACCGGAAGTGGTGAACAGCCAAAACACACTGTCAACACTCAACTCCTCTCAGTCTCATAAACAGACACACTACATGTTTGCCTACTATGTTAAATATGTTTAGAAAGAGTCCAGACATTAAGCATTTCCTCCTTCTTCGGGGTCATCTAGAGAAGGCACGTGCAGTGTCTCCCGGAGAAACGTGATTTTGCAGAGCGAAGATTAAACATGTCTGCGGAAACCACCCCACGTTCCTTTCCCATTACTGTTAAAAGGGAAGCAAGTGTAAATACCGGAGGGTGGGCCGAGAGGAGCCGTGTGCTGGAGCTGCTGCACGTAGGGTTTGAGAGACAGGGAGCTGAAGGTCCATCTGCAGAGCGCACCCCGTGACCCAGCATTGTAGAAGGAGACCCTGATCGAGGAGTGTGGGAACCAGAGTGCAGAGCATTAACAGCTATTGTTGCAGTAATGGCTTCCATTGTTACCGTATTGTCGGTTACATCCTCGAAAAACCCTGGAGAACTGTCACCATTCCTATGTTGGCCCTCAGGAAAATGTGCACACTGGAAGCCAGGTCAGAGGACGATTCGGGCCAATGTGTAACATGTATTTCACACACGTATGATTAATTTAGCAGTGAAATTTCATACAAAACAATCAGTAAAATGTGTGACATACAGGGCCACCGGAATGCAGAAAATAAATCAAATGCAGTAATCCGGTACGCCGTATGCTTGACATGAAACGACAGCACAGATGAACATTCTGGATCAGCGCACTTGAACCTCTCCATCCTCAGATCCTGTTACGTGCAGCTGTGCTTTTGAGCTCACCAAGCGAATTGAATAATAAATCACAGTAACGCCGCGTAAACTGTGTCTGATTAGACAAGCCTTTCTAATGTAACGCTACAGTCACGGTATTAGTGGAGTCCTATTTAAAAAAAAAAAAAACAAAGACTGATGGCAACCTGTGGTCTGAAATCAAATCCACCGCGTCGTAAATGTCGATGGACTGCAAAGTTCTCCCTCTGAACAACCCGGACGTGAGCCTTGGCCTCATAACCCAAACAAATGTGATGAACAGAGTCCAACAAGTCTTATTTCATGCCGGTTTGCTTTGCAGGTTAATCTGGAAAGGTCCCGTAAGAACTTGAGCGAGAACTTTGGGTTCTCACACTGATCTGCCCACTCCGATGCAGCTGTTGCTCGCATTCTTAGACTGTGGCAAAGCAGCCATGGAATTGAGTGTGGAGAGGAATTTCACAACCTGGTCTGGTGGGAATGAACTAAGTGGGCCATTCTTGGAAATGTCAACTATTAGCAACCCAAAGGGCAACCAGGCAAGCAGGAGATATCTGACAGATATTCTCCTCATGCTCAGTGCTAAAAAGGGAACAGCTGTCGACTGAAGTCAGAAAGATACATAAAAGAATGAAAAAATAGAAATAATATCAAGTTATAATGACTTTCATAAGGTGTGAAATGGTACAAGAGATCAAGGTTATAAGAAAGCTCCTGAAAAGAGCCTTGAGTCGATATAGATTAGTTACTTAAGGGGAACAGATGCTTAAGTCTAAACAAAGTTGCTCACAATCTCTCCCACAAACTGTGAAAGGGCAGCAAGTGATAAAAGGGGAGCTCATTTTGAAGACACTGTGTTTTGGAATAAACAGAGTAAAAAAAAAAAAATTGCTCGCCACTGAGCACAGTGACCTTGCAAAATCCTGTCGAAATGAAGGTTTATTGGCATCGACCGAAAAGATGGTTAAGTAAATCTTACCATCTGAAGGAGGAACTGTTAAGAGAGTCCTTTTTAAAGGATAGCAGCAAGATGAATATATAAATAACCTATAATATTTATAGGATAATTGTTTTGGCATGAAACCAAATCGAAGGATGCATATGAGTGTAGTGTTTGCGAGTCAGCAACACGCTAAATGTGAGATGGGAAAAGAAGCAGCTCATGCCATTTTAAACTAGTCAGCCCAGACAGGGTTCTGAACCCATTTCTCCTGGCCCTCAGCATAAACATACTTCATTGTGCTGCATCATAAAAAGGCTCTATATGGCGCAGGGTCGTCCTGGGAGTTCCGCTGCTTGCGCAGCAGGTGGGGCTGTGCTGCACTATGCTGAAGGATCGGGCAGCTGGATGGTGATGGGACAAATTTTTTGGCTAAAAGATTGTTAGTTCAAGTTAAATAAAGGCATCCTGTGTCACGCTCATGTTCCTGGACCCCTCTGGTGTTCGTTCTTTCCTGGTGACCGCACCTCCCGAAGCAAAAGCCTCCACTATCTATGACGGAAGCGGACCTGCTTAGCTTCTTGATCCAATAGAAATGTTTAAGGTCACATGGCATGATCGCTTTGTGACAACCTCCTTTCTCAAATCTATCTCTAATCCCATCAGTCGGAGGCTGACCCCTTGACAAAGTCTCCTTGCTAAACCCGGCCCTGTGATCACAGCCAGTGAACAAAGAACTTTTTAAAGTTCATAATGACCTGCAGGCAGTTAATGGTGGCTGCTGGTCAATCCAGCCAGTGAGAAGCCCTGGTCTGCTTGCACACTATGCTCCGACGATGCCTGTGTAACATGCGCTAACAATGTGAGCCTTGTTGCTACGCTACTCTTAGCATAGCCTTGCTGCTATGCTGCTGTATATATTATGTCCAAACAGGCGGACGTTGGATAGACCTTTTCCAGTTTGACGGTTTATTTCTTAGGAGGATGACAGGAACTTTTCTTTTCAACATCTCAAAAAACCTGGCAAGGCTGAAGATTTCATTTGCTAAAAATGGTAAAACTTGTGACTTTGAGGCACGGGGTCTTGGAGCAAGGTCTGCGTCCGAGGCATTGCAGGGCAGAAACTGGAGACAAAACAGAGGAGTGGAAGCTGATTTTATTTATTACGGAATGGGAATTACAGTGTTATGAATGGTTAGGGAATTAGAATGCTCATTTAGCTACAAAATGAAGAGAATCTTTCCTGCTTATTCACCATGAAGCAAGCTCTCATAGTGCACGACACAACCCATCTTACCTGTTCACATGGGGATAGCTGGTAGTGTAGTGGATAGAGCTAGGGTGCTGGACTTAAAGATTGCATGTTTGAATGTACACAATGTGTTTTAAAGCAGAAATTTAATGCGTTCGAGCTTGCAATTCCTTGCATTTTTGATAGAAGCTGTTTCTTTTTTAATGCCTCAGACAAGCTTTCTATTTCTTCCATCTTCAGTCTATCATAACAAACAGTTGGATGGGTTTTTCACCAAGATGCCACAGATGTGAAGACACAGCAAGGGCACAGACAACACCCTAATCCTAAGATTTTCTTCCCACCCAGCTGATCTCGTGCTTTTCGCTCATTGGTACCACACAACAAAGGTTTTCAGAATTTCTACATTTTACCTCCAGCAAATAACACTAGCTGCATCTGTCTGAGCATAAAGGGTTCTCAACTTGATAGACATTTACCAGTGAAATACTATTCAAAGCAACCAACACTCCAAAAAGCAAATATCCCACAATGCAAGTCACTTTGCACCAATCAACAAGCCCTGTGAACCCGAATCAGAACCGCGAGGGCCCAAAATTCTGCCCAAGAAGTAATAAAGGAGGATGCCAGAGATCAAGGCGTGTCTTAAACATTTCTTCCAGCACTCAAGGAGAACAGGGAGGGAATGGTTGAAAGATACACAAAGGTGTAGTGACTACAGCATCAGTCCCGAACAGTGTGATGGCTCCACACAAAGGAAAGAGCTCCTTATGTTCTTCTATGACATTTCAAGTCCTTTGGCGTAGCGTACTGATGTTCGTCATGGCACTGGAAATTTGTTTTCATGTCATGAAAACATCCTTTCTCAGGAATATTTATACATTCCACCCCCGCCCATACCTCCATCACCCCTAGGGACTAACATCTGCATAAATGCTGTGATGTGATCCCACCAAACAGCAGTGTTCCCTAAATCAGGAGCAATGGCTTTCCCTCATGGCAGGCCTCCCACACTACTTCCTGTCCAAACTGGCTCAAGGGCTTTTCCCAGGGGGTTCCAGTCACAGACGGATGTGTCACCGGGGTCTCTCGTGTCTGCACAAAGGCGGAGCCTTGTTTTGGAGGGGAGAGGGTGGTCCCGTTTTATATTTTGAGATGGGAAATTTTGCAACTCTGCATTCCAGAGAACATCACACTTTCCAGAAGACAGGAGCCAATAAGTGGACTTTGCTGGCACTGAAATAAGGGACAGGTCCTGTATTCTGCAGTCATTCATATTAAACAATGATGGTAAAAAGCAGAAAAAAGATGGTCATGGTCTGTTACTCTTTCATATGAGCCATGTTGGGTCCTCACAGCTGTTCCAGCCATCGTGATTGGATCCTGCCTCTCCCTGACATGAGAGAGCTGAAGATCCCCTAGACACTTCGCCCACTATGGTTTAGGGGACTATACCAGAGCTTCACCAATGAAACACAGTGCAGCGTTCATGAGAATGCTTAAAGTCCAATCACATAGCAGCGGAGCCCTGGGAAGCAGTCAGGTTTCTCCATGTTTATCTTGGATTAAGGCAGACTGCCCATGCTATTTCTCTTCTCCCACTTTTTCCAAAAATTTCACTGCTTATACTTGGCATATGTCTGGCCACCAAAGCATTTTATCTTACACTTAAGACCAAAATATATTTTTGTTATTTTCATTTTTGATGCCTTTGTGGTTTTAAATGAGCCAATTAGATTTGGAAACATCAAAATCATGCCGCTTTTGACTCTTCCAGAAAGTGATCATGACTGGTTTAAATTCAGGAGTTATCAACAGCCTATGTTCCCTTTACTGCTTGAGGCACACTCCCATTACTGCTGGCTGATATCTGAGAAGGAATTTAAGACAAAGGCAATAAAACTGCAACGAAAGGCAATGAAAAGATGTTTAGTGGTAGAGAAGCAGATGGATTGTTTAAAACCTGATTTGCTATCCAATTTAATCAATATTATTTGATAATATTTTTGGTTACCACTGTTGGAGTAGTTTTGATTTCAATTAGGAAACTCAGCTGCCAGGAATTCGCCTGGTTTATATAGCAGCTGGTGACCCATAGTGGCCGTGGTTGCGGCAGCCTCTTGGTGCGAAGACTCGGGGTGTAAAGACAAGGGAGTCTACCTGTGGGAGTCCACCGAGGGAGGCCACCATCATTGTGTTCAACGAGAGATTTGTGTCAAACATGTCGAACATCAAAGTTGTCTACGGCAACTGAACTGTGCGATGATGCCATCACTCGAGACCATGACGCTCCCGCTGCTACAGTAACCTGGTTTATCCACGTCTGTCAAACCCTCCATCCTGCTTTAGTTTCTGCATGGGACTCTGGAACTGCCAGTCTGTGATGAGAAAGGCTGACTTCATACCTGCGTATGCCTCCCATCTCTCACTGGACCTCCTGGCCCTAACTTAAACCTGGATTACCCCAAACAACACAGCCACACCCGCAGCCCTCTCCACTAACTACTCTTTCTCCCACACCCCCTGCCTCTCTGGCAGAGGTGGAGGCACAGGCCTGCTCATCTCTCCCTGTTGGGAATATTCTGTTCTCCCTCTCCAGTTGCATGACCTCTCCTCTGAATTGCATGTTGTCTCTATCACTGCCCCAATCACTCTTGTTGTGGTTGTTCTGTACCGCTCCCCAGCCCTCCCGGCCGCTTTCTGGATGACCTCGACATTTTGTTGAGCTCTCTCCCAGGTGACTTCAACCTGCATGTCGACGACATTCATGCAAGCGGCCTTCTGTCGCTCCTACAGTCCTCTGATCTCTCCCTGTCCCAGTCCCCTGCTACTCACAAAGCAGGCAATTGCCTTAACCTTGTCTTTTCCTGTAACTGTGGCTGTCTTGTCCTCTTTGTTACTCCACTTCATGTCATTGATCACTTCTTCATCTCCTTTCAACCATGCCTCACCACTAATCCCTCACCTTTTATACATCCATTGTTACCTTCCGCCGCAGCTTAAAATCTCCTTGCCTTCCTGCCTTGCCTCTGCCACACTGTCCGCTCTCCCTTTTGCAGCACAATTCTCAGATCTATCAACAGGCAATGCTACTAACATTTTCCTCTCTGCCCTGTCTTCCTCTCTGGACTCTCTCTGTCCACTGTCTTCCAGACCAGTATGCTCCAGTATCACCCCATGGCTGACTGATATGTTACGTGCTAACACAACAAAATTTCGGGCTGCAGAGCAAAGATGGCAAAAATCCAAGACTCGCATGGACCTGGATGTCTACAAGCAACTCTTAGCTACTTTTCACTCTGCTGTCTCCTCATCTAAAACAACCTTCTTCCACAACAAAATACAGTCTGTAACTAAAAAAACCACACAGACTCTTTGCCACCTTCTCATCCCTTCTGTGTCTTTTGCCGCCCCCTTCTCCTTCTTCCCTCACTGCTGATGACTTTGCTTTGTTTTTCAGAGACAAAGTCAACGTAATCACGGACAATTTGTCAGCATCACAATGCTCGGTTCATGCTGGACCTCCCTGCGAAGTCATGCTCTCAAAATTCAAGCCACTCTCTGAATCTGAAATCTCAGACCTCCTGATATCACACAGAGCCACCACCTGCTCACCTGATCCGATCCCATCGTCGCTACAGAACATCTCCCCGCAACTCTCTACCTTCATCTCTAAGATTATCAACTCCTCGCTCTCCTCTGGCTGCTTCCCATCTGCCTTCAAAACTGCTCTCATTTCACCTCTTTTAAAGAAACCCTCCCTGGATCCTAACTCAGTCCAAAACTACAGACCGGTCTCCCTCCTCTCCTGCCTGTCTAAAACTCCAGAGCGGACGGCCTCTGATTAACTATCTGAATTCCTCACCCGGAACCATCTCCTCAATGGATATCAATCTGGTTTCAAAGTTATTCACTCCACAGAGACAGTGCTTCTGGCAGTGTCTGATGCTCTCTAGTTGGCTAGAGCCGCCTCCCTTTCCTCGGTCCTCATCCTCCTCGATCTGTCTGCAGCATTCGACACTGTCAACCACCGGATTCTAAGGTTAGTTAGGCAGAAACCATATAATTTTATTGATACATTACGCACCATATGCAGTGTATATGGTTATGCTGTATATTAGCACATTTGTCTATTAATGTAACAACCTCCGTTGATCATAAAAATGGCTTCAATCTGTTGCATAGCACTGTGGAAATGTGTGCGATGCAGACATGCCTTCTGAACGCAAAGCCCGTGCCCAACAACCATAATCGGTACCAACAAGACCCTGCCCAGTCATTCACCCAAACATAGCCTGCCCTCCAGACTAAATAACTGTTTCGTTCGGTGTCCCTGTTTACTTACATGACAAACACGACCCTTTTGTTGCAGTGTCCCTGGTCAGGAGTGCTAGCCCTCTGCAGTAATGAGAAAAACCACTGCAGAACCAGAATAGCCAGCAGGCCTTCCTCTTCCCCCACCTGACCCATGAACAAGTCTTCCACATTACCCAAACATAAGTGGATGTGGGTTTGGCTTGGAATGGGAGAAATAAACAGAAATGTAACAGCAGGAAGACTTGCAACATGCACTGCAAGGTGATAAGAAAAAAGGAAGCCTACTGCTTTAAAAAGGAAAAAAAAAACATCTAGGAGTTATATATTTACCTATATTTAAAGGTAAAAAATCAGTTTCTTTCATTTTGAAAGACAAGGTCAGTTCAGTGCACTGCTGAAGGCCCCCGTTGTCTCATTGTTAATCGCATAGACTTAGACTGTTCCGTCAGGACCCTTCCTTCATCGAGGGGACTCACCTCCCACTGAGAGGGTGAGGGGGGTCCCTCAAACCTCAGAGGACTTAACTAACAATGCCTCCTTGGGCTGGCCACATAGGCCTCAGCCCTTGTTATGGAGAGTACTGTATCGGTAGGGGTCATCGACAGCCTTTTCCACTGAACTGGGGCCTCCTAGGAACTCGATATCTGTGGAAATACACCTTGCTCAAGATCTTGACAGCCCTGCATTAAAGCAACAGTGAAACTGAAGCTAAGAGCAAAAGTAAACATTTTTTCTTCCTGTTTTAATGAACACAAATATCTGCCAGACCTTAACTATCTTGGCACCAGAACAAGGTTCTGCAGAACAATGGCACTCATTTGAGCGCAAATGACGTCTCCAACGACACATACAGGGCACCAGCATTGTCACAGACTCAAAAGAATGCGTTTCCTCCCACTGCTGTCCCAGTGGTTTCCTCAAACCTGCGTGATATTTATGGGCAGAGACACCAAAAAACAAAACATGCTTCCTCAAATGCCACTGCTAATCAGACTAAATCTGGACTAATACGTGATACACCTTTGGGACTTCTATATCCAGAGGTTTCTGGCAGACACATTGAGCGCAGAAAGTTTCCCAGGTCAGTCACCCCCAGCTAATAATTCATTAAGCAGAAAATGTTTAGTCTGCTCTCTGTGTTTTGTTTTATTTTAGTCTCATCGGCTAAGGGCTTCAACTACTTTCAACTGTGCTGTTTGAGGAGAGTAAGAACATAACAACCAAGGACGTGTATGGACATATATAGAAAGTAAACTTTTTCTGTCATTAAACTGAAACCAACCTGAGAGGGAGCTGGAGGCAAAGGGTACATGTGCAGGACAGCGCTTGGTTTATTGTGGTGCCACAATGAGTTTTGTCCTTTGACCCTCTAAACTCTGGAAAGAAAGTAGTGTGACTTACCCTTGCACCCTTCTCTGGGAAACATTGACAACCTCCGCTGCAGTCTCTGCCTCCACATGGTCCGCTGTACTTCTTACCGCCCTTGGGAACAAGAGCGGAGGACATCTCATTAGATCACTTTAGAACATTCTTAGAACACCATCAGAACACCCATGACTATATCGTCTCCTTGGCACCTTTCCTAGGCTAGCACCTGCTGATCTCTGGCTTGATGTGACGTGGTAGAACCTTCCTGTATAAAACCTGCTGTCATTCCACATCCCATTGACATAGCACCTGTTGGGACAGCACCTGTCACCACACTGCTTGCGTTGACGTGTTCCAGTCTCATGCTCTCCCCCATATCCTGTGTATTCGCTGTTTTGGAAGTAACCATATGCCCTCTGTTATGTAGCGTTCCCATTACCAGTTTCACTTCGTTTATTTCTGCCTTTTAGAGTAGCTTTCAAAGTCGAAATTTTCATTAAGAACTGATCCTCCACGGATGAAGTCAAGACTCAAAAGAATGACATAATGAGAAAAATCCATTCAAAAGATGATCGACATATTCTGAACAGTGAATTAAGCCTGTGAATGAAGTATTTCTGCATTTTGACTGTGTAAAGATCATAAAAATTAAATTAGATTCATTAATACCCTGTATAAAATAAAGTCCTTGTGCTGCCATTAACTATGCTGTCCTGCCAACTTCTTAAACATATAAACAGCAGAACGAAATACAAAAAAACCTAAATCATAACTTGGTCAGGCACTCATTAATTGTGCTTTGTTATTTACAGCGGACAAACAGCTCTTTCACAGTTCACTGAACAGCACATGAATGCTCAAAGCTTGTGTTTCCTCCACTTTGTCCCCTCCAGCAAATGTCTGAAGAAGGGGTTACGCTCCATGGAAATTTGTCTTCTGTTGTGGAAATAAACACATGGATGATGACAGTCGAAGACCAAACAAAATGTAAACCACCACTGTACCAGAGAGAAACAACAGGAAGAGTCTACACTGAATGTCTGTTCAGCTAAACTCTATGCTCTACATTTAGCTGGCACTTTTCTCCAAAGCAACTTACAATTATTTACCCATTTAAATAGCGAGGTAGTTTTTATGGGAGTAATTTTAGGGTAAGTACCTTGCTCAAGGGTAATACAGCCAGGATCTGAACATGTACCCTTTGGGTCCAAAGGCACTGGCTCTAAGCACTACACAACCAGCTGTCCCATCTATGATTTCAGATAACAATACATGACTACTGCTATCGCTGCGGTAATACCACATCAAACGCAGATACGGAAAGACTAGCTCAGAAACCCAATTAAAGAAGCCTGCCTGTTTTGACTCTTGGAAGCTTTTAGACAGTTCTGGAATGGGTCTGCTTGTTGACATTACCGATAAGCGATTAAACCACCCTTGCTGTTTGTCATTAGGGGGCACTGCATATAATGTGGCTGCATCACCAACCCGGATACTTTAAACAGTTCTGGGACACTGACCCAGCTTGTGTCTCCGCATGTGAAGCCTTTCAGAAATGTAAGGCATAGGAATCATAAAAATGTTCACTGGTAGAGAGACACAAAGCTCACAAAGCGTTACATTGAACCCCATACCCGGACCATGAAGAAGCCTTTTTGTTCTAAGATAAGTCGTTTCATGCTTCTGTATCTCTTATACACAAAAGGCAATTCTCCCAATGGAATGCTGGGGAGGGGGGATGGTGATTTCCTTCAAGACTTATATCCATAATCAGACTCTTTTTCTGTATTTATTCCACAAAAAAGTCTTTTTCTGGGATGGAAAAAGAGTTAAAATCATAATTGCCTTGTTCTGAATCGCATATGATACAAAACACAAGGCACACAAACAGCGTCAGCGTCCGCGGGTTGTCAGTGTCCTGAGGAAAAAAAACAATGCCGCAAAATGCACTAAAGTCCAATTTATTGTGATTATTTTCAACTGTAACGCTGCAATCACTTTATTATTGGGGCATGACTTGACATACATGCAATATGACTGTATGCTGAATTCCTCCTGCAGAATTTGAATAGGTTCATTTTGCTTTCCCAGCAGTGCTTTGGGAGCAATGGAAAAAAAAAGTTGTTAAACCGGTGATACAATGAACAAAAATGTCAGGAAGATTACCAAAACCGGTGTTAGTGGTTAATGGTTATTTCATACTGAGGCCTCTCTATTGTACTCTATCCTGTAGCTGTTGCCAATCCAGCCCTGTTTTCCTTTTTTTGTTCACTAAAGGTTTCTCCATTAGATACTCTACCTGCAGGGTAAGGATGAAGAGAAACAATATCTGGGGGTGGGTATGATTGGGAATTCCCACTGGAAGAAAGCTTATGGAACAATAAAGGACACAGCATACTGGATTAAAATGCGATAAAACAATGCTAATAAGCTCAGATGCAGTTCAGCTTTCAGTCCTTAATGGCTTTGTGCTCAAAAATGGCGCATCTAGAGAAAGTACATACACTGTACTCGACAGTCTATCACTATACACCCCCCTGCTACGCCTGTGCTTGTAATTGTATGCTGTTGACTGGAAGTTGAAAAGTTTAATATTTACGCCATCAAAGAGCTAGAGGCTGCGCTACCGTCTCAACATCTTACTGCCTGTGCAGACAAGGTGTGACACCAGACACACTCATCAAGAGCACTGCAGCATCGCCAGGAGAAGATCAATGGCCTTTTGCCTTCTTTTTGTGTTTATTCTCAGTTGAGGCCTGCACACAATTTGTGAGAAAGATGATGACTGTACGGCAGTCTGCTGGCTAGCCATAGACTGGGGAAGGACTCCGTCAGGTTACCATACAGAATTTGTAAATGGTCCTGCTGGGAACATGCTGTCAAACGACCAAGAAAGGCTGTGCTTTAACAAAGGAGTTCCTTCCTGATCTTCAGACCAAACTGGTCGGCAGCAATCAATTAAAACAGAATTTCGGCAATCATCAAAAAGTTGGAAAAGTGTCACTTCCACATTTGGTCCTGTTTAACTTGTTCATTAGCATAGAGTTTTGAGGGGGAAGTATATTCCATGATGCTGAGAATGGGCTGAAAGCACAGGAATCCATCTTTTAATCCATTCCCCAAAACAGTGATTTATTCCTTTGGGGCACACTACGAACCAGACACCGTGGTAAAGCACTTCTGTTAGGTCACTACTGACACCCATCAAGCAACTTCAAATCACAGCCAATGCTGTGTGGTGAGAAAGCACCTTCATGGGTACAAACCTATGAGGCAAAAAGAGAAAATAAATCAAAATAATGCAATGGTACTGAGAAAACTATATCAGCACCAAAACAGGAAAGTCACTTTATTTTGCCCCATAGACCAAAAATCAGCAACAGCCATCTGAGCTGATAGTTTTAAAGCTTTTGGTGTAGTGTTTATAAATAACAGACAGCAGCAATGTTTCTTGACCTATTTTGGAATTCTTTTAAAAAATAAATTATGTTAACAGTGTGTAAATAACCTTGAAAGAATCACCGTACGTACGTACATCTGAAAATTTAATACGCCGCAAACCCAATATATGCACGTTATATTGGATCTGTGGTGTAGATAATATAAAGAATTTTTCATTACACTGCTGTCTAACTCTGTCTTTGAACTCCCAGGGCAAAGTCACAGCGTGTGGGAGCGTTCATTGCAGGAATGTGCATATTAGGTGGTCTCCATGATGCCAGTCATGTCAAAGGGGAGGAGATGTAATACATGTCCTCACTAATGAAGAAAAAAGGAGATCCTTCTTCTGACAGTACAAAACACAATCCTGTAAATCCGGAGGAACAAGAAATGAGCTGTGGGGTGATCCTTTTATCTGAGCCATTTTTATTATGTTTATTATCATTTTTGGTATTTTTACAATATGGCACTCCAACTAATGCTCACAGTGGTAAATATAATCCACTGTTTTACCTATCAACGGAAAAGTACCTTTAAACTGTCCACCAAAGCCCAAGGTGTCCTTGAAAATGTAACACATGCCAAAATGTTCAAAGATGACAGACTAGGTGACGAATTGCTAACACAGAATTCCAAGCAGAACCCAGCATGATGTACGAGTGGGAGGAAGTCAAGGTTCCCACGGAAACTCGAGAACCCAACAGTCCCTTCAACTTGCTAATACAAACATGAAACATGTGGCAAGAGGATGTTTCAGCTACATGAACTGAGAAAAGGATCAGCAAAATAAACAGTCAAAGAGTGTCAAAAACCAAACTGTCTAACGCAAGTGCCACGTCATCGAAAGACTTCACAGGATCCAACCTGGTAGCTTCAAGTTGAGGAAATATGCAAAGATGTCACTGACAGGGAATGCTTTGTCTCACGTAATTAATAATATGTTTCAGCAAACTTAATGTTACATAAAGTGGGTGATGTGAATAATTAATAATACCTCCTTGTGGAATGTTTACTTCAGTCTCACTGCTGATACCTTCCATGCCTGGACAGACTGCAAGTGACTGAAAGCTTGGTAGACCACTGTACAAACATCATGTCCTTTCAACAAGCGTCATGGCCTATGATCTATCACCTCATTGCAGTGGAATTTCTAATACAGATTTGTACAGGACCCTTTAATGTCGGAGAAAATCATCAAATTTTCAAAATGTTTGTTCTTCTGTTCCAGACACAATCTCACAAATTAGTTCGAATTTTTCCAAAATTACCTTCCCAATGCTCTTTTCTCTAAATTTAAGATAATTCTGTGGTTGCTGATCATACACTAGGAACTATTGGGACATGAGAGAATGCAACATTCTTTGAACTTTGGCTCATCCAGACAGGAGCCAGCTAGATTAGGAAGAAAGGTGTGTGTTGGGTGGACTCAAGTGCAGAGGAGGTCCACTTGTCTGACAAATTAGTTTTTAATGAGCTGGAATGGAGGAGGAAATTTGATTTGTGTGTCTGTGACATGAGGGTGTTGGTAGGTCCGGCCAGGGAGAGCTAAGATATCATTGCTTCTGTGGAAGTCCTAAAGACCTGTAGCACCAAAACGCTTTAAACCACATGGATGCCGTGTATTTTTCAAAGCTTAGGTACACATCCGAAGAGCTAAAAAACGCAGACAAAATGTATATCGAGTCAAAAAACAAAGAAAAACATTTTTAATATGGGAAATGAAAAGTAGTGTTTAGTCAAAAAATGTGTATGAGGTTAGTGGGGGATGTGGTAGAGATTAAATTATGAAGGTGATGGACAACAGTAGGAGATCCCATAAACAATTCACTCCCTACAGCACCCACTCTAGGCTTTTTGGTATTTTTTGGCCAGAGCTTCCCTTCTTCACCCCATAGCTATTCCTGATATGCAGGTGCTGGATTCATACATTGCTCCCATCACATACACTGCAACATGTGTTGACAGGTCAACTGATAAAGTGCCTTGCACCAGAAGGGAACAGCGGATAGGACCCGCTCAATGGATCTTTACCCAGTCAATGGGCCTGGATACAATCAGCTAGCCTGGATCCAATTCATGAGCCATGAAAAAAGAAGTGGTCCCGAACACATTAAGCCCAGTCAAGAAATGGGCTTATCCACCTTTCCAAAGGCACCCTCTGCCAAGGGTGGTGCTGAAGCAGACAGGATACATCAATCAGGTGACTCTTGCCCTCTGTTATGAGTTTGCACAGTAGTTCCACTTACTGCATCTAGTGTCCCATAATGCTGTGGGTGGGATGGTGAGTTGGTGAGTCACTGTAAGCATCTGCAAAGTAAATCAGAGACAAAAAAGGAAGAAAAGGGCCTGGGGTGCTTTGTACTGCAGCACAAAAGGTAAGAACAATCTTCTCCTAACGGCCCACATGTGTCCTTTGGCTGCAAGAATGCAGTACTTGGAGCAAATGGACCAGGAGCCAAAGAGCTTGGTAGGATGCAGGAAAAGAGGCGAACTATTAGAACCCACTCGATGGGCTCCTGTCCTGTGATCCTGTCTGGGGGGGATTTTAAGGACTTGTCAGAGGCAAAATTGGTTTGCCTTTATAAACTAAGGTTGGGATTCAACTTCCTCATAGACACCGTGCACTACTGAACCGAGTTTTGGACCTCAATACCTCACAGGCACCGTGTTCTTCTGAGACTCCAGTACTTATACAGACACTGTGGACCACTGAGACAAGGCCAGAATCGAACACTCTCACAGGTGTGTGCCCTCTGGTCCCAGTGTATTAAACACACATGTTAACATGTGTCGAGTAGAGCCTAACCAGTCCAGAGCAGCTTGGCAAAAAAAGCAGAAGGCCCAGAAATGCACTAAATAACTTCCTCAAATTCTCACGCACCCTTGTGTGCAGGCATTTCTTAAGAGACTGCTCCAAAACATTTGTGGGAGCACCGATACTTTTCCCACTCATTAATAGTGACGTCCCAAAGTGGACCTAAAAAGCACAGCGGGGAATGGTTACAAAAAACAAAATTCTGTTATGAAACGAGACGGACAGTTCGAATTTGTCTGAAATAATTTGGTAGTTCACAGATAAAATTAAGTAAATATTTATTTCTATCAGAAACAAAATCTGATACTCAAGGCTGTTTAGAAATCTCCTCTTATGGCATTACAGTAGGACAAAAATAAACATCAATAAAAGCAGTGTTTTCATTGGCTCTCGATCTGTTATTAATGAATATCTTAAAACAACACTTGATATCCTTACAATTGATCAAATGCCTGAAATGTACTTTCCATCAGATTCCAAGCATGCTTCACCAGCGCAACACACCCACTATGTCCTCAGCCCTCCTTCTATTTCACCGAGTCCCGTTCTGTCGTATCACTGTTTCCTGTCCTTTGAGCAGCAACGGGATTATTGAAGAAGGCATGTTTAACGCAGATCTGAGCCGAGCCAATCCAGCAGATGGGAGATATCCCAAGCAGCATTCCTGAGATGCCACAACACTCTGAATGCCCAGCCTTTTTTAGTCACACTACTGATGTGGGCTTTAAAGCCCAAGAAAGACAACAATTACATGATTGCTAAACTTGCGCTGTTAATTCCCTCATAAAGAGGTGAAGTCCCGTGATTACGCAGACTGTACACTAGTGTGTCTCCCTCCATCACACCAGTGTAACACTGTGGTGGAGATACACTACACACGCTGGCTGACTGCACCAACGCTAAGGAAGAGCACGTGAAGTCAATGCGTGCATAGATACACACATACAGACACACGCCACTGCATTCCACTCATAGAGCCCACCCAGCAGTGGTCCCTAGAGTTGTGTTTGTGGCAGAGTTGAGGATGCGGGCAGACAAACATTGACAAACACTGTTGGAGCAGTGTGAGAAAGGAGGCCACAGGGTCGTGAGGTCCCCACGTTCCCCGTGGTCCAGACGGGGCTGGAAACGGACGGAATGCTGCCAAAAAATGCGGAGTCCATCCGGCAAACTCCATCCATGAGAAAATGTCAGGACTTTAAAGCTGTGAGAGGAAAGGACTTTGGATATGTGCACAAGGAATCTCAAGGATTCTTCATAAATGACTGACCTTTGGTCCCGCAGCCACAGATGTTCCATCATGGTTTTGTTTCCCGCTGTACAGCAGAACTGAGGCACAGGTGCCAATAGAACCATCTCTGGAGGACGTGGCACCTTATTTAGAAGTAAAATGCTCCATTCCTTCACTTTTGGCAAAGCTCAACACATTGAGTGATCCAAATTTTGCTGCTTCTCGATGAGACAGCGTAAAGTGAAACGCTGAGTCTGAGGACGAAATGATTCGGCTACAGGAATAATGGCAGCTGTACTGAATTTTAGACTGAACAAACTCATACCATTAATTTGTAGGCCTCGCTTTAGGAATGCCATAAGAGAGCCCATATGGGGAGGATTAGGGCAAATTATGGAACACAAATGTGAGGGCAGTACTAGTAAGGAGCTGGCGTGTGTGTTCCCGCAACTATGTGTGTTTGTGACTTTATGTTTCTCTGTGTATGAGAGCATTTGTGTTTGTGTGTTTCTGTCTGTGTTTGTGTGAATTTGTTTCTTTGTGCATATTTCTCAGTTTGAGAATTTTACTTCCGGTGCGTATTTCTTTGTTGCATCCCAGACCTTCCAACCCCCGCAAAACAAAATGTCTTTAAAATGGAAACTTGACACTTTAATCTGTCAAAAAGTGAATGGAAAAGAAGTAATCTATTTAGCAGTTTAGTAAATAAATTTTGAGCTACATGTAGTGCAGCTCAGGCTTTTACAAGGTTTTGCTCAGAGTTTCTTTTGACTGGGGTGATGCTGAAGGTATTCAGGAGCCAAACGTACGCCAAACACCTGTTAATGCAAAATGTTGATGGCGGTTTGCTGGCCAGAACATGGCCATAAAAGACGTCGAGGATCCTGCATGTCCCCTCAGGAATCAGTGACAATAAGCAGACACTTCTCAAAGAAGACCTCGCACAAGTCAGCATGACCAGTACTGCATGTGCTTGGGTTTGAAGCAAAAGCCTCGCTCTCTGCAAACGGGTCACCAGACGCCTACTCCCACCCCCCGTCTCCCTATCGCTCCTGCCAAGTGTGTGACAGCTTCTCCTAAGGGGAAACGGGCAAGCAGCAGCCCTGGAGCACAGCGTCTCATTCAGACTATAAAAGGAAGGAAAACACAACCTCGTGGAGGACTGGACAGTCACCGCACTGGAAGCCCGGCAGAACATTAATCAGGAGATGTAAAGACGTCAAACACTGACTCCATGTCATCAGAACAGCCTTTTCTTTCGAAATAAGCTAATTAAATTGATATGCCTGTGGCATTTTATACACACACTTCTAGAAAAAAACAGAAATTATTAAACAAAATTTCGGAGTTCAGAGTTAGAATAAGCAAACAGGGCAAGGATGACAAGAAGAGCAAAACAGATTTGCTATAATGCAGAAGGTGGTCTTCAGAGATGTAAATAAACAGGTTCGCTTCAACTTCGAGATAAGCAAGTTACAACGAGCAAAACACATTTTTTTCACTGTTTGAAAATTAGCACAGAATGTATATTTTGACAGTGTCTATGTGGAAAGGTGTACAATTTAAAATAAATTCCATAGCTGGTCAGCAAAGTTCTGAAATCTCTTGAAAAGTTGTTAAGAAAGAAAAGCCACTAAAGTTTTGGGTTTTGGGCTCGGACCAGAGTCCTTATTTCCCACATAACAAACACCAGCAGTGTCACTAAACCAATAAATGGTATCCACGGTGTGCCTGGCATAGCAAAGCTGAGCATCCAGAGGCCTCTGTGACCCCTATAAGAAAGGATGTTGTGCATGTAACCACGAAAACAACTGCACACAGCTAGTGTGGATGAAGCCCGCATACTCTCAGTGGGGATATGCAGGCCGATGGCATCTTGTCTGCGCACAACAGCTCATGCGCAAAAGGAAAATGAGGCATGAAAATAGCATTTGTCCATGAAATCAAACACTCATCTCATACCCGAGTAACTCACCATATAACACATCATATCATTATTTACCCACCATAAATCTGACATGGATCCCAGAGAGAAACCCAGACCCCATATTCCATCAAGTCACCCTACCCTTCAGTTCATCACATCCATTTCCCAACATTACCTTATTTAAACATCCCATCCCATCTCCTCACCATAACCATAAACCCAAGTCACCATATACCACATTCCATATGTATGCAATTCGCCATGTCCCATCCTTGTGTGAAATGAAAACTGAAGTATATATCTGGTAAAGACCAGAGTATGAAACCTGCTGCTTAGGGTTTATCTCTTCCATCAGTCAAAAAGCTCTACAGAACAGTTTGCTGTGACTAACTGGGTTCCACTTCCTGAGGTCCAGTGTTTGCTGCTCAATGAAGCCATGCTGACCCATCTGGCAATACATTCAGAGTAAAAGCCTTAACATACTGTAAGAACACATTCCCATGGATGAGGCTAAAGACTTGAAACAGTCTCCCCCCACCCCCCAACAAAAAGAGCTTCTTTCAACTTTCATCTCCCTCTAGGGAATTCTCTGAAGGAGATCGCGCAGCAAAGTTTATTGGAATGTCTTTTTAATATATATATTCATCCTTCAATGACAAACAAAAGAGATGAGCATTGATGTGGAGATAAACATCCCCAACCCAAGGCAGTAATGTTCCATTACAGAAATACACCATGCAGCCATTTTACATTTTCTAGATAATTTATTTCACTTTGGAGAAAACTTTGAGCGGAATAATGAGTTACTGGGATACTTGGATCACAAGGCATTAATCCTCATAATTACAAGCCTTGAGATTCTTCATGCTGATGGAGAGCTCAGTGGTCTGGAGGCAGGAAAGCATTCTCCATACCTGGAGCCTTATGGGTAGCAGGATAGAAAAACGGGTGCAGGCTGAACTCCAAGTGGACAGATGCTACACATTCGATAACCAGGTTGACTAGAAAATGTGGCTAATATGGTGAAACATTAAGTGCGTGTTACGTCTGACAAATGTTAAGTAAAAGATGACAAATTAAGAACTGAAAACTGGACAGTTGGTTGAATAGTGGTTAGAGCTACTGCCTTTGGACCCAAAAGTCCATTGGCCTCAAAGATTTCAGGCTTGACTCCCACCTGTCTCTAAATAATATCCTTGAGCAAGGTTCTTACCCTAAATTGCTCCAGTAAAATTGCCCAGCTGTAAAAATGGGTAAATAATTGTTGCTTTGGAGAAAAGTTTCAGATAGATTAACAAATGTAACGGTAAACTGAATTGTAATTCAGGGCCATAAATTGCTAACACAATCCCCTCAGGATAGAACTTCACCTTACGGAAAGTATATCTATACTGCGATAGTAAACTAAGAATTAAGGGCAGAGCAAACCTGTTTCAAGCAGTCTGACACCCTGCCTAGGGTAAAAGGGAAAAAAATCACGACCGCTCTTGGGTGTGAGGAGCGGTTGGCTCAAGTCGCTAGATCAACGGGGTCTATGCAAAATGAGAGAAAACCACAATGTACCCCCTGACACCCAAAGTACTGCTACACACCTGGGCAAAAAATGACATGCTCTAGGCCTGCAGTGCCCCACAGTCCTTATTTGAACTTTTCCCCCTTGTCCTCCGCCCTGTTCACCCCCCCCTTCCGGATCAAGGCGAACACAATAGGGGCCTTCCCATCATTGTTGGCCTTCCCTGTTCTAGACTTCAGCCGTATGCAGCCATGGCTTCCTGCTCCAGATGCGACAGAGGTGTGGTGGTCTAATCACACTTTTCATCAGGCAATCTTTGCTCAGCCAAAAGCCTCTGTGAGAGTGCAACAGCAGGACAGCTGGCATCAGAAACCACCTATGGCGGCATGCCCTAGGTTCAAAGGCCTGCGGAGATGCCCTGCTCGTCACTAGTCACGCAGATGTCCAGAGGAACCCGTGAAGGGGCTTCCCCAAACAAACATGTCAGTAAATACAAATTAAAATACCTTGCAGTCTTCCTTATTGAGCGGATAAGACCCAAATTCAAACATCCGCTTGTTTTTCTTCCATTTGTCTGGGTTCTTTTCTTTTTTTATGATTTAAGTACACTTACTTACTTAAGTAACACTTCCATGCAGAGAAGATGGAGTTAGGAAACCATATGAAGAACTCTGGACTATTTTAGTGCTGCTCTGGTGGAACGTTCTGTAGTTAGAGCTTCACGCCAACGCGCCCCTTTGGATTTCATGCATTTAACATCAAAACACACAGAGATTTTGCCAACAGCATGTATCTTTGAAAAAAAGACATCTTGGAATTTATTCCCATAAACGGGACCAAATAAATCTCTCAAGACCTTTGCTCAACTTCCTGTTGATACGATGCCCCCACCTTCCCTTGCACAATCCCTTAAGGAGATGGTGGGTGGGTGGTGGTGGTGGTGGTGGTGGGGGGGGCAGTCCTATAGTTGGTAAGATTTCAAACAGCTGAGCCCCTAGCTTCTGGATAGAAGCCTCATGGACATGGAATCAATTACAATCAGAGGCTGCAAAAAGAATATAAACTCAGTTTTGCCTATTAATGTTGTAAGAATGGAGACAAACTGCAAAGGTCTGCCTTTTGCTAAAAACCCATGTTGTCATTAAACAGTAAAAGGAATTTTAGTTCTCATTTCGATACAAAATTATACTTGCAAATAGTTTAATGAGGAAACGCTGAAATTTTAATTTGTAAATTATCTACAGTATGGCCCGTCAAATCCCAACCAGATTGCTGAATTCCTCAACCTCTGCCCGCTTAGTGGTCCCACGCACAAAAGATCCAAAATCAAAAGCACAAAGAATTTCAGTTCTGGCTCCAATGAGGTTGAATGACCTCCCGCTCTCACTCAGAGCTGCTGAATCTCTCTCTCTACATTTAAGAAGGGTCTTAAAACTCACCTCTTCCGGACTCACTTCTCCCATTATCTCTTAAATTCATGTCAATATGTAATTGTTTAACCCAATACAACTTCCATACCTTGTGACTATAAGTGTTATGTAATTATGTAGCTACTCATGTGATGTAAATGTTTGTTACAATTTTGTGATTACGAATCATCGGTTAATGGACAAACCTTTTTGCAGCTATTCGTGTGATGTACGTTGGTTCATATGGTGGAAAGCAACAAACTAACTGTACTTCAGAATCATGTGCCTGCATCTAAGTCTCTCTTTGTATTGATGTGATGCACAAATTGTATTTTTTTGTGAGATGTCCATCGCTTTGGAGAAGAGCGTTTGCTAAATGAATAAATGTAAATGTAATGTAAATACCAACAAAGTTATGCAGTCAGTCCTTCATCAGTATTGCTTAGGCAAGCTGTAGAAATAAAATTTTGCTATTTTGGATGAATGTGTATATAAATTTTGCAATGTTCAAAATAATGTGTTTGAGAATGTAATACAGGAAACTATAAAACGGGTCCATCAATTCACCATATGCCTGGTGTGAAGACTTTGTCTCTGAGGAAAACTAATTTTGGAGCAGCAATGATTTTTCACAGAAGTGAATCTTGAAACAGCTGTGGCTGGACAAAGGAAACTCAGTGATAGCATCGTGTCATATGCTTTTCCTCTAGAACAGAAACCAGATGACGAGAAAAAGATAAGCACCTTTTCTTCAGTATATGCTACAGAATAAGTTTAGACTCTAGTGCTTTAGTTGATGTTCTTGTGATTGATTCACATAAATCCTGGCATGTAGTTCTATCTTCCAGAGAATGGGCAGCGCAACTGTCATTACCAGTACTTACAGTTCACAGAGGAATTTTACTATAAGGTATTGTCTACTCTGCCGTATCCAGAAAAATATGGTTAAAAAATATGATTAAAAACAGCATATATTTAGGGTATATAGATATATTTAGATGGGTCTTTCATTCATTAATCTATCTCCATAAATATTAGGGATATTTTGAGTAAATCCAACCAACGTTTTCTTAATCAGTCTACCCATTTTCATTAACTGCTTGTTCTGGTCAGGGGTGTCTAGAGCCTATCCTGGAATCAATGGGTGCAAGGCTTGTGTGGAGGGGCACACCTTGGCTTGGATAGGATGCCAGTCCATTGCAGGGTAGCCATTCACACACTATGGACAATTCAATATCAGCAATTCACCTACATTGCATGTCTTTGTACTGTGGGAGGAAACCAGAGTACCTCAAGGAAACCCACACAGACACTGGAAGAACATGCAAACCCCACACAAACTTAGCCAGATTCGAACCCATGCCTGAACTGCTCAAGCACTCGCTGTACCACCATGCTGCTCCTCAATATCTTTTGAGTTAAATTAACACATAAAAAGAAGCAGAGTTGAACAATTTTACAATCTTTGTCATGACATTTGAGGAACATTCCTTGATGTTCCACAAATGAACATTCCTTGATTTCTTGAACATTACTTGGAAAAATATTACATTATTTTTATGTCTGTCTCACAATCTCCCACAACACTTTACTATGTTGTCTCCCATCTCAGGCAAAAATAACCAAAACAGACAAGAAATAACAGCAAATAGATGGGGTAGTATGTTACAATTAGCAAAATTTTAGACAGGATGCACAGTTAGGCAGTGTCACTCTGAGCAATCATATGACGTGGCTGTTGTGTTCAGCAAATCCAAATATTTATAGCGTGAGGACACTGTCAAAACAACACATAAAAGTCCTGCTTTCTATATAATAGGAAAAAAGTCCTCTATTTTATTTATGTAAAGATTTTTTTTGAAGAACATACAGTAGCCTTGTATTACGTTGCAAATCCCTACCAAGTGAGAGGGAGGGTGGTGCTTAAAGTGAGAGTACATCTTTAATGTTAAAAACATAAAGAAGAAATAATACCTCAAAATGTACAAGACTCCTTTGAAGAAAATAGAAATTTGGTGGTGGTAGGGTTACAGCACATATCTCTCGCAGTACAGTACGTGTTTCCGAGGTCTTGTCGACTCTTACTCCTGCGTTCTATTCTGTGCTTCCACACTGTTCATACACTGATTATACAGCATCTTAAATATATATATTTTTATTTCTATAATAAGCCAAAGCTTCTTGAAATACTAGCTTTGCCTTTGGCATTTTGTTTTTAATATTAAATAAATGTGTTTTGTTAACGACCGACAACCAGTTTTCGCGGCAGAATAAGGAAAATTAGCAACGATCCGCTCGCATTACCAACGTTTTCCATCATTTCTATTGGAAATATAGTCCCGCTGTATACACTTTAATTTAAGACGCACTTTCCGCCCCACGATTATTAGCGATATAGCGGACACCATTCCATACTGCTGCGCAACAGGCCGAAGGCAACGAAGGGGTTAAGTGTTCGCCGCGCGCGCTGGAGGAGCTCCGGAGCGCGTCGACACCCCCTACACACCAGCCTCAATGCCGCACGAGTTCGCACGAAAAACTTTGGCCCACGTGCAGATCCTTGCAAAACATAGTTCACGCACATAATTCTGAGCCTGTCATAAAACGCAGCGGGACAAACGTCGTTTGAAACGACGACGACGGCGCGCGGAGAGACGTTTTTTAAAACGAAACAACTCACCGCGTGCACTTCGCATGATGCGAGGAGAACGAACAAACACAGCAGCGGAAACCTGAAAAAGAGACCAGACTTAGATTAATAAATTAACAAATACCGGAGGCTGCACACAATCCGCAGGCCACAAAGAGGCAGGACAGTGACACACACACACACACACACACACACACATACGAAACGTGTACTTGCCATGAGGTGCGTTCTCTCCAGCGCGTCCCGTCCATTCGAACCTCGAATTTCATTCCCACCGCCCGCTACTCGTCCAGTGCGATCACACGGCTAGTGCATTTCACCCTGGGACAGGCATTTCACACCAATCTGTGCACCGCCGCACCAGCAGAGTTAAGCATTTACACGGCATCTGTTGCACAAACTAATCATGCCAACCTGGAGTGTCTGCGCTCGCGAGCAGGACGAGTCGAGTGTTGGCGAGAGTGACAGCTGTGTGTGTGTGTCATGAACTTCAACTAAAAGACAGGCAACAATAATCCCTTAGATGATATTCAACAGCGTCGTAAATAAATACTTACTGCGGCGCCGCAAAGTTTCTCCGATCGCCTGCGTCCAGATGTGCGCGACTTTTTTTTTTGGCAAGCAAGGCGCGCGCCAGGTGTGGATGCGACCCCCCCCCCCCTCCGCCTATCCAGAGCAAAACGGGTTCAAAAATGAAATAAAACAATAGGGAATAAAGACTTAGTCTAAAATGGTTTAAGATGAGGGCGAAACATTCAGCAAGCAATGAAGAAATGCAAGTGTTGCTTCTTTAGACACAGTGAGTTGTCTAAGCGGGGGAGGTGAGTTTCAAGGGGGGTGTGGTTGAGGGACCTACAAGAAGTTTCTTAGCGTACAAAGTCACATCGGCGTTGGGGAGCAAAGATGAAACCGAACGGAGACCATAAGCTCCGTTAAAACACAAGTCGAACTGATCAGTTCCGAGGCAGTCGATCGGTGTCCTTTGCGGACACTTCTGCACGTTGGTAAATAATAAGAAGTGTCACCGATCTGCACCACAGCAATGGTGCCCGTGAAGAGCTTCTGGCTTCTTCTCTCCATACTTCTCTGCAAGACAGACTGGTCCGGGGCTGCGGTGAGTACCTGTTAAACACACAGCGACTTTACTATGATATGACCTTGCCTTAGGCTTATATTTAAGAAAGTGCAATATATTTGGGGTTTCCAGTTCCGATCTGGAGCTCTGAAACATCACGTCACAAGTTTGGCTGTATTTTGTAATAATGGAAAATGTTAGGAGTGTCCTTTACTGAAGTTTAAAGAAATACATCATCATTCCTATGCTGAGTAGTTTCTGCCGTCTATATAATATCCCATTTGTATCGGAAGCGACAATTCATTTGGTTCAATGCGTAATTACGCGCAATTTGATTTGCGTGTATAAGTTAAAAGTTAAATAATCGATGCACCAGAGGGAACCACAGAAAGCTCCAGTGTCCAGCTCAACAGTTTACCAGCTGCTATTATACATCAGTATTAACAACTGTATTTAAGTGCTTTTAGAAACGGCGATCTGATCTCCATGAACTGTGTCCGACAGTAACGCGTCACAGACCCTCGGTAACGTGCCCCGCAGGTGTCTTTTTACTGGAGGGTGGGGGATGCCGCTGCTTCGAGGTGAACATCCTGTGGATAGTTACACGTGCAGCCCAGGGTCCGACCGGTGTGAGGTCTCGGGCCTGCGCGCGCTTGCTGGGGCTTTCCCAAGGAAAGGTGTGGGGGGGGGGCATGGTTGTGTACTTTGTAGTCTTTTCCCAGCAATGATCCACGAGATCTGAGTAATTCACATAAATTGTTCTTAGTATGGAGCAGCACAATAACCTCTCATTATTCAATAAATATTTCAGCCAGTAAAAATAATAATAAACAACATCAAAAACCCTAAACATTCATAAATCACCTTGTTCCATTGGAGATATATACATTATACATCTTCATGTGCTAATGCTACAGGTAATCCTCCTTTCCTCATTCAGAATGCTTATTTTCATGTCAAAGGATAAAATATACACTATACATACATTTATGACAACGGAGGGGAAACCTCCTCAGTCAATGAGAACAGGTGCAGTCACTGAGCATAGCCTATGACCTCTCAAAACTCTTCACATGTCCCTATTTGGGTATGCTTCTTCTATAAAGGAATTGTAACTCTGTAGGAGTGCCTCAGCAAGAGTGCCTCTGTGTCCTTTAAAAAAATAGGAATTATTGGCAGAAAGAAGTGCTCAAATACTCTACAAACCCATTTCAGCTCCTTAGGAGAGAACTTTTGGGTCCGATACCTATCATGAGATGCTTCGATAAGCTCCAGCATATAAGTAAACAAAAACTGAACAGGAAGATGCGTCTCTAAGGTAAAGAAACCTGCTGCACAGTAATATGAATCAGTGAAAAAACTAAAAAAGTTACTCATTACACGTCACTATTATAGAGGATTTTTATAGATTGTGTTTTATAGTTTGATTTTTACAGGCCGTGGTTTCAGCCCTTAGCTGAGCATGCCAGATGTTTGGAACCCACTTCTGTGCTAGCTTTACACTTTATAATAGCGGGTGCAAGAACTAGGGTTGTGACCAGAATGGTGCATGTTCACATATGTGAAAAGTTGTACTGTTTTGTACTTGAATGGTTTCATATACACACACATTTTCTGAACCGTTTGTCCCATACTGGGTCGCGGGGAACCGGAGCCTAACCCGGCAACTCAGGGTGTAAGGCCGGAGGGGGAGGGGACACACCCAGGACGGGACGCCAGTCCATCGCAAGGCACACCCCCAAGCGGGACCCGAACCCCAGACCCACCGGAGAGCAGGACCTGGTCCAACCCACTGCGCCACCGCGCCCCCCTGGTTTCATATAATTTACTTGAAATGTAATTAGCTTAAAAGTAAATTGAAAATTGGTTGGTGTATGCTTTACATTAAGAGTAACGAGAGTGCTCTATGTCAGCCGTATGAGCTGTCTGAGATGCTGCAAAAATAACAAAGACTCCCATTGCAGTTTTACCGTATTTGTTTAACAGACAAGTCCCATATAGTTTGTGCTCTAGCAGGCACCTCTAGGTAATACATGGGCTTCTGTTACCTAGGTATGTAATTTTTTTTAGGCTACATATTGAGATACTTTTTAACACTATATTGCTCTAACATAGACTGTGATTTACGTTTCTTTTTATATCTTATGATTTTTGTTTTGAGTAACACAGTGAACTTCCACCCACTTTGTGCTTCTTTACTGAAATGATAGACTTATTCAAACATGTCTGAAGCTGATATAGAGGTTCATTTTACTACTTTCGTCATTTACAGTAGCCTGTTTTTCCAGAAGATACTGAGTTACTGAATGAGTAACTACTTGTACTTTGTGCCCATGCTACATCTTTCCTTAATCTGTTTCACAAGACATGTTTGTATGCACATTGTGGCTTTTGGCCCTATTTTTTCTTCCTGTGACTTTCTGTTTTAGTGCAGACCCCTGTGTGAAATATTTTGCTTGCAGCATAATGTAATTTTCAGAAGTAATTATAGTTTAACATTTGGGCAGGTTTGTTCCTTCAGTGGCCATTAGAAGTGCTGGTATACAGTAGTGCAATGCATTGCTGGATTATCTGTGTGCTCGGTCATGATTCCTAAAGGTCATGGACAAGGAAAACACAAAGCAGAAATAACTCTGAAAAAGTGTTTTCTAAAGATGTGTGTTATTTTTCTGTTCAATATGTTGGATGAAAATGGATTTTTCTAACGTTCTTTGAACTTCGTTTTTCACACACTCACTCACACACCACCACAATTTTTGCTCCTTGTGATGAACCTTCAGTGTCTGGGCATGGGGATATCTCAGTGCCACCTGTATTGTGTCTTTATGAAAATAAGAAAAGTTGACAGAACATGATGTTCTAATAGAGTTAAAATAATATTTACTTCTGAGGAATAGTGTATTGTTCAATGGAGTCTACAAGAGAAGAAATTTCTGATGTGGCTCAGTAAATGGCAGAAAATACATTTAAAAAGAACTGGAAAGACTTAGTTGCTTCAGTGTGGATCATACAGTTATGAAATATCTCTTCTTGGCTATATTGCATATTGACTTCAGTTCTCTGTGCATCATGCCAGAGTTGAATAGACATAAGTGTTGTGAAAGGAAGCCGAATACAGCCAAAAACAATCCACTTTAATTGCAATTTTAGGTAGACAAGTACCCTCTTCATTACCCTCCTTGTTAGTTTAGCACTAATCAGGTATAACCAACTGATCTTGTTTAACAGCTGCATCTGGTTCTTTTACAAAAATGGTGCAACAGCTGTATGAGAACATGGGGAACGATGTAGGGCTCATGGGGAGAAGAATTCCTTGACACAGGAATTACTGACATGTTGAAACCACGGGAATCTTGTGAAACACAACCCTTCGAACATATACCGTTAGCATATGCCTAGAATTATGGGAATATAGGAATGAAACCATGTTCCTGCTCCTTGCACCTCAGTCATGACTGTTAGAATATTCACACTGGGATTAACTTTCTGACTTCCTGTACCATTCTTCCCCTCTAGCGGTGTATTCTTGAGGTTTATACCCTACCCCCATCCCTCCAGACTGGCCTTCTGACCTTTCTGGAGAGAGAGCTCCAGCCCTTTTCTGGCTCGGCTCTGTACGGGCTGGTTGGAGGAGGCACCCATTCAATCTCCGGGCAGGTCCTGCTTCGTCAGGAAATGTTGGACAACAAAGGGCGACGGGAGGGAGGCTTGGCTGCTTGAGGGAAAATTTTATTACATTTCTTTCCAGCCCAGGAGAACACTAGGGTTGTGGGTCACCTCGTTTTGATTTATGGTTCTCTCCCCTCACAGTTAACAGGAACAGAGTCTGTCTGGAAGGTGGTGGTGGCACTGGGATGTATTGTTAGAGCACTCAACCACTATCAGCTGTAAGCACATGTGAATAAAGCACACAGGCTGAATTCAGTGCAGGAGGAAACAAGATATTGCTGCGCTGTCGCAGCTGAGCCTGGCCGTTTCCTTTTAGATTAATGGTTTTTTTTGCAAAATAATCAGGTATTTATATTTTTCTTTCCAAAATTTGTATGTACTGGAGCTTCACACCTTAAGCTGATTTTGTTGCTGTGTCTAAAATAACATCTAACTTAAGCACCCGAATGAGTTTTTAATAGAAAAGCAAACCACAGTGACACCAAAATCCCATGGTGCTATAATAGTGAAAAATGAGTGACGCTTGTGCTCTGGCAACGGTAAATCACTCCATTTTTAAGGACAGATTAGCATCGCTCTGTCTGGTCAATGAATGGATGTGGGGTTTTTGTGGACCCACTGTACATCTCTCGTGGTTACAGGTAGAAAACAGGATCCTGTCCTCAATCAGTCAATGACTAGCACACCTCAACATTGATTCGATGCATTGTCCCTTATTTGTGACCCCTTGTATTGCTGGGTCAATGCTTTTGGGTAGGATTGTTATGGCAAGAGACTGTTAAGGTGTGGTATTTACTGAGCTTGAGGAATGTCAGAGGAATTTCTGACGGGTAGCCTAAGAATAGTGCCAAAGCTGCTCACAAACTGCCCCAGAATCATCAGTTAGCAAGAAGACTAACAATGGAGGAATGGCTGATTCAGATGGCTGCACTAATGCAGGAAATCTCTTGGTGAACATCTACAAATCTTTCTGCACCCTCGAGTCCCTTTCATCTGTTCTGGGACGGAGAATGGAGTAAAGTATCACCTCAACGCTGAAGATGAGTGCAGAATGGTCAGCCAACGTGAGCAGTGCCGGTCTACATGTAATAGATTGCCCATCTGAAGTGCTAAACTATCAGTGTAGGCATGACCAGCTCAATATTTTCAGGTTTTTGGTTTAGTACCAATAGAACTAAATTATTCTGGAAAGCAAGACAGTGCCAGCTAGAGACCTGCGACCACTTCATTAGTCATTAGTCTTGCTTACAGGCTTAGGCCAACAGGTAGAAATAGTCTGGTCTGTGCCCAATTACCTATTCTGTGAGCTCATTTTTGTATCTGGTAATGGAGTCATCTAACTGATGGCTACCATATGTATTCTGCAGTTTAGCTAAAAGTGCCTCTTTTCTGAAGTATCTCATACGTATATCTCCCTGCCTGAAAGGTATGAGCTCACGTTGAGTAGCTGGGTTTGTTTCGTTGGCTCGTTGGGCTTCGACAGCTGCCAGAAGAAGAATGTGTTTTTTCAGCTGTGCTGGGCTCCACCATGCTGTAAAAACGGGCAGACAGGACTGGGCATTTAGAGATGACCCATGATCTTCAGCCCAGCATGCACCACTGAGGGTGGAGCTGAGTCTGTCCTGGGTCCGGTCTGGTTCTTTTTGTTCATGTTTCAGGACTTTGATGACTAATTTGAAGCTGACGCACAAGTTTATTCATCTGGCTCTTCATCCAGCCATCCATCGGGAGGTTGTTGTGTACAATGAAAGAAGTAAAACAAATTCAAGTCAGCAAGGATGCCCTATCAGTCAGTCCTATTGGACGGTTCTGCATATCTTAACATTGCTGAAGAATTGTTTGTCTTTGGATGTTGTGCTACAGGACAATTAGGTTGCACCCTTTAAAGCCAGCTTCCTTGATATCACTGAAGGCTTGGCAACATTGCTGTTGCGGCTCTTTTGATATTTCGGTTACTTCGGTTTAATTACTTCCCATCTGTGCTGCCATTTAGCATTTTGACCAGCCTTTTGATTACGATTCTGGATATAAATCTCTTGCAGAATGGCCGCAATATCTGAGATCGGTTTACTTTGTGATACCCAGAGCCCTTTAATGGTTCAATAGCGCAAACTGTTTTAAATTGCTAAGAAGTATTATCACATAGGTTATAGTGCCTGTAAATCTCCAAGTACCAGTTACTGATCAGTGACACTCAGTTCAGGCAGACATTCGTAGTCAGGCTGTGCATTGTTGAGTCTCTGTCGATGGAGGTATTTAGGCGACATGGATGTTGGGGGCAAGGAATCTATGGGTGTGAACATAAAGGCTGAGGAGCCCTCAGTATCTCCTGTTACTTCACCAGCTACAAAGAGCAGAACCTGCAGAGAACCTTTCAGCAGCATCTTGCCAGTGCCATAGGGGTGGAGAGGTGTTATGGAACATGGGGGCCCATCTTTCAGGGGTTTCTGTTAAACAAACACAGGTTCAGCTCCCCGTGGAATAGGTGAGAAGCTGGGCAAATGAGCGAAAGCGGTGAGAATGTTAACGACCTTTGCAGCGGGATGGAATGAAAACCAGGTGTGGGTGTGTAGTTTTGCTGGGTCCTGCATGAACTACAGGGCACAGCTCATGCTTGAGAGTCTGAATGTTTGCGTTCCTACAGTAAAATTACTGAGATAATTCTGATGATTGCTGTCCCCATGTGACTGGCATAAGGAGGTCCTGTCAATTTTCATGTTACAATTTTCTTTCAATTAGCTGTGGAACAGTGTGATGGTTTGACTTAGCTGTTTATTTCACGGACATATTTGTTCAAATCTAAGAACCCATCACCATCATGGAGTGCTCTGTTGGGACATCGTTGCCATGGTGATCGTTCCAGCAGTGCTGTGGGTGTGGATTGTACACGTCCCCAGAAGAGACAGGGTTTAAATGTTGTCCAGCTCCAGCTTGACAAAGGCCATCACCCTCAAATGGGTGTTGTCTTCAAAGCAGGAAGCTCATTTGCTCTCCAGAATATGGTTTATTTCCACGCTCCATCTGTTGCCCTCATTACCCTCTAAAGTGATATTACACGTGACTGTAGCTATCCAGAGCCGGCAAAATGGGGGTGCAGGTCTTTTTTAACAGGGATGCTGATATTTTCGAAATCTTGGATGTTTGTCCCACTGTCACACCCCCGACCGCGTGCCCAACAACCCCACTTGAAGGAGATTAAGGATGACAGGTATAAAAGCAGCAGCCTGGAAACACCTGATTGTGGAACCTCACCATTAGGAAGATGCAACTCGCTCCTTGCTCCATGACCTGTTTCCCTTGTTTGCTCCTCGTTCTCTTCTCCCCGTTCTTTGCCTCTCTCCTTTGTGTCCCAGTACCGTTGTCTCGGTTGATCCTCGGCTCTTCAGCCCACGGTTTCGCTCCACCAACCATGGTTCTATGTTACTCTCCAAACAACGTCTGCAGATCGCCTGACCCTTACTTGTCCCCAACCACGTCTTCGTCCTTCCCTGACCGGACACAGCACTTGCGATTGAGTCCGTCGACTCCGTCGTCCAAACATGACACCCATCTTTGAAGTTCTTGAAGGGAAGGCAGATTGAAACTCTCTTTCATGATGTTTCAGCTGGATCACAACTGCGACAGAACTGACTGCCCAGCCCACATAAATAAGGGGAAGCTGGGGGCATAGTGGTTAAAGTTGGTGCCTTTGGACCCAAAGGTTGTGGGTTTGAATCCCAGTTGTAATACCCTTGAGCAAGGTAATTACCCTAAATCACTCAAGTAAAATTACGTGGCTGGGTAAATAGTTGTAGGCAGCTCGATACTGTAAGTTGCTGTAGACAAAAATACTGAGTAAATACCTAGTGCATGCTGCTGTGATTTTGATTCACTGAATAAATGTAGAAAATTTAATGGTGTAACAGAAAGATGCTGTTAACCCAGAAAGCTTTGCAGTGGACCCCTCACCTCTACAAAAGCAGACTCTTGACCTGAAAACCAAGCTGAACAGAACAAAGGGCTTCCTGCCTCTCCCCCCACCCTGTGAGTTAGGTGAAGCACGTTTTGTTCTTGCTGGTGAGACACACGTCCAGCTTCCTGTATTGCTATGATACCAGTCTGATCAAATGTTTGCACACCAGTGACGTGATTTTTTTTTAGTTTATTTTTGCTCCAGTGTTGGACTTTGGTGGTGCTGCTGCTTCACAAAATTAACCAGATACTTGTGCTGGTGTCACTGAGCTGTGTGACAAACGCAACATCGATGAGGCAGTGAACAGTGTGCGCAGCCAGGAATGCAGTATTGTTTTTTAAGGTTGCAAGTCGCACGGTGTCTGTGTGCAGTATTTTGTGTGCGGGGTGTGTGTGTGTGTGTGTGTGTGTATGTGCGTGTGTCTGATTTTGGCGTTATCTGATGCTCGGATGATCCTGTGCTTCCCTCAGTGATATTGTTTGTGATTAAAGAATTATGAACAGCTCATGAGAGTGAGAGAAAGAGAGCTGGGTGATGGTTGCAGGATTTTGGTGAAGAACCGAGAACCTCCTGGAAAAAGGGCCCAAGTCTAAGCAAATTTCCACCGGTAGCCGACACCTTTTACTCAAGGTGTTGCAGTCCTGGCAGGATCACTGACCTTCCTCTGGTTCTGTCTACAGGGACGAAGGGGTCAACGCCCTCAGGTGGTGAGCTTGGTTCTGTGTTGGCGGACTCAGGAATGTTCCGGAAGTGCAGTGGGCCTGGCCTTTTCTTGCTTTTGTGACCATAAAAGCAGAGGAAACGCAAAGGAAACGCTGCTGTTTCCACCGTCGCCAAGTTAGAAAAGCAAGGAAAGAAAGGAGAAAAGAGGAATTTGCAAAGTGTCAGAGGCGAGGGTTTGCGTCTCAGGGAGGGCAGGCGTTCTGGCACGGACAACAGCACGAGGAGCCCGAGTTCCTTCTCAATACCCTATTTGTTCAAGCAAAAGGGAGAAACTCCAGTCCTCCCATTCTCTGCTGTTTAGCTTCTTTCAGTTGAACTTCTCGGCTCTATTTTAAGCCCCGAGCTCCTCCAGTCAGACCCTCATCGCAGCAAACCGTTAAAATCGTCTTAACTTTCTTGTTTTCGCTTTTTATTGTGTGCTTCAGTTTGGAGAGTCAGATGACCAGCTCCAGGCCTTCTGGGTTAAAAAGTGCTCCCATGCTCTCTTTAATTTTGCCCTTTCTGCCTCTGAAATTAAGCTTTTTTGAACCTTCCAATTGGGGACTTTTAAATTGACAGTATTATTAGTGCCGTCCCAATAGTGAACAACTTTATTGAATTCGCTGAACTTTGCCCACAATTATGGTAACTTATTTAATTATAGCACAGCTGGGGCAAATTAAAGGGACCAGACAGGGGGGGAATCTTTCATGGAGGGTTCTTTACCGTCCGTAAGACCGCGGGAGTGTGTTAAGTTTAAACAGCACTACCTGAATCCTTTCTGCGAACAAGTGCCTGAATATTCCAGCAGCTCAACAGCTCTGCATTATTTTGGGTGCCATAAATATTTTAGTGAAGCTTAATTAAGACTTGTTTCCAGCCTGGATGGAGATCTCTGTGGCGTTCGTAGCATATGCAGCTGAAATCTGCAATAGGTGGCGCCATCTGGTTCTTAACAGAAACACCAGGGGCAGGTGCGGCAAAAGGATTGTGGGGGATTTTCACGTCATGGGACTTTTTCTGTGTGGATCACGACAATCGCGTGGAGCCAAATCCTGACAGGTGCTCCTAGAATGCAGTGCATGTGTCTGTTTTTCAGGAAAAAACCAAACGAGCTGCCCAAACTGGCCGCATAGGTGTGCATAGATATGCAAGAGAGCATAGATCTGCTGCTGAAAATGCTCACTCACAACTGCAGAATGGACCCAGCAGCCCTTGAGTGCTTCTCTGAACAAGAGAGATCGGTGCACAGGCTCATACAGCCTGTAGCTGAGACATAGTTTCCTTCGTTGAGTAGTGGCAAAGAGTAAAGAGCCATGGTAAAGATAAACATGTTCCACAGAGGACACCAGCTCCTACAACGCATTCGTGTCCCCTCAGACGCAGAAATGCGGATCCTGCGGCTTTCGCCCCTGTGTCCTCTGATTAAAATCTTAATCCTGGGGTGACCTAGGACAGCAGACCGCCATACCATCTGAGTTTGGGCGCTCCGGCGATAATCAGCTGTGGAATTCCTCCTTGAGACATTTGGCTCCAGTCTATGAGGGTCCAATGGCTGCTACTGTTGCGTGACCCACAGCCCGTGTCACATCAAACGGCAGGCAGACACCGACTTTGTGAAGAGGATGAGGAAACAAATGGAAACCCTGTTCATCAGTGGTGTCTGCAGTTGGGTCACCTGCTCTTTTTCCCCTCAGAGACAGAACATGTCCCAAAGAGGCCCCCTGACACCGATGATTATAATCATCCTTTATTAATCCCTGCGAGGAAAGTCCCTCAAGCTGCTGCTATGCCAGCACCGCATATATGTGTTTGGGTGGTAGCAAGAAACCCAGACACACACGGAGAACAAGCAAACTCCACCCAGACTCAGCAGGAATCGAAGCGGCGTTCTCTCATACCGGCTTTCCGCTGCGCCACCATGCCCACCCTGCACAGTAACACCAGGGGTTCCTTCTCTGTGCTGCTTTCACTTCATTATTTCTTTACACTTCCCATTACCATGGGAAGCCAGTTTTATCCCATCATGATAATTCATAGGCCATTCTTGTATAAATTCTATAAAAAGAGGCCAGAAAGGATTCCTTCACACAAATGATTAAGAGACAAACACAGTCAGTTTGTTAACCCTATGGGGTAAAGGGGGATACCAGATTAGAAATCTCCAAAATATTCACAGTTTCACTGTGACACCAGATGCCGGTGGGTGAAATAACTCAGTGATGACCATTCGCTGCTTTAGGCCAAGATCTTGTGAAGCATCTATTAAACCTACCAATTACCAACCAGGGGGTCAGAGGTCAGGGGTCTTGTCAAATCTGAATCATCTGTTAACTGCTCAGCTCTGCAAGGTGTTAGAAAGGTATGAGTTTCTTAGATCCTGAAGCAGGAAAGTCACAAGGCATATGGGTCGTGTATGTTTCATATTATTATGGATCATCTTATCAATAATATCTTGTCATATTATTATGGAAATTATTCTGGGGTAGCAGATAGTGTAGCGGTTAGTGCTGCTGCCTTTAGGTCCAAAGGTTGCTGGGTTGAACCTTGCCTACTGCTATAGGGCCCTTGTGCAAGGTACAGTATTTACCCTAAATTGCTCCAGTAAAATTAGCTTGCTGTATAAAGAGGTAAATAATTGTAGGTACCTTTAGAGGAAAGTGTCAGGTGAATGTATAGATCTAAAGTTGTCTCTGTGAATTTCTGTGTCTACCGTTGACTGCTCCCTTCAAAGCAGGACAATTCATAAAGTTTTACTTTCTTAAGATTGAGCGTGATTTTTTATCACTTTTAACATCCTGTTTAGTCGAAACTTTATCCAAAAAACGTACAGTGACCGATGCATTTCTACACCGAAGTAGAAGCACAGAGTGAGGCGTGAGCTGCTAACGTTCGCGTCCATAGCGTAGACATGTCCACTACCTGCTGCCCCAGCGGACTTTTTTTGTTTGTTCGAGGCTGTTCTGTGATCCCCTGGGGTTCACAGAAGGCTGGGGTTATGGAAAACACAGCCGGCAGTGAGGGCAGGAACACAAAACTTCCTGTTGTATGTCAGAGATTTTGACTTTGTTGGGAGACTGTTTGTTTGGGCTTAACCTTGATGCTGAGTGAGAATTCAGGCTAAGGAATCACTTCCAGGTGCCTCATGTGGTTCTGCTTCTCAGGACAGAGGGCTTATGTTCTTGTGATAATGGAGAAAACAGAAACACGCCAGGGTTAAAGCCCTGTTGACATTTCCCACACAAACAACGTTCTTTTCAATAAAGCAAGATCTCGTTTTCCAGTAGAAATTTGGCAGAAACACACAACCAAGACGTGAATTTAGGAACACGGGGAGTTACGCTACACTCGGCATGAGCTTCCAGCAGACGCTGCCAGGCCCATCACGAGAAGCTGCTTTGAAATTCTGCAAAAGGCCGGGCCTCCCACACTACGCTCCAGCAAGAGGCCCAGCTCCCTCCCAGCGAGCAGCTCCAGCACATCTTTCACTGGATGGTGAGGTGTGGCCTGCAGTGTGGTGGCAAGGTCTCTCGAGCTCGAGCTTAGTCTGTATAGCATCATCACACCCTGAAAAACACCCAACCACATAACCGAATGTGTTCAAACTGTACAGCACCAGTAATTCAGAGAAACCACATCTAACAACGTGACCTCAGGCCAGACGCCAGACAGGACCATCACTCCACAAAAACCACCCAACCACATGTCACCATCGTAGGTCACACGCTACAGGACTATTGTCCAATAAAAACCACCGCTCTTCATCTATCCACTTGACCAAAGATTTTTCTTGACCACCACACTATGGAAACCACCCAACCACACAAGCTCCAAGAGGGTAGGACCGTTGTCCCACAGACACTATTGCAAATGTGGCATCTGGTGCCATGACCACAGGGTGGCCTCTGTGCACGTGATGTACCCTTTGTTCTTCCACCAGACCAGTGGTCTCTTTGTCTTTCATAGCAGAAAGATTGAGAGACCACTGTTCTGGTGGAGACTTTCCAGGAGCTCCTGACATGCAGCAGGTTTCAGGAGTCTTGCTGAGGTTAGTGAGGTTGCGAAAGAGGTCTGTGACCTCCTAACTCAGGGCAGCTATCTGCAGCCCTCCACCAACCCCCTCACGACACCTGCTCCACCGTGCCAAACATGGTGTGGGGCCTGCAAATGCAGAACTATGGGACCCCTTGACCAAGTGCTTGCAACCCTGGCTCTCTGGGTCTGGGGTCGACAACTGGTCTTTTAATGAGCACATTTAGTAAACCCAGCCTTTGAATTTACTGGCCACCCAAGTCCTAATGGGTCACACATGGAGTCTAGGATCCATGGAATTCTAGATGTTACTCTCATTACATGGGTAAGAGGAGCTTTCTTTACCTTAATGATGCCCATCGTTCAGCACAGCTGAGATGCTGCGAGCCCAGAAAAATTGCAGGGAAAAGAGAAACAAACAGAAAGTTTCGTTCAGGGGTACGATGACCACGGGGAGAGAAAGGAAGGCCCGCCCCGGTTGCCAGTCCCAAACGTTTCCCGTTGAAGCAGATAACGCAGGGAGCCGTTCTCCCCGGCACACACAAATGGGCCTTTATTTTAGTTAGGGAAAAACAAAGATAATAACAGACTGTGCAGATAAGAGCATTTCAGCTCAGGACACTGTTCCTCTGTTAATACTTTGAATACATGTGGTTATAGAAAAGACTTTTTTTAAAGCACGGCGTCTTAGAGATGGAGCCAATAAATTTGATTCTTGAACGCACACCTAACTACCGTTCATGTTCTCCGGGCGCCTTGGATGCAAGAAAGCTGTTCCTCATGGCACTGTTTCCAGATTGAGAGCTCAGTGTATTTATGTTATCGTTTTGTATTTATGTCATCAGTCCAGGGCAGTCGAAGCTCCTGTTTTAACAAAGACACCACCTAGGGTGAGCAGAGACTGGAGAGTGTGCTTGCGCCCCCTGTCGATTGACTGGGAAGCTGCACCTTGAGAAAGCGAAGGCTTCAAGGGTGGCTCTCAAAGTGACTCCAGGGAATAATCCGGAGCGAGGTACCCACCCTTTAACCAGGGATGGATGGCAGCTGCTGAGAGAGGAGACAGTGTCCCTCCTGTGGGGATGAGTAGGGAGAGAACTCTTATATTGTCACAGCAACGTATGAGAGGGGTTCACTGTGGTCCAGCAGGGCTTTCTTCACTGCGTTGACCTTCTGGGCCCTTAACTGAAGAAAGAGTACTCTCAATTTCCTGAGACTCACCCAAAGAGCTCCTAATACAAAGCACGAGGGTCTCAGCAGGGGGACGACATAGAAAGGCTCTTACGGTGGCGCTCAAGGAGTGGCAGAAAAGCACGACGGGCTGCATTAGGTGCCATCGCCCACTCAGTAACGGAATCTTTCCTTCCCCTGTGCGTAGAAATTCCCTTCTTCCCTAACACGGAAAAGGCAATGTTGATGCTAACCAAGTGAAAAGACACCCTGGGGGAATCTCGTTCTAACATCTCCGATGCAACCTTTCGGAAGTTTCTGTCCTCATGTGCTGCTCCATGGCTCCCTTGCTCCCTGTGGAATAGCTTCCCCCTCCTTTCGACATGCTCATTATTTTAAGATCCTATCGGGAGGTTTTTTCCCCAAACTAAAGGAGAGCTATACATACCAGAGCACTTCTGCTCAAAATCACGAAGACGCGTAGAGAACCAGCCCCGTGTTCTCTCGCCTTCCAAAGAGAACACCGTGCCAGACAGCATGTGGATATTTACTTAACCTGCATGATTCCTTTCAGAAGCGGTGTGATTCGTAGAATATGCGCGGACTTTAACTCAACATCTGGACAAAATATGAATTTCACACTCAGATGAATTAAGACTGGGAGAGAGGGTCTCCATTGGGAAGAGCTGCACGTGACGATTATGGGACTCGAAAATAAACAAGAGCCTGAGAACGAGTATCGCTGCTGAGTGCGAGGGAGGAGAACATGACTCACTTTGTCCGCTGTCTCGTTCCGCTCCTTAAGTTTGGCCGTCACCGTTCGGTAGTTCGTCCACTTTGAGCCCCACTCAGTCGAAGCGGTGAGCAGAAGAAGGGCATTTCATTGCGAAAGAACTTCAGGCTATTTTGCATTATTTTAAAGTTACGTTTATTAAACGACACTTTTCTCCGAAACGACTTACAGTGTTGAGTTTCCGACAATATTTACCCATTTATACAGCTGGGTAATTTTTCTGGAGCAATTTAGAGTAAGTACCTTATTCAAGGCTACTACAGCTGCAGGTGGGATTTGAACCTGCAACCTTTTAGATGCAAAGGCAGCAATTCTAAGCTGTTTTTTTAGGGAACCTCACACAGGACCCTGTACAAGATGTTGTCTCCTAGACCCCTTTTCCTTCCAGCACCGGTTACTCCGCCAAGGACTCCTTAATCTGGGATCTGGATTTATTATGTCAATAATAGTCACAAATCTGTGTCTCTTTCATATCTGTTTTGTCTTTTTTAAATCTTCCTCATCTCATGTTTGGGCTCGTGGAGATGTATAACGCACTGAAAGGGGAAATATAAAGTACATTTCAAAGACACATCTGACACTTTGATTATCCTCTAGATCAGAATGTTTTGATTGTAAAGTCCGATTGTGTTCGCTCGAACCCGAGCACCGAAATGCGCGCCCAAATAATATGCTGTCCTGGTTTTCGTGCCGAGCTCTGAGGGTACACTGCTCAAGCGTACCATGTTTGGGCTGCTTCCGAAGGTGCCTGTCTGAACAGTGGATCTGCTGTGGGGTTGTTTGGGTGGGGAAGAGGGGCCCCAGACCAGCCCCTCCGCACACGGATTCTTCCGGCCCGCTTTCAGAGATGGTATCCGGGGTCAAGGGTAAGTGGACAGAACACAAAACCGTTGGAGATGATATCCTGCATGGTTTTGCTCCGGTGACTTCACTGACTGCCGTGGGAAGAAGAACCTTTGGCATGTGGTTCTATGTTCTTTACAAATCTCATTGTGATTTCAGGAGTTACAGAAATATTTTACCAGGAGTTTTACTGAACCTCCTGTCTTCCTGGGCGGGAAACGTACCGGAGGTTTCTCTGACACTGACCCACACGTTCTTCCCAGTGCGGGTTTTGAAATGGAAAAGCATTAAATGGCGCCAATGGTGCGTAGAGTTTCGTGAAAGAAACGTGAAATGTTTCGTGCGGTCTGCTCGGGGGGGGGCCGAAGCACACTGGAAATCGATCATTAACCAGGAAGCCTGAAACACCAGATTTTTACCGAATAACTCAGGGTATGGTAAGTACATTGCCAAATGGCACTTCCTGCTGCCAACGGCAATGGCAGGGGGTTGGATTTGACCCCAGGTCCTTTGAGTCCGCAGGCGGCTCAGCTCTGAGTTTGGATGACTTCAGAATTGTTGCTGTCCTGATATTTACTGAGGAACAAATGAAATGCAGCAAATGTTCCCAGTTACACTAATTCATATCACCCTTGGGAATGAAAAACAGGCGGATGGTAGTTTATTTACACAAGCAGATTGCGAACAGGCTCTCATGTCACTCTCCTCGGGATGATAAGGGACACTTGTGCACGGATGAAGTTACTGTCATGTCCACTCTACCGGAATCTGAGTGGACAGACATGACAATGAGGTGGTATCCAGTAGAGACGGGAATGAAGGACATTATAAGAGCCTGCAGCAAACCATGGGCATCTTTCTAAACGCTGTTCTTAACTGGAAAAACATACCCGAATGCATACAGTGCTGCTCGAAAGTATGTGAATCCTGTAGGGATAGTCATTGTTCTTGTATATAATACACACACGCACCTTCTGAACCACTCGTCCCATACGGGGTCGTGGGGAACCGGAGCCTAACCCGGCAACTCAGGGCATAAGGCTGGAGGGGGAGGGGACACACCCAGGACGGAACGCTAGTCCGTCGCAAGGCACACCAAGCGGGACTCGAACCCCAGACCCACCGGAGAACAGGACCCGGTCCAACCCACTTCACCACTGCGTCCCCCTTCTTGTATATAATATTAAAATAAAATTATAAAATAAATAGATTATGATTTACACACCTGACTTGACTCACCTACATGGTGTAATCAGTGCAACTTCACATTTCCACATTTTTTTGCACCTGTACTTCTTGTGTGTTTCTACTGCACACACGATTTCCTCTAAAGCAACACATGGAACTGGTCATTACACACCTATTATGTCCCACGAGAAAGATACAAACAAGGAAATGATCCTCATTTATAACCGTTTCGTGGTGAAAGTAAGGGACGCGGGGTTCACATACGTTCAAGCGGTGCTGCACACACGTGCGATACTGTGTGTATGTGCGCACACGTGTGTGTACATGGCAGTGTGAGAACATCTTTCCACTCGAGACTGGACTGGACTGGTCTCAGAGAGAAGGGCCGGGTTGGATCGTTACTATGAAAACCAGAGCGGACTCCGGCACTGATCCACATACTGATCCAATTACCTAAACATGGGGGGCGGACTGGGTTGGGGGGGGGGCGTCGCGCCTGCTGCTCTGGCCACTGAGTTCTTCATGTTGCTGCAGATGCAGTCAGACTTGGCAGGACGCCCCACACGTGATTCAGGGACAGCTGGCTTCGGGATGTTGGGGGGTTGGAGGGGGGGGTGTGGAAGTCCAGTTCCCAGGCCTTGTCTAGATCACAGTTGGGCTGCTTTAAGCAGAGAGGTATTTACAGTCTTGTTCTATTTTATACTGAGGACTACGAAAACAAGGTAAAAATTCAGGGGACAAACAGTGATTTCCACCACTGGAAATACATTTCCCACCGACAGCGATAGTGAGGAAACAACAATCCGCAACCCGTTTCCCGTTTCCTCCTTGGCCAGACTGTGGAATTACACTTTTCCATATGTGCGTACCTGATGTGGTCTTGCACACGTGCGTTGAGCATTTACGACGCCCGGCCTTGCATGTGACGGGCAAAGAATCGCCCATGAAGTCGGGTCTCCGTTGCTGTCCAGCCAAAGCGGCGCACGTGCGCAACAGTCGGATCGCCTGCTTTACCACCATGAACCCATCTTGACCACACGCTCCCAAATAACGCAGTGTTTCCTTCCTTTCCAGTATTCATACGAATACCTTGATGGATGTGTTCTGAGAGCATGTGCATCATGGCTATTCCATATACTGTTCTATGCACTACTTCCATACCGGTGTTAGGGTTGACAGCCGCAGTCACTACCTGCTTCACATATCAGTAGTTAATAGCTCGAATATGCGCAGTTAATCCTTTATTGTAGAAAGAATAAATATCCCAGCTGACCGGTGAAGAAATTCCATCCTAAACTTATCTGTAGCCACCAGTACATCCTGCCTAAGGCTGAAGTCAGTGAACATGTATTCTCACTTGCACCGCGGCTGGTCGAAGGCTGCGGATGACTGACTGGTCTGCGTTTTGTCCTCAGGGCTGCTCAGGATCATCGTGCGGCAGTTGCGATTGCAGCGGCGTGAAGGGGTCAAAGGTAAGGGCACCTACTCTCACCTCGGTGTTGTTTCTCGCATTTCCCTCTGAAATTTACACTGATTCCTTTCACAGACTCTTTGTCCAAAGCAAATTACCATGATTTTTAACTTGTATTTAGCTGATTGCAGAGCACTGTAACACGCACACAAACGAACACACACTATATAAAATTCAGAGCCACAAGTTCCCCTGAAATACATGTTTTCCCACGGTGGGAGGAAACCAGAGCGCCCGGCAGGAACCCTCGTGAACACAGTAAGAGCAAGGAAACTCCACACACCCTGAGCGCGGATTACACCTACGTCCTGTCGCCAGCACTTCTCGCTGCTCCACTGTGCAGCCCGACTGCATGGAACTCCTTTCCTTCTTCTCTCACGGACCTGGAGAACATGTGAAAGGGTCCGGTACTGACTTGAGATGCACCGCTGCCCCACAACAGTACATAGAGGACTTTTTCGCATCATTTTTCCCCACGGGACGTAAGGAATTGCCCGGCCTTGGGCTAGTTTGCGGGCATAACTGTGGAAAACGGTCAGCTGTAACCCATGAGCCTGGACCGCACTACCAGAAGAAGCCAAGCGTGGCTGGGAGCAGCTGGTGTGAACTGGAGCGTGTTGTGTGCATGACTGGGACCAATCCTCTGAGTGACCTTCTCTAAGTGTGTATTAGTGGACTGAGAGGTGTTTGCATATCCTGTGCATGTTTGCACACACTGTATGTGTTCGCGTGCACTGGGAAAAGGTTGAAATGATGAGGCGTGTTCCTTCTCGCAGGGTCCACGTTGCCTTCGCCAGGACGTGGGGTGTCGGGACCAGCTAGTCGTGACCCTCTGCACTCTTGGGGCTCATACTTCGATTTGGAGCTGTTCACACCTTTCATATTCTCTCGCCGGCCTGTCATTTTCTCCTTCATTTGCCCACCGCAGTAATGTCACTTCCTGCCGCTGACGGCGAGCTCCCCAGCGCCCTGGCAGACGGCCCATTTCCCACAAGCCTGTTTGGTCGGCAACCCCCCCGACCCGTGGAAGCGTCGCGGCGGACCTCCACATCCGAGAGTATAGAATCCTTTCGCGCAGCAGCAGTGAAATAAAGCTCTCGAGTGAGAGGCGCAGGAAGCCCAGCCTGTAGGGCTTCCTAACGGCAAAAGCCGAACCCAACACCGAGTTGCCCCAAATACACCTGCGCACAGGTGTAGAGCGAGTGGGAAATTTGTCCTTCGACATCAACACTCTGTTTTGGCAAAATATGCACAAAAAATGTCATTCGCGTGATTTAACTCGTGTTTCTGCAAAGCATCTTACACTGACTACACTGTGTAATTTTAACTGTGTTAAGACAGGGTAGGTACTTTGCTTTGGGGGTACTATGGCAGGAGGTGGGATTTGAACCTACATTCTTTAAGTGTCAAGCGGAAGTTTTAACTACCCCATTTAGTGTTCTGATTCGACAGCGACGCAGAAACAATCTGACAGACTTCTGGTAACAGAGGACAGGAGGACCCTGTCAGTGATGACAACACAAAGAGCAGTGGCGCCACCTAGTGGTAGGCAGAGGGATTCATCCAGATGTTTCTTTTCTTCCAAATGTTTCTTTCCAGATATTTGTTTCTCTAGCGTGGGTCTGGTACCCATGGTGTCTCAGGTGTGGACTACCTCTGAACTGAACCTGTCTCATGCTCAATGGCGTGGTGTTGTTTACTGATGGTGTTTACTGTGTCCGCTCTGGTTTCTTGCAGGGTGAACGAGGACTTCCCGGCCTGCAGGGCAACATGGGATTTCCTGGAATGCAAGGGCCTGAAGGACCGCCAGGACAGATTGGACCAAAGGTCGGTATGTGAGGGAGGAGATCTCTCTACTTGGGTGTACTGGTCCACCAGGGAGCTAGCAGTGTCCCAGGGTATAGAGGGGGTCGCAGGGTGAGGGGCGAGGGGGGCGGGGTCCCGCTCTCTACTAAGAAGAGATGCGGCCTGGAATGCTGTCTCGCTTTTAATTACTGTGTTTTACCTGTTTATACGACTGAGACTTCTGGAGATGCAGTACTGTTAGCAGCATCTCGGTGTTCTACTCTCTCCACAGGGTGACCGCGGAGAACCAGGCGCATCTGGACACAAAGGAACAAGGGTATGTACTCTTTACCATAATTTCCCCTTTACACCATGTTCTGTGCGTGGAGAACACTCTAAATTACTGTTTCACTTATGCATCCATTTGGAAAATCACACACACACACACACACACACACACACACACACACTGTCTGAAACCGCTTGTCTCCAGCGGGGTTGCGGCGAGCCGGAGCCTAACCTGGCAACACAGGGTGCAAGGCTGGAGGTGGAGGGGATACACTCAGGATGGGACGCCAGTCCATAGCAAGGCACCCCAAGAAGGACTCGAACCCCAGACCCACCAGAGAGCAGGCCCCAGCTAAACCTCATTTGGGAAATATTTATTAAAAAAAGTATCACAAAACAAGGGACCAGCCTACGAAAATACATACCATGTTTCTTACGGTGTGTTTATTAATTCATAACAACAGTATTTTGCGTATGGTGTGGTCAAACTCTCATGGGAACATTTAAGAAAACACTGAAGAATAAATGTAAGTATTAATGCTTAGAGAAAGGCAGCACGAGGGAAGTACCACCTTTTACTCTGACAGTCTTATCCAATCACAACCGATGTAAAATGTAACAACTGTAGTAAAAGACTCAGTACAGTTATTACTTATTCATTTCCCTGATGCTCTTCTGCTAAGCAGCTTGGAGTGTTAAGCTACTTACAGTGATTTATGCAGTGATTTATACAGCTGGGTATTTTTTTACTTCATGAGTTCGGGGTACGTACCTTACTTCAGGGTAAAACAGCAGGAAGAGGTGGGGTTTGAGGACCGGGACCTCTGAGCGTATGGCAGCAGCACTCACCACTGACCACTAACCGTTACGCCACCTGCTGTCGCTACACACCATCGCATACCATAGTGTCTGTGTGCTTTACACAGTAAAGACATACGCTGCGGTTTTGGGGACACTTTTAAACCATAAAAACGTCCATGAGGTAAATAATCAAAAAAGGCTTTGTCCAGACTGTATATCCCATACTTGTGGGACAGACTCTGGACCATCGTGACCCTGTACTGGACAAGCGGTTGCTGATAATGCATGAATTAATGAATGGAAATATAACATTGCAGGACTTGCTAGAAATAATAGTTTTGTTATAGATTGTAAGATATTCTTCAATTTTCACTGTCATGCATAACAATACCTTTAATTCTGGTATTTTAATAAATTTAATATATTCTGTATTTTTTCTATATATATTCTGTATTCTATATTTTTTCCCCATAAGAAATAATGGTACCTGGACCAAATCACAAAGGAAACTGGCCTGATCGGGTGGTTTCGTGGAACAAATAACCCCTGTCCAGTGACTAAAGGGTGTGGTTATGGAAGCGCGATGACTGGAATACCGAGGGCGTGTTTTAATGATATTTTTGTGTCTTTGCAGGGTCCTCCTGGTGCTGCAGGGTTCCCAGGAAATCCAGGACTTCCAGTGAGTTACTTGCTCTCCGTATTTACGAGAGTCCAGTCCACATGAGGTGGGGTACCTGCGTGGGCTGGACACTCAGTCTCCGTGTTTCTTTGCTTCACAGGGAATCCCAGGTCAAGACGGCCCCCCAGGACCACCGGGCATCCCAGGCTGCAATGGGACAAAGGTACTCATCTCTCTTCCATCATGTTTCATTTTTTTAATGTAGCCCTTTATAGCAATATTACCTGCACGTGACTTACTGTCACCTGAAAATATGTAGTTCATGCCAGATTTAGAACGATGATCCCCACTTGCACTACTTCTAACAGTCGTGTTTCCTATGTCCCAGGGAGAACATGGATTACCTGGAATCTCGGGAGAACCTGGCTTGCGGGGCCCACCTGTACGCACAATATCCTGTGCATCACACCCCTCTTTCACGCACAGCATCGCAGCACACAATCACATGTCTCGGAACTGGATTCTTCCTTTGTTTTGCTCCAAAGTCCAACTCCTGCACCATCTGTAGGGTATAAAATAAGGACAGACTGTAATGAGGAGAACTTTTAAGGGACCAAGATCATAAAAAACGTGTTTTAGATTACGTAATTACGGCTACTTGGAGTTATGTGTGTACGTGCGACCGTGAGAGTTGTTGGATATGCTATAAACTGTAGATGGGAGCGTTTCATATATTAAAAGTACTTTTTTCTTCAGGGTATCCCTGGAATTCCAGGAATGAAGGTAAGGACAAACCCTGTCCATGGTTCATTAAACATTCGTCGAATGTGTGTCGTTTGCTTGACTTTAGTGGACGTCAAGTACTTGTCTTCAGTGTGTTTATTTTAAGGCCTTGACATTCCATGTGTCTGAAATATTTTCTTGTTTCCATGGTGACTTTTCATGTGTTGGAAAATCAGATGCGTGGCATGCGCGCGTCCCGTGTACAGCTCAGACCACGTGCTCGTAGTTCTATGTAGCCCACTCACCTCTTTCTGTGCCTCAAGGGTGATCCTGGTGGTTTAATTGGAGGCTTCATCCCTCTGAAGGGTGAGAAAGGATCGCCTGGAAATCCAGGTCTGTTGGTACGTATAGATCACACACGCACGCACACGCTGACTGACGGAAAGCATTTGTCCTAAGCGGGGTCACGGCAAGCCGGAGCCTAACCCGGCAGCACAGGGTGCAAGGTCGTCGGAGGAGGGGACACACCCAGGATGGGACGCCAGTCCGTCGCAAGGCACTCCAAGCAGGACTCGAACCCCAGACTCACCAGAGAGCAGGCACAGGCCAAACCTGCTGCACCACCGCGCCCCCTGTATAGATGACAGTGCTTTTTTATTTAGCATCAATGTTGGTCAATTAGAAAAAAAATTGCTTTTAACACATCCTATGCGATGTCCTCCAGTGGGAATTTGTCGAACAAACAGGCCGCTGTGTGGTGCGTTTAATCCTTTGTTTCAAAATATCTAACATGTACAGTTCATCTAAACTTTATTTGTTTTGCTTCCCACAGGGGCAACCTGGGATGCCAGGGACCTCTGGTCCATTTGGACCACCAGGGCCAGCGGGAGTCCAAGTGAGTGAAATCTTGATCGTTTGCCGGAACCGATTTGCAAAACACCTCATGCCAGCAGTCAAACATCCTGGCCCTACACACACACCCACCCACCAAAACACCTACATATGTGTGTTTCTTGCTCACCGTGGGGACATCCCACTGATTGACTTCATTTAATTTAAATACTCCAAATGTCATCTGAACAAAACTTCAGAATATACAGCAGACTCTCATGCTCATGATCTCTCCAAACTAACTAAATAAAAAAAAATAAAAGTTGTTTACTTTGTAAGGCTATCCCTACAATGTCCGTTTTTCCTGTACTACCATGAACATTTTGTCCAAAAATCATCCAGATGAGGTGAAGAACGTATGTACGTTTGAGTGTAAATTACGATCAGTATTCCAACATTCTGCCACGAGGGTCCGTGACGCCACGCACCATCCTGCCCCCTCCTGCTGCCTGAAAGGCATTGCACCCGACCCCCATGTTGGACCTTGCGGGTGGCGGGCCCAAATGATCCCCCCCACGTTGCCTCTTTGGGCCGAGCTCGGCCAGGTTACGTGGGTTGCCCGGCCACCAGGAGCACGCCTAGGAACACCACCCCCAGGCCTGGCTCCAGGGGTAGGTCCCGGTGACCCTATTCCGGGCAGGATAAACATTATAATCCCCAGTGGCTGGGGATCCCCCACGTTGAGCTGGAGAAAGTTGCAAGGGACAGGGACGTCTGGGCCTCTCTGCTGTCCCTATTGCCACCGTGATCCTTGTAGGACAAGTGGGCAAGACAATGGATAGATGGATATTCCAACATTCCCATATTGCACATACACACTTTTATCCCAAGGGTAAAACTATGGTCTCTTGTTTCTTTTTTCACCAGGGGCCTCCAGGACCGCCGGGTCCACCAGGAGAGGTAAGGATCACGATTCTTGAATGGTCACCAAGATTAGCTTTGCCAGCAGCCAAACAACAGGTCGCTGTTTCTGTGTGTCTCACCGTAGCCGTACAACGTGACGTTCAGTGGGGAGAAGGGGCAGAAGGTAAGGGCGACACTGCAACGCTCCGGTTCCTCTGTGTGCTGCGCCCATTCCTCCTGTTTTCCCTGTGTTCTTTGCCATTCCTTGTTCTGTTTTGGGCATGAAAGGGTGAGAGAGGAGTTACAGGACCCCCCGGACCCCCAGGACAGTTTGATGGCACAGAAACACCGGGGCCAATCTACATAAGACCGGGACCCAAGGTACAGAACCTGCTGAACCTCTGCAACTGAGTGCTTGGCAGTGAAAGAATGTGAGGCATCTACCTGGTGCTAAAGAGAAAACTGATACCCCACCCTGTTTATGTGATACAGTATCCAGGTGTGTCATTTTCCCAGGTCAGCTTTGCACCGCGGTGGCGCGTGGCTCTCTGTCTTCACCATGTTTTCAGCCCGGTCACCGCAATGTTGCTTCTCTCTTGCAGGGTGACACAGGTGAACGTGGCGAGAAAGGAGAGAAGGTAAGCACAAATATGTAATGCACAAGTGTATTTCTCTGAGATGTACGTCGCTTTGGAGAAAAGCGTCTGCTAAATGAATACATGTAAATTTAAATGTAAGCACCGAAGAGTCCGCTTCCGTGTGCAAGTAGCTCACCTTAAAATAATTCTCCGCGTCCCCGTAACTTACCCTTTAATGATACAGTGACTGGAAGACTGATGACCCTCATGTCTGAACAAAATCATAACCGCAGCGGTTTTTGCTCTTCTTAAGGGCTACTGTTTGCCATATGCAAATGGCGTCAAAGGTGAACCTGGCCCACAAGGACCCAGGGTAAGCAACTCAACACAACGTCACAACTAACACAGATCCAACAAGTTCAAAGTGTGCTGTGCCTCCACTTACAGTCAAACAACACCTGCCTTGGTGACAACATGACCATGGAAGTAATAACCAGAACACTGGATGTGTCCGGGGGCGGGGGGTAGTCTGTGTCAGTACTGTTTTAACAACTGAATTCAGTGTCAATTCCCTTAATTTCAGGGCAAACCTGGTAAAGATGGAGAGAAGGGCAGCAAAGTAAGTTTGGTTTCCGGCTTGTAAAAGAGGAACGAGCCTTGTCTAAATGAGCCACGACAGTCAGTTAATTTCCTTATTTTGAGTATGTCTGCTGCACATATCAACGGTCACTTTTCCATGTTTCAAACAGGGGGATCAAGGTTTTCATGGTGATCCTGGATATGACGGACGGCCGGTAACTTAAATTACCCCTTACTTACGCTATTCCTCAAAATGCCTTTCAGACCGCAAAAAACAAGGATAAAATCAGAATGTAAGGTATCAGAAAACACTTGAAGTTTTGCAGTGATTTTTAGGACTTTGCACCATTTTACACTTGAAACAGTTTCTTTAAATACTGCAAGATATTATACTCTTCCTTGAATTTTTATATTTTTTTCAGCATGTAAAATTCTATTTTTTGTCCAAGTTACTTATTTATAAACAAGTTAGAATGTATCGTACTATAAATAGTAATGGTGTAAGGTATGGTGTGAAGTACTAACCCTAATCCTAATGTATGTTGTTTTATATAGCGTGTATATATATAATTTTTTTTGTTATGGTTTGTGTTTAGGGTGAAAAAGGAGAAAAAGGTCTCCCTGGATATGTGAGCAGACATCCATACTCCAATTTTTTTTTTTTTTAATTTAGGCAACAATGAAATACTTCCAGTAGTGTTTTAAGTACTGTAGATACCAGGAGGAAATTCAACACATGAATACAACTGCGGAATCATTTCGATAGGGTGGTGGTGCTCCAGGTCCTGCAGGACCTCCTGGACCCCCAGGCTTGAAAGGAGAGCGAGGTATGACCCGATGCTTTTCTTCCAGCCACCACCATCATCGAGAGCTCAAACTGGAGTGCCCAACAGTCCAATCTGCCTCAAGCAATCTGTGCACTGCTCACTACAAAGCATTACTGGAAATGCCCGGGTGAATAACCGCATTTTTTACCGACCATGTGCCGTACGTTGATGTCACACAAACTGGTCTTATATTGCAGGTTTCCCTGGTTTTCCAGGAGACCCTGGTCCTCCAGGTAAGCTGAAAAGCATCTTCTTGTGGATATAGTGTTGCTATGAGAATCCAGCCGCAGCTGGTACACTCAGGATCACTGTGGTGGGTTCTCCTTCATAGGGAGACACATTGAAGGACCTCCTGGAGAAATTGGATTCCCTGGGGAGATTGGACAGAAGGGTGACAAGGGTGCTGCCGGTTTACCACTACGTGGCCCAGGAGGTCAACCTGGACTTCCTGGACAACCTGGCCCTCCTGGACCTCCAGGTTTGTAAGCTGAATATGAGAAATTGCAGTTTTGACTAGTAAATGAAATATTAATTGTTGGAGAGCATAAGTTATATCCTGGATCATCCTCACGCTTATGAAAAGATCTAGCAAAGCATGCAATTTGAATGCTGCAATAGTTGAATGTCCTCATTTTGAATTAACAAAATGTGTACTCATTTTCAGCAACTGCTTGTCAAATGCAGGATTGCAGTGATCTGGAGCCTATCCTAGAAGCATAGGGTGTGAGGAAGGGTACACCCTGGATGAGATGCCAGTCCATCACAGGGCTATCACACACACGTGCACTCACACATTCAGAACACTGGGAGCAATTTGCATTTACCAGTTTGCCTGAAATGGACCAATCCAGCTTTAATGAAATATTTCAGCGACAGACAAAGAGTCTGCAAGGGTCTCTCCATCCCTTAAGTGTACTTTTTATTTTCCTGCAGCTGTGGCTGTCCCGTCCTCTCTGTCACTCTGCTGCATGTCTCTGACTATTTCCTTTCAACACCCCCTCACCACTAACTCCTCGTCTCTTCCTGCACCCATTGTCACCTTTCGCCGCAACTTAAAATCTCCCTCACCTTCCTGCTTTGCCTCTGCTACTCTGGCCGCTTTCTCTTCTGCTCCACAATTCTCAGATCTAACTACAGATGATGCCACTTACACTTTCCTCTCTGCCATATCTTCCTCCCTTGACTCTCTCTGTCCTCTGTCTTCTAGACCAGCACACCCCATTGCTACCCAATGGCTGTCTGATACGTTACGTGCCAACAGGGCCAAACTGCGGCCTGCAGAGTGAAGATGGCATAAATTCAAAACTCCATCGGACCTGGATGCTTACCAATCACTCTTAGCTGCTTTTCAATCTGCTGTCTCTTCAGCTAAAATCTCCTTCTTCCACAACAAAATACAGTCTGCATCCAAAAAACCACACAGACTCTTTGCCACCTTCTCATCCCTTCTGTGTCCCCCACCACCTCCTCCTCCCTCTTCTCTCACTGCTTTGTTTTTCAGAGACAAAGTCAAAGCAATCACTGACAAGTTCTCACCATCAACCTGCCTAGTTCACGCTGGACCTCCCTGCGAAGCTATCCTCTCCAAAATCAAGCTGCTCTCAGAATCTGAAGTTGCTGACTTCCTGATATTGTGCAGAGCCACCACCTGCTCTCTTGATCCGATCCCATCATCACTCCTTCAGAACATTTCCCTGCAACTCTCCACTTTCACCTCTGAGATCATAAACTCCTCGCTCTCCTCTGGCTGTTTCCCAGCTGCCTTCAAAACCGCTCTAATTTCACCTCTGTTAAAAAAATCCTCCCTGGACCCCAATCTGGTTGAAAATTACAGACCGGTCTCTCTCCTCTCCTTCCTATCTAAAACCCTAGAGTGGGTGGCCCGTGATCAACTGTCTGATTTTCTCATCTGGAACCATCTCCTTGATGGTTATCAGTCTGGTTTCAAAGTTGGTCACTCCACTGAGACCGCTTTTCTGACGGTATCTGACGCTTTCCAAGCTGCTAGAGCTGCCTCCCTCTCCTTGGTCCTCATCCTCCTCGATCTGTGTGCAGCGTTCGACACTGTCAATCACCGGATTCTGCTCTCCTCTCTTAACCAGCTTGGGATCAAAAGTGCAGTTCTAAGATGGTTTGAGTCCTACCTCTCTGACAGATCCTATTAAGTGGTCTGCTGGAGCTCTCATTCTTCTCCTCTGCCTCTCTCAACCGGTGTTCCACAGGGCTCGGTATTGGGTCCTCTTCTTTTCTCCATCTACACCTCCTCCTTCGGTCCAGTCATAGCCTCCCATGGATTCAAATGCCACTGCTATGCTGATGAGACCCAGCTCTTCCTCTCCTTTCCACCTGGTGCGTCAGACATCTCCGCATGCATTGCTGCCTGCCTGTTGGACATCTCTTCATGGATGTATGATCACCACCTCCAACTCAACCTCTCCAAAACAGAAATTCTTTACTTCCCAGCTGGCCTGTCCTCCTGTCACGACCTGTCGATCAAACTGGACAACTCACTCATTTCACCTAGCTCCTTCGCTAAGAGTCTGGGAATAACGTTTGATGCGAGTCTGTCATTCTCTCAACATATCGAAGCCACAACCTGGTCCTGCAGATACATCCTGCATAATATTCGTAGGATCCATCCCTACCTCACTACCGACTCCACCCAACTACTTGTCCAGGCCATGGTGACTTCCTGTCTGGACTGCAGCAGCTCTCTCCTGTGTGGCCTTCCTGCTAATGTCATCAAACCTCTGCAGCTTCTACAGAATGCTGCTGCATGAGTTGTGTCTGATTTGCCAAAGTGCTCCCATGTATCTCCTCTACTCATTTCTCTGCACTGGCTTCCTATAGCTGCCCAAATCAAATTCAAAACCCTGGTTACTGTGTACAAATGCATCAATAGAACTGCTTCCAGCTATTTACAAGACTTAATCAACTGCTACACCCCAGTCAGGCCCCTTCGCTCGTCTACTTCTGCTCGCTTGGTGGTCCCGCGCATGGAAGGTAAAGCTCAGTGGTTCTCGGTTCTGGGTCCATTGTGGTGGAATGACCTTCCCCTGTCACTCAGAACTGCTGAAACTCTGTCTACTTTCAAGGAGGGTCTGAAAACTCATCTTTTCCAGATCTACTTCACCCAAGATCTCTCCAGCTCTTTTAAGGTGTAACTGTTCACATATCGTAATTCCATAAGCATCCCCAGATACAACCTTTATTCAGCCACTACTCTGGCATTGTATTTGCTTGTTTGTGTATCTTACAATATAAAAAAAAAAAAAAATGAAATTGGTGGGAGGGTTTCAGGATTTGTCTATCCTGTGTTTTATGCACCTACTCGATTGATGAACCTCGGTGCAGCAAGTGGTAGGTAACAAATTAGGTTTGCTTGAGACTTTCATGTCTTCAGCTATGTCTCCTTCTCTTAATGTAATGCATAAATTGTACTTTTGCTGAGATGTACGTCGCTTTGGACAAAAGCGTCTGCTAAATGAATAAATGTAAATGTAAATGTAACCAGTTAGGGTCTTGTTTTTACATGTGTGCCACCTTCTTATTTAGTCTGCAGCTGTCAAGGTACTGATCTGTCTCTGGTTATCTGGTTATTATAGGGGACGGAGAGTGTGATATTCAACACGGACCACCAGGGCCCCCAGGTCCACCAGGTCTCCAGGGAGAGGTGGGACAAAAAGGTGAGAGAGCTAAAGCAATCGTAAAGCAAGCATAAACTTCTTCTATATATTTAATAGAGAATATATATATTTTGAGGGGGTGCGGTGGTGCAGTGGGTTGGACCACAGTCCTGCTCTCCGGTGGGTCTGGGGTTTGGGTCCCGCTTGAGGTGCCTTGCGACGGACTGGCGTCCCGTCCTGGGTGTGTCCCCTCCCCCTCCGGCCTTACGCCCTGTGTTACCGGGTAGGCTCCGGTTCCCTGCGACCCCGTATGGGACAAGTGGTTCTGAAAGTGCGTGTGTGTGTTTTGTGGGGGGTGCGGTGGGTTGGACCGGGTCCTGCTCTCCGGTGGGTCTGGGGTTCAAGTCCTACTTGGGGTGCCTTGCGACGGACTGGCGTCCCGTCCTGGGTGTGTCCCCTCCCCCTCCGGCCTTACGCCCTGAGCTGCCGGGTAGGCTCCGTGACCCTGTATGGGACAAGCGGTTCAGAAAGTGTGTGTGTGTGTGTGTGTGTGTATGTATATTTTGTATTTAATAACTCCATAATTTGTCTGCATATTTTACTAAATGTATAAGCCTTTGTAACCTGGTTGAAAGATGCATCATTAAGGTTTGTTTTGGGACTGGAACCTACAGCCTTTGGCCCACATTGACCTACCAACTGGTGTCTTTAGCAGCTCTTCTGTGTGCTGTCTCTCTCAGGGGACCAAGGAGATGTTTGTGTGGATTGTGTAGCTTTTGGACCTCCTGGACCTCCTGGCCCTCCAGGGCCATCTGGAAAGCAAGGTAATAATGTACTGTTGGGATGAGATCTATAAATTTGTGTCAAAGTACTGCTCTTCTCTGCTTATTGGCATATGTGTTAGGTCCATCTTAATTCTACATAGTTCTCCATGGAGCCACTGTGTTGTGTGCCTTGTGCCAGGTTATCCTGGAACCCCCGGATCAAAAGGAGAGAGGGGCCAATCGGGGCCTCGTGGTCCTCAAGGCAATCCTGTAAGTAGAATTGAAAAATTGTACACCTCAAAGATCAATCAGTTCTGCTTGAACACCAACAGAAGGGGTCTTGGCAAAACTTTATAGTTCCACCTCTCTTCCCCAGGGATTAGATGGTGCCCCAGGCTTAATGGGTCAACCAGGTGCCCAAGGAGAACCAGGCGACATCTATGTCGCCCCAGGGCTGAAAGGAGACAAGGGCAGGCCAGGCATCCCTGGAGATAGAGGACTACCAGGAGTAGATGGAGTCCCGGGGCGACACGGCTTACCCGGTGTGCCAGGACTCAAAGGAGAAGCGGTAAGTGACAATGTGACGATCATGTCATGTTCGGTAAAAGTGCCGAGACTGCAATCACCAGTATAACCCCGAAACTCCCCCTTCCAGGCAACTTTTGGTATTAAAGGAGAAAAAGGTGAAGTTGGACGACCTGGTTATAGTGGACCCCCAGGAGAGAGAGGTCCTCCAGGTGTTCCAGGGAATGGTCTTCCTGGTGCACCTGGAGAAAAAGGCAGTCGTGGTGAGCCAGGAAGACCAGGAGTACCAGGAATAATAGGTATGTCCATTGTTGAGCAGTGAGACTGAGGCAATCTTCATCACATTTACACGTGAAACCATCATAGTAAGCAATGAGACCAGTTACAGATAGCATTCATTTTTTAAAGTCACTCATGTATATGGCTTCTTTCATGTCCTTGCTCAGGTCCCAAAGGGGAACCGGGGAAAGGTGTCAGTATACCAGGTCCACAAGGTACCCCAGGACCCAGAGGAGACACAGGAAGGCCTGGGATACAGGGTGAGTGTATAAGGTTTGGAGAAGATTCAGAGAACAATTTGGATAACAGTAATTGCTACACAAATAAATAATAATGGCAGATAATATTCCTGAAGCAATTTAGAGCCGATGTGCACAGCAGAGAAGAAGATCAGGTACATCTTCTGAAAGACACAAACCTGCAACTGTACCTCTCCCATTGACAATGGTGCCCTGAAGTGATCTGATCACATGTTGTTATCACTTAGAGGGATTCAGTCCTTGTTCCTCTGAGTTCTTAGAGAAGGAAAAAGTGGGTTAGCTTATACTGCTTCACTCCTCACTACTGTCTACAGGTGACCGAGGACCTCAGGGTACCCCAGGCTTTCCTGGCCTTCAAGGAAAGAAAGGTGAGATAGGCCACCCAGGCATCGGACTGCCTGGCCTTCCTGGACCGAAAGGTATGTCTCCAGCCCACCTAATGCTACTGAAAATTCAATGTGTTTATAAAACCAAAGCCTACTTTATTGTAAAAAGGTTTAAACAATTCAATAATCTCCTTCCTTAGGACACTCGGGAATCCCAGGGGCACCTGGCCTGCCTGGTGAGCCAGGTCTGCCTGGGATTGATGGTGCATCTGGATATCCAGGTCGTCCTGGGCAAAAGGTACCTACATAGATAGAGAATTAAGTCAATGAAAAAAATAATGATAGACCAGTTCCATTTGGAACACCACACATAAATGAAGAAACTGTATCCTAAGCAACTTTCTGTTATGGAAATGTTGCCTTGTGTGAGAGTTGCCATATGCACATACAAGTGGACTATATGGTTAGCCAGGTCCAGGGACTGACCCATGTTACCTCTTTTTCAGGGTGAACCAGGGAGGGGTCTTCCTGGGCCTAAGGGCTCTATGGGGCCAAAGGGGGTAACTGGCTTTCCAGGAGATAAAGGCAACACCGGTCATCCTGGCATCCCAGGACAGGAGGGGCTGACAGGTCTTCCTGGACCTCAGGGAAATAGAGGTATCGTAATCCACACCATTTTTAACAAAACAGAATGTGCAACAACACCCATAGAAAAATATTGTATTTTCAGATCTCAGTGTGGCCTTCAACTCCTCAAGGAGGCTTTAGCTCAAAATGTAAGAGTTAGCTATGCCAGGTATGTGCATCTGTAGGTAAACAGGCCTGTGAGAGTGGAGTTTAGGGCCTGGTTACCCTGTGGTCAGTTAACTACCTGCTACTTTCTTCATTTTTCATTTCATATGCAGTTGTTTCTACAGTTCAGAAGAAGAATATTAAATTTAATTTTCCTTGCTGTGCTCAGGTGATCCTGGACCCCCTGGGTCACATGGATTACCAGGCCCACCAGGCCCACCAGGACTAGGAGCGCCTGGACCACAAGGACCCATGGGACCCCCGGGTTTTCCAGGACCCTTCGGTGCGTCATACATCTTCACCAGAAGCAAACTTATGTTATTTGAAGGTATGAGTTTCTGATGGTCTTTTGCCTACAATGCAACAGGACCATCTGGAGAGAAGGGCGTGAAGGGGGACCCTGGCTTCCCTGGCCTGGACATGCCTGGACCACAGGGAGAGAAAGGTGACGCAGGACTCCCTGGATTTCCTGGAGCAAAGGGGATAAAGGGTCAACCAGGCCCTGTTGGCCAAGATGGGGTGCCAGGCCAGAAAGGTGAGCTGATGAGTAGAAGATACTTCATCTGTAGTGTGGCTATTTGATGCTGAAAGGAAGTCTGATTGTGTCTTAGCAGAAGTGAACTGGTTTTATCAATGATAAGTCCATCTCAGCTGGCCACTACACCACACCTCTACTGAACAGACAGCTACCTAGCTGTTTTTTGCATGAATCGTTGTAACAGAAAAAGAAACATAGTTCTTTCCTTTTTTATTTAACTGCCAGAATAAGCTGTGCTTCGTGTGACAGAATCAGTAACTGTATACAAACACGGTCCGTGTACGTTGCGTTCATTCGTTTTTTTGATTTGACAGTGAAAAACAATGCAAATTATGATGCCTTCATTCGTTTTTGTTTTAAAAATTAAAAACAAAAAATTCAGTTCAATTTATTTTATAGAGCGCTCTTCTCACGCAGTGACACAGTGAAAATGAATTAACTATGTTTAATAACCATTTTTTACTCAAAATGTTAAATATTTAGGGGGCGCGGTGACGCAGTGGGTTGGACCGGGTCCTGCTCTCCGGTGGGTCTGGGGTTCGAGTCCTGCTTGGGGTGCCTTGTGGTGGACTGGCGTCCTGTCCTGGGTGTGTCCCTTCCCCCTCCGGCCTTACGCCCTGTGTTACCGGGTAGGCTCCGGTTCCCTGCGACCCTGTATGGGACAAGTGGTTCTGAAAATGTGTGTGTGTGTGTGTGTGTGTGTGTGTGTGTGTGTGTGTGTGTGTGTGTGTGTAAAATATTTGAAATATGCCTCATTTATAGTTTCTTGTCGTCTTATTTTTTGGCTTTGAGTTATTCAGTTTAGTGGTATTCTTGAACAACCCGCATGTAAACTAATTGAAGCCATGGATAATCCATCAGTGGCTTCATCGAACATGCTGGCTTCGCTCCGAGTTATTCTTAAGTTAATATGGATCACTAGGTGCTTTTCAAAAGCATTAAGAGAGTGACAGTAAGGGAGGATGACATGTCCATCGAGAAAATCGGCAGGAGTTTTCAGGTGCTACTTCTTAAGAACCTTATTACTAATGAAGTGCAGGTGTTTAAAGCACCGTGAAGTTCTAGGTTCTAGTTCTAGGTTAGGCTACTTGTTAGATTGCAAATATTGTGCACTTTAAGGCATTCATCAGAATGAATGAACGCAACGTACACAGACCAGACACCCCACGACTTACGCAAATAGACTGTTCTTCAACCCCTTATGTAAGTCAAAATTTACGTATGTTGAATTCCACTCCCCGCTCCTTTACAGAGCCAAGCCTTCTCTCATTTCCTTTACATTTGTTGCAAACACGGGTATAAAAAAAATTACACAATATAATTTTCTAGTGAATGTCAGACATATTAAATACTGTAATAAGACATAGGCTTAGTAAATGAAATAAATATTTACAGAAAGCATAAATTTAATTTAGAAAAATAGACTACTGCATATGGTATTGTACTGTGCATGCTTCCCTCATACATTTACATTTATTTATTTAGCAGATGCTTTTTCTCCAAAGCAGCTTCCAAGGAACTCTATGTAGTGTTATCAGCCGACACACCATATTCACCAAGGTGACTTACATTGCTAGATACACTAGTTACAATGGGTCACTCATTCATACATCAGTGGAACACACTCTGTTACTCACACACTATGGGGGAACCTCAACAGCATGTCTTTGGACTGTGGGAGGAAACCAGAGCACTAGGAGGAAATCCATACAGACGCAGGGAGAACATGCAAACTCCACACAGATTGAGTGGGGTTGAAACCCACATCCTCTTGCACCACCCAGGCACTGTGAGACAGCAGTGCTACTCGCTGTGCCACCATACTGCTTATATCTAGTTGTATGCTGGCACACAAGAGGGTGCTGTTGTTGCGTAATGTATAATTTTTCCATCTCAGTTACTGCACCTTGACATTTCTTTGTTGTTGTTGTTTTCATGCTAGCTGTTCCTTTCACATGCTCCTTTATACGTGCAGCATCCTTCGTATTCACAGTCAATATGGCTAAATCTTGTTACTGTGCTACAGATGATAATCTTTGTCCATCTTCATACTTCCTTTTTATGTTTAATTTAATCTCCAAATCAATTGCTGTGCGCTTGCGAGACGGTTCTCTTGTTTTTTTCAAGTGCACGTTTACCACCAGTAATTGTGAAGTAATAAAAAAGGTGAAAAAAATATGCAAAAAAAAAAAGTACTACATTTAGGAGAGGAGATGCATTCACAGCTCAAAATACATTAAAACTGGGAAGATGGAGCTTCCTTCCTCGTCTGGTTACGCCGACTTGCGCTTAACATATTTCAGATGTTTTGCGTAAAATAAAAGCACTATCTGTAAATAATGTGTACACTGGGAATTTTTATGTTAATCTGTATTTTATGTAAATTGGATTTACATAGGTAGAGGGGTGTCTGTACAATATTTTCAAAAAAACCCAAAATACAGGCTAAAACGATGAAGAAACATCCCTAACAGACTTCTTAGTAAAATATGTCCTTGGTTTAGCTTACTTTCTTTTTAAAAAAAATTAATTAATGAACATCAGAGGCTCACAACATACAGATTGCAAATATGTTAACATACTGGACGTAGTGCTAGGGTTCAAGTTCAAAACAATGTGTCACAGGTATGACTACGTTGCACTTTCTAATAGCCTCCAGAAGGGTGTTCAGACATTTTAGAATTCATTATGACTGTCATGCAAATCAAATGTTAGTTTTTCAAGAGTGACATATTGAAATACTTCAGTCATTCACATATTCAGAGGGAACATTGCATCAATAGAACTGCTTCCAGCTATTTACAAGACTTAATCAACTGCTACACCCCAGCCAGGCCCCTTCGCTCGTCTACTTCTGCTCACTTGGTGGTCCCGCGCATGGAAGGTAAAGCTCAGTGGTTCTCGGTTCTGGGTCCATTGTGGTGGAATGACCTTCCCCTGTCACTCAGAACTGCTGAAACTCTGTCTACTTTCAAGAAGGGTCTGAAAACTCACCTTTTCCAGATCTACTTCACCCAAGATCTCTCCAGCTCTTTTAAGGTGTAACTGTTCACATATCGTAGTTCCATAAGCATCCCCAGATACAACCTTTATTCAGCCACTACTCTGGCATTGTATTTGCTTGTTTGTGTATCTTATAAAATAAAAAAAAAAAAAAGAAATTGGTGGGAGGGTTTCAGGATTTGTCTATCCTGTGTTTTATGCACCTACTCGATCGATGAACCTCGGTGCAGCAAGTGGTAGGTAACAAACTAGGTTTGCTTGAGACTTTCATGTCTTCAGCTATGTCTCCTTCTCTTAATGTAATGCATAAATTGTACTTTTGCTGAGAGGTACGTCACTTTGGACAAAAGCATCTGCTAAATGAATAAATATAAATGTAAACATTAAAATAAGGGGGGGTGCGGTGGCCTGCTCTCTGGTGGGTCTGGGGTTCGAGTCCCGCTTGGGGTGCCTTGCGACGGACTGGCATCTCGTCCTGGGTGTGTCCCCTCCCCCTCCGGCCTTACGCCCTGTGTTGCCGGGTAGGCTCCGGTTCCCCACGACCCCGTATGGGACAAGCGGTTCAGAAAGTGTGTGTGTGTAAACATTAAAATAGATTTCTTTGCAATATCTGTAACAGTAGTTAATTTACATACCATGATGTCAACAAGAAAGGAGTATGGATTGTAATTTAACAAGAAAGGGGTTGGGGGAGAAACAAGATTTTTTGTTAAAGGTTTCTTGGACGGTTGTTGGTATCCTGGTCCAATAAGTTTGTATCTTATCTGAGTTCCCAGAATATCCTGTCACATATAAGTGACCATTCATCATCATTACAAGACAATTTGAGGTCCTGTTCCTACATCTCCCTCAGTGGATGATAAGAACTATTACCAGTGCTTGTTAAAACACTGTGCAATGCAGAGATCACGCCCCTGGAGTTATTAACTTTTGTTAATTCTGTCCATAGTCTATTCTCCTTTTCTCAGGCTGCACTAAAATGTTGCAGGTATCTGCAGACGTCTGAATTGGGGAGGTCAAAGTTAAATTTCTTATGAAGCAGAAAATGACCTTTTTTATCTGCACACAAGAATGAAATCTGACCTCGCTAAATTTTGTTTTTGAATTTCAGGTTCCAAAGGAGAGATAGGATTCATTGGAACACCAGGATTTCCTGGACCTCCGGGCTCCACTGGAGATCCTGGCGTTCCTGGACCAAGAGGTAAGATCCCTCTTGTTAAACTGCGCTGCCACATAACTTCAGCATTTGTAAGACAAGAACTGCAACAGGTGATGTAGCAGTTCGAGCCAATGCCTTCCAGTCAAAAGACCCAGGTTTGCAGCCTGAACAGATACAGTAAGAGCTATCCTGCTGTAGAAATGGAAACATAAATAAAGCAGCTCTGTATAAAAACCCAACATTGTAGGACACTTTAGAGAAAGGTGTGAGAGAAATTAATAAAAAAGAGAGAAATGGGCAGAGCAATGTTAAGTTTTGACTAGTGTGTAATTAGTGTGGTTTTGTAATATGAAAAAAGTTATCAGTACCTGGCCATTTATTTCATGTCCTCCAGGTGACCCTGGTTTGATTGGAATACGGGGTGAAACTGGTCATCAGGGGCCCAAAGGAGATCGAGGAGATCCTGGCCTACAGGGACCTGCAGGAAACATGACTGATGCAGACATGGAACACCTGAAAGGCGATAAAGGTGACAGTGGTGACAGAGGTATGAAAGTTCTCTTTTGACCATTTATGGTTATGATAGATGATTGATAATCGCAACTTCTCCGATGAGAGAAAAATGATTTTCAGTATTTGGCTGAACTGGAATACGTGGCTTATCTTGCATAGTGAAGTGGTTTACTATTTTAAGAAACATTAAATGTGTTTATTATTGCGCAAGAGTCCAGGTAAAGGTCATTGATACCGACGTCTCCTCTCATAGGTGATCCTGGACTAACGGGAGAGAAAGGATTTCCTGGGGAATCTGGAAAACCTGGAATGCCAGGAAAGGATGGAATGCCAGGTTTACCTGGTCAACAAGGTAAAACACTTATACATAGTGCAGCTAAAGCAGTTCTCATAAGGTTCAGGGGTGAATGTGAAGTAGATCCTCATGACTGATCTGGACTTCCTTCTCAGGTGAGAAAGGTGACATAGGAGACCCTGGAGAACCTGGAAGAACTGGATATCCTGGACAGAAAGGCATCATAGGAGAAATGGGAATTCCAGGTATAGAAATCTTTCTTTTTACCCTAGACATACAGAGGGCAAGCTAGAATTTCTTTCCTGTTCTGAATCTTTACATTATTTACTCATACAGTTTGTCATACAAAAGGTGAGGGTATAAATATAAACAGGGCTCATTGTTTGCTGGCATTCCCTTCCAGGTTCTGTTGGACCAAAGGGCTCTAAAGGGGTAGGTGGTACCCCAGGTCACCCTGGTTTTCCAGGGTCCACCGGGGTGAAGGGGGAGAAGGGAGTCCCTGGCAGTCCAGGTGTTGGGATACAGGGACCTCCAGGAGAGAAGGTGGGCCTACAGTTCTATTTAATCTGTGTCACTTCTTGGTAAACTTGAATGGTGTCTGATATGTGACAACCCCAGTTCTATGTCTGTAACTTTTAGTCTGTACACTTGTGTGTGTCTTTTTGTCCTCCAGGGTAATATCGGTCTACCAGGCATCACTGGGACCCAAGGAGAGAAAGGCCAAAAAGGTGTAATGGGTGTCCCAGGAAAGCCAGGCACATTTGGACTTAAGGGCGATAGAGGCTATGATGGTTTTCAAGGCAAGGATATTTTCTATGGTAATGTTGCCATGAACATACATTGTTGCAAGGTCCCTCCGAGTTAGTAACCATTTTGGGTTTCCCTCACAGGTAGCCCTGGACAACCAGGTGGCAAAGGAGACCCTGGGCTGCATGGGCTGCCGGGAGATCCGGGTTTACCAGGCAGACCAGGTGAGTTAAGACAGCAGGGTTTGTACTATAACATGATTTTAGGTTCCTTGGGGCCAATTTCTATGTGAAGATAACAAGGTAAGGCTTCTCTGCATCTTAACCATTTCTAAAACACTCAAATATGTACTATAGCCCCATAACCAACTGGACTGCCTTGGAGCAGAAAGTATTGATGAAACAAAACCTCTGCTTATTGCTGCTGTCTCCAGGTGAACCAGGTCTACAGGGCCCACCTGGTCCTCAAGGGGAGAAGGGTCAGGCTGGTATAGATGGAATACCAGGGTCCTCAGGGGAACGGGGTGAACCAGGTAAGCAAACATGTCCAGTTGACTCCAAGAAATTCCTCATGCAGCTGCATCCCTCTGCCCCTAGAGAAAAGTATGACTTCCCATGATGCAGGAGCAGTCACTTGCCACTGGAGGAGAAAGGTTACAATCTCCCAGGAAGGCAAACCCCTTTCATAGCATGACCCCCAGTAGTCCTAGTCCTGAGCCACCAACTCTTATCCTCTTTCTATCTTCCTTAGGTGCACCTGGAAGAGGCTTCCCTGGATCACCCGGTCAGCCTGGCAGTAAAGGTGAGCCTCAGAAGAACCCTAACTCTAACCTCTAGGCCCTTTCAGTGAAGTTGCATGGCACTTCACATTTTACCAAACTACCATCTAATGGAGACAACAAAGTAAAGTCAAAACTTTCCTTATTGGTTGATCTCAGCCAAAGACTGACCTCATCATTTCTCTCCCTCTGCAGGTGACAAAGGCAGTGATGGGCTTCCAGGGGCCCCAGGCATTCCTGGTGTTCCTGGATTGAAAGGTGATAAGGGCTTGGCGGGAGATCAGGGTCGCCAGGGTCCACCAGGGGAGAGGGGCCTACCAGGGCAGTCAATGGAAGGGCCCAAGGGTGACAGAGGAGTCCCAGGAGGGGCAGGAGAAAGAGGTACACACAATCCTTTATAGCAAGTATATTATTAACAGGTGCACTGATTGTCCTACTCGATAACAATTAGTAAACAAGTGGCCTAAAATGTAACCAAATTTCTTTTTGTAAGTGGTATGATGATGGTTGCTAATTTCATCCCTGTAATCCGTACAGGTGCACCCGGAGCCCCAGGCCTACCTGGAGTTCCTGGAAGCACCGGAGCCAAAGGTGAAAAAGGAGGCGAGGGCTTCCAGGGGCCCACAGGGCAACCGGGGTACAAGGGGGAAAAAGGACCTCCTGGACTTCCTGTGAGTTGCTACCTTCCCCCTTCAGTCTTGACTACTTGGCCATCAGGTTCAGCTAGATCATTTAAATTTATTTATATTTGTTCATTGACTTAGCTGACACTTTTCTCCAAAGCCACTGACAATGTTAAGCTATTTACAACTATTTACTCATTTATACAGCTGGGTAATTTTACTGGAGCGGTTTAGGATAAGTACCTTGCTCAAGGGCACTATAGCTGGAGGTAGGAGTCAAATTTGCAACCTTTAGGTCCAAAGGCAGTGGCACTAAGCACTGCATTGCCAGCTGCCTATGTATTCTGCATTCTGTATTTATTATGCAGGATTTTACACGCAGAGTTTTACATGGTTTTACGCACATGAAAAATGTTGTCATTTTCAAAGCACGAAGGTTCTCGGTTCAAACTCCGTTGTGGTGGAGCGACCTCCACCTCTCACTCTGAACTGCTGAATCTCTGTCCACATTTAAAAAGGGTCTTAAAACTCACCTCTTCCAGACTCACTTCGCCCATGATCTCTTTAGTTCATGTAAGGTGTAAATGTTCATGCACTACAACTTTAAGATCATGCCCGGAAAAACCTTACGCAGCTACTCCTATAATGAAACGGAAACTTTTATATGTATCTCAGAAAAAATTATTACTAGGAAGGTGATCAAGAGTCGTTGATATTCTGATAAAGTTTTGTGCAGGTACTTGTGTGATGAACATCGGTTCATATGGTGGAAAGAAACAAACTTACTGCACTTAAGAATCTCACGTCTGCATCTAAGTCTTTCTGCTAATGTGATGCACACATTGTATTTTCTATGAGATGTGCGTCGCTTTGGAGAAAAGCATCTACTAAATGAAAAAATGTAAATGTAAATTCTGCAGAGATCACATCCTCCAAATGTAATCCGCAGTTGAGTGTACTAGTGTATGATTCAGTGACTCCGATTACCATGCACTTTGCAAGTTCAGAGTCTGAGAGGAAAATCTGCAGAGCAAATATTAAACCAGAGCAGTTCCAGCAGCAGTCATGGAGCATTAAACAAACACACAACTATTTCAACTGTGAACACTTGCAGTAAATCTGTGCTTGAAACAGGATTCTCAGCTTTAGCTTATTGGACTGAAATATATTTCTCCAGTGTTGAAAAAAAGTTAAAATTACTATGCTCAAACATGAAACCAGTGAAAAGTCACTGGGGAGGAAATACCCATCTCTGTCTGTCTCAGGGAATACCTGGCCTGCCGGGGTACAATGGAGGAAAGGGGGAGACGGGATTGCAAGGTCCTCCTGGATTCCCAGGTAATAACTGATGGTGGTTAAGACAATGCATGTTGAATGAGCGAATACCTTGTGCTGCTATATAATGAATTATCTTGTGCACAGTAGATAGATTACTATAATATGGTTTTGGATTAAATCACCTGCCCTCTCTCTGTGTCTGACTACCATGTGTTACTCTGGTAAAACTACGTATGCTCAGCGAGAGAGCACATCCTGCAGTAATCTTGCAGAGGTTTTGACAGTCCTGGAAAAATTAGTATTTCGTTGATTTGTGGTGTCTGTGTTATTTACGCTGCCTTTCTTCCGTCCAGGAATGAAGGGTGACTCTGGTTTTATGGGAAACAAAGGAGAGCAAGGAGACAGAGGTTTCCCTGGAATCAAAGGTGGGTGTTGGTGCCTGTGATGCATGCACTTAGTTCATCATTTCAACTTTTCTCACATAGATTAAATAACTAAATACAATTTAAGATTAGTATTTGTTCAGTAATTTCTTGAGCTTTGCATTATTTTCTAGGTAATGATGGGCCTCCAGGACCACCTGGTCCCACAGTGTTAATTAAGGGGGATATCGGCTTCCCAGGGCATCAAGGGCCACAGGGTCCCCAAGGACTTCCGGGACTTTCGGGAGTTAAGGGCCTGCAAGGTACAGTAACGTGTGTATCTCACTTTTAGTCCATGATGGAATCCTTGTACTGCCACACAGGTCTCAGTTTGCTATCCTTCCCTTGTTGCCAGGTGTGACCGGACCAAAGGGCATAAAAGGAGAAGAAGGGCAGCCTGGATATGATGGCCGACCCGGGATGAAGGGCGAGCCAGGGCCCATTGGGCCTTCTGGTGAGCATGATGTCATCATGACCCAGCGGTATCCTTCTCAGTCTATAGCTCCTGCTCACTCCCATGATCTCACGTTGTAGGTCCCAGGGGCTATCCCGGCCCCCCAGGGCCAGATGGTCAGCCTGGGCAGGTGGGGCCCCCAGGACCCTCATCCATGGATCATGGCTTCCTGGTGACACGGCATAGCCAGTCAGTGGAAGTGCCCTTCTGCCCAGAGGGAACGAGGTTGATCTATGATGGGTATTCCCTCTTGTACGTGCAGGGCAACGAGCGTTCACATGGACAGGACTTGGGTAGGTGGCTTCACACAGGCAGACAATGGTACACCATCACTTTTTGGGCAGGGGTTAGGGTCTGTGTCCAGCTGTATTAGTCACATGCGATGTGCTCCTCTTTGCCCCTATAGGAACAGCAGGGAGCTGCCTGAGAAAGTTCAGCCCCATGCCTTTCCTGTTCTGCAACATCAACAACGTGTGCAACTTTGCATCAAGGAATGACTACTCCTACTGGCTGACTTCTCCTGAACCCATGCCTATGAGCATGGCACCCATCACTGGCGAAAGCATTAAGCCCTTCATTAGCAGGTGTGTGTGTGTGTGTGTGTGTGTGTGTGTGTGTGTGTGTGTGTGTGTGTGTGTGTGTTGTATAGCTACTGGTACTTGGACCCCGATGGGTTTATTTTTCTCCTATTCTTCACGTTAATTCTTCACAGAATTTTTTTGTTTTCCTCTCCTCAGGTACCAGTTGGCTTTCTTCATGCTGTTTGTAAAGCATGGTTTACAAACCATGAACAATGGACCACTAGTCACACAGATGTGATAGAATAAAACCATGATGAGTCTCTTTGTTCAGTGATCTGCATCACTGTTGCGAAGAAACCTTTATTTAAAAAAATAAAGAACTGAATTGAATATGTGTGTGCATGTCTCTCCATATTTATATTTTTTGAATACTGTCAATTTCTGCCCATGTCTCTTTCACATGTGCATCTATATATGTGTGTGTAATGTTGTGCTATGTGTGTTTGTGTCACCCATCAGGTGTGCTGTATGTGAGGCCCCTGCCATGGTGATTGCAGTACACAGCCAGTCTATTCGTATCCCTCCCTGCCCTCAGGGATGGGACTCCCTGTGGATTGGCTACTCCTTTGTCATGGTGAGAGTCCTGATCACAGACTCTTGGCCCAGAACCACTGTTGTGTCACTCACGCAAATCTAGATTTTTGGACATTTTGCACCAACCTCACAATATGTGGTTCGCAATAACTATGAAAATATGAAATACTTCTATGCACCCATTATCCCTGCAGCACACCAGTGCAGGAGCAGAGGGTTCTGGTCAGGCACTGGCCTCTCCTGGCTCGTGTCTGGAGGAATTCCGCAGCGCCCCCTTCATCGAGTGCCACGGACGCGGTACCTGCAACTACTACGCCAACTCCTACAGCTTCTGGCTGGCCACCATCGAGGACCATGACATGTTTACGTAAGCTGGGGCCGCTCTCCCGAGTCACTCCCTTTACTCTGTTGGCCCTTTGGTCTCAGTCCATAGTAAAAGACAACTAATCACATGTATTTCCAGTTTAATCTGGACACTCCTCGTGTTACGAATGGTTGAGTTACGAACGTTTGAAAATATGAACACTTTCCAGTTTCTTCATGTATTTTTAACAGCATTTTCTTCTCTAACTTGTTTTTGAAAATTTATGATTGTTTTGCAGCAAATGCAACCTACATATACATGGCCAGTAAAACATACACAAATAGAATGGAATTTAACTCACTTCCTCAGTGTACACATCTGGTTTACCGCATGAAACAAGCAGTTTTTGGAGACAGTTTCTTTTTAAGGTCAAATTTGAATGTAGCTCAGAGTTAATAAATCACACAAAGTTCCTTTTATTTATGTAAGATATAGTCATTTAGCTGAGGCTTTTTACCAAAGTGACTCACACTGTCAAGCTATCTATACTTATTTATCCAGCTAGGTAACTGGCAACTTAAGATAAGTACTTTGCTCCAGGGTACTACAGCCAGAGGTGGGATTAGAACCTGTATCCTTTGGGGTTCAGCAGCAGCAGCACTAACCACTACACTACCAGCTCTCCTCTCTATCAGCTTATTCAAGACTTATACAGCCTAGTCTGTAAACTAATAATGGTATTTCTGTATAAATTTTTACTGACTTGGCAGTAGAAGTGATTTTTGAGTTACAAACAGAACTACGAAGAGACTTCCGGTCCCAGTTGTGTTCATAGTGTGAGGAGCTTGTGTATCATAAAGGGAGCTCTGATAATTTGTGCTCCCAGCAAAGGAATCTAGGTTTGAAACCCCCACAACCCTGACTTGGAGAAGTGGTTAAGGACAGTGTGTGTGTGGGCACATTAATGTGACATGCAGGGGGCGCTGGAGGAGCACCTGCTGAGAGCAATGTCTTGTGTTGTTGCAGGAAACCTGTCCCCGCAACGCTAAAAGCAGGAAGCTTACGAACCCACATCAGCAGGTGCCAGGTCTGCATGAAGAGGACATAATGCAGCTGCTGCTTTGGCTCAGAATACATCTTTTCTAAAAAAAAAAAAAACCAAAAAAACCAACAATGGTGCTATTTAGTGAGGTGAAGGACAGATCTATTTCGGGGACAGAAGCTGCGTCCCTCAGTGTTACAACCCAAGAGTTTAGCAGAGACAACAGGAGTACAAGCCATGAGTCCTGCTGGTGCCTTGCTTGCTGCCAAATGCCCAGCGACACTCCCACATTTCTTCACTGAATGGCACTTTGTTTTTTACTGCACTGATCATAGCCCCATGTAAACAGGTGTCCGCTGCAAAGGTGTATGAGTGAGTCAGGTGCTATGCAAGTACTCTGTTTGCCTTTTCATACATATTTTGGTCCATTGTTACATTTCCTTGCTTTTCACAGATGCCATCTAACTCCAACATGTTATAAAGATTTGTTTTTATGAAGATGTACTAATGTTGGGTTGCTGCAGGTGAGAGTTAAAGGTTGCTAGTACTGATACACGTGGTATAGGAAAGGTCATTTGCTTTGTTGTAAATATATTCATTCTAAAGTACTTTATTCAGCGCCACAGATAAAGACCACTATATTAATTATGTAACTTGTTTATTTATAAGAGTTGAGATATTTAGAAAACCAGTGGATTTTAAATACCAAGGAAAACTACCAGTACAGTATGGCAAATGCAACTGAAAGTTAAGCGCATAAGGTAATTTATTATTTAAAGGGGTGTGTGATGCACATAAGCTGAGGTCTTTGCCTTCCTATGCATGGAGTGTGTTTGCCATCATCCTGCTAACAGACACGTCCTGCTCTTCCCCATTTATGCCTCGACAGGCCACGACAGGTGTAGCCCTCTCAGTCATGCAGGTCGGAACCATCATCCACCCCCTCACAGCCACTTAACATTTATTAATTTAGCTGAAGCTTTCCTACAAAGTGACCTACATTTTTTTTTTTTTTGAACCAATTTATACAGCTGGGTAATTTTACTGGAGCAACTGAGGATAAATACCTTGCTCAAGAGCACTAAAGCTGGAATTTGAACCCGTGACCTTTGGGTCCAAATACAGCAGCGCTAACTACTATGCGACCAGCTGCCCCCACCCCCACTTCCTTTTACAATATACAGTCAGAGCAAAATTCCTCTGCAGGAGAAACTGCGGAGACGAGGTGGTGGAACAGATGCGCTCGCCGATCATGCGGACAGGAGTGGACATGGTGACGCGTCACAGAGATGCGCACAGAGGACGCTCCAGCACACATGTCCATGACACAGCCACCTCACATTTCCAGTGGGTTAGGGTTAGTGTCCCCCATTTAACGCAGTTTTTTTTTGAAGATGGGCCACTCGATCGGCAATGACTGCGCTCTCCTAACACCCTACCTAGCGCTCCCCACGTTTGTCTTTCCTATACTTGATGTTTTGCTCTTCAGGGGTTTAAGGATTTAATAAACGTACGCTTAATAAGCCTCACAAACACACACACATGCACACACATCATTCCTACACTGAAGTACTTGATTTATCAAACTAATTTCCGTACTATTTTTTTCAAATGTATGAATACCTTGTTATGTTGCTTTTCGCAGGCGTTAGTTAGATAGTTTATTGATTAATTTCTGCCATTCAGGCCAGAGATGAACTGATGTATATATGAATACAGGAACCCTATGCAAAAAACAAGGGGGTGCACTGACCTCTTGCCTGTAGTTACCTGATTTCTTACAGTGTCAGCACTGACTCTGTAGTCCCCACCTCCCTCCCGCAGGGCCGCTGTGACAGTTTCAGTGCCAAAAGCTTGGACTGTGTGGCCTCAGTCAGTCCGGAATGCACCCCGCAGCACCAAAACTGATTTGGTTCATTAGTGTTGCGAGGAAAAGTTGTTCAGTTGTGCAGCCTTACGCTCTTATTAACATTGTAAGCTGGTTTACCAGATCATCTTTTCACCTCCAAAATCCATATTGTATAAATCATACAATAAAATAATTTGTATAAAAGGTACTCACGCACTACTTTTCTGTTGTATGAGTTTTTCTCTTCGTGCGGTGCGAAAATGATGTGGCAAGGAACGCGTTGTGCTACCACAAGGGGACGACGTGACCACATCCTGTTCAGGATCCGAGCTGACTTTCCTACGGGCTCTCCCACATGCTCCACCGACGCTCTTCTTACATACTGTGTTTTTGTTCAGCCATTGTCAGATACCTGTCAACACATGCTGTGCCTGCGGTAACAGGCAGTAAATTATAAAGAGGAAAGTTGCTCAAGGTATAACATGTCACAGCTATGAAAGTGAATGTGTAATCAGTGGTCAAGCTGCTCCACAGTTAAGAATTTCCCAGCAAATCAACCTTTAATCCCAAACTCAATGACTATAACCCAAGGTGTCAGGGGAGTGGAATGACACCAGGCTCAGTGTCCTTTGGAGGACATAGCTGGAGATTAACCCTATGATGACCAGTGTCTGAACAGAGACTGCGAGCCAGACCCCAGCAGGGTACAACCAACACCTGGTTCGAGCTGTGTCATAATGATCGGGGGTGGCAGCTCAGGGTTTCCATGAAACAAACACACAAACATCCTCCTCTGTGACTGTCTCACATCATTCCCAGGACACTGACACTGGTCACCTGGAATTCAGGGGCCCATCGCAAACAGGCCATCCTCGGGGATGGGGCCATTTTCCCATCTGTGCCCCAGTGTGATCCCAAGCAGGGGGTCTCTCCAGCTCAAACCCACCAGAGAGCCGGAAACACCGGCATCGACTTGTCTTGACATTCATCACCTTTCCAGAAAAAAAGCCAATTAAAAAGGAGGATGAAAAACAGAAATGCTTTTTTTTCTCCAGCTAAAATATGACCTGATCCACTATCTCTTGGTTGCCGAAGTTTGACTGCCGGACCTGGAGCTGCAGCGGCTACAGCCCGTCACCGCCTCCTTAGTGAACAGACCATCAACTGGAGGCAAAGACATGCTCACCCAGAGGATTCACCCCTGGGCCTGGAATCTAGAGTCAATATCTGTCACGTCACTGCCAAACATCATCCACCTCAATTCAGGGGAACTGTTTGTACCACAGTGCTCACCTGAGAACACCTTACACGCATTTCATGGGTTCAGGGAAGCTGCGAGTCACACAGTTGGTGCGGCACCTGTTGTGAGAAAAAGCATTCTCTCCCTCTTTAGGGGTGGGAAGCACACCAATCAGACCAGAGAAGAAGCATACAGATCACTAGTGCTTTTCAGAAGGAAAGTGAACATTCAGTCAACCTTTGGCTGGAGGGAGCCAAGACTCAACACTCCAGCGTTGGCGGGGTACTGTTGCGGCACAGCAAAACCATCGACAGTGTGGACAGCGCACTGTGCTCCATAAGAAAGTCCACTGTGACCGTGAGACACCTGCCTGCCAGAGCCCACAGCAGGATGATCTCAACCCTTCCACTGCCACTTCTCGCATGTTGCCATCCATCCGCATCACGGACAGTAGAGACCCCCCAACCGGTATGTAGAGCGACACAATTTGGGCGGTGTAGAGAAAAGTGCTGCATTTAACAGCAGGATACCTGGGGAAAATTGCCAAGCTGGTGCCCAGAATGCACACCCTGGTAAACACGTGCACACTGTGCTGTAACTCCATCTTTTGCCCTCGGGGTGAGTCAGCGTATTTCTCTCAGAACACAGGGGATTTCTAAACCTGTACACACCTTTCCCAGGGCCTGGGGTTCCGTGTAAAAGGGCACTAGAAAACAGAGATTGGGGGAGGTGTGTTGTGACACCGTGAACTAGAGAGAGACGCTTTTATCCAAAAATATCCACATGGTTTATTTACATTTTTACCTTTGTTTATTTAGCTGAAGAGGTCCTCTAAAGTAACTGACCCATCTGCACAGCTTGGGAATTTTCACTTTATCAGTTCAGGGTAAGTACCTTTCTCAAGGGTACTACAGCAGGAAATGGCATTCAAATCAGGGTCCTTTGAGTTCAAGTTGCAGGTTTAACCGCTATACCACCTGCTGCCCAAACCTTAAAAAACTTCTTTTTAAATTTCCTGCCACTAGATATTAAGAAAAATATGGAGAGGGATAATGGAGCCACAGAGTAGGACTGCACCGGCTATCGGTAGGGGAGAAAACTGCCAGGCAAACTTTATAAAAATTGTATGGCAAACAGTATGTAATGTCAGAGGTCACCAGGAATAGGACGCAAGACATGAGTCAACAGGACAGACCATTCCGGGGGTTGGTGGATAAGAGCACAAAGATGCTCCTCTTCCTTCCACATCCATCACTCAGTTGTGCCAATGCTGCTTCTCCTCACAGCCAGGTTTTAAAAATAAAACTGTGAAGCATCCGGACACGTGTTTGTTTTCCGTCTGCTCTCTCAGACCAAAGAATTAAACCAACTGAAGATTGGAATCACTGGCTTTCGTACCATACAAGGCAGGACACTACGCGCCAGCAGGATGGCGGGGGCCATTGTTGACTTTCCTGAGAAGAGTATCAGTTCTGAGAAAGACGGAAGCAACCTGTTTTGATGGATCCTGTCCCTTTCAGGCATATGAATGTGAAATGGTGTAAAAAACAAGTTTGAACGGCCAATAAACACAGACGCCACTCTGATGTATTAAAATAACAGCAGGGCGATTTATGACCTCGGTAAACATACATTAAGGAGAGGTCGGAATAACAAGGAAGGATGCTTCCAGAATAAACACAACAACCATCTGGAACTAAATGTACAGGCCTAATGATGGAAAGTGCACTAACAGCCACGGTGCTCACTGGTGGAGTGTGTGTTCACCTCACCTCCGCTCTGCTTTCCTGCCTTGCGAGCTTGTTGGTACGGTTGGTGGCGACCATTGAGTCAGACGTCCAACGGGCATACCTGGATTCTTCAGCAAAGCGTCCCAGAGTGGACGCACTGGGAGTGGGTGGTGCTGTGACGGACCACATCGCAGAGACTGGGTCAGGACAACAGATGGGTTAGAGTTAGGGTTAGGGTAACAGTTTGGGTTAGAGTTAGAATTAGGGTTACGATTAGAGTTAGGCTTCGGATTAGGGTTAGGGTTAGGATGACGGTTAGGGTTGAGAGACAAAAAGTCTTTGGCTGGTATCCCAGAGCCTGTTTGTGTGTGAGCCACCTGTGGTTCTAGAAGTGCCAGCTAAATAACAATGGAAAAGTGGAAACTTCATTTGTTTTGTTTCTCCAGCTGGACTTGCTGTCTCTGTATGTCTGTTCCCATCTGCAGCTGGACCGTACAATAGCTCTCGCTTAATAGAGCAGGCAGCTTCACTCCTTCATATTTTCTGGTCAGCATGTCAGACCTGCTGCTGTTCTCAGCTGCAGAGCCTCCATTCACCTGGATTACATGGGAGCAACCTCAGAGGAGACATCCTTAACAGGATGTTGTGCCGAGACTGGGCTTGTCCAACTCGCCTCAGGATGAGCCCAGACACACAGCTGTTTCCCTACATCTTACCTTTCTTTCACCCTGTCTCTGTCCTCGCACACCTACACACAGCCTCAGGCACCTCTGTGGACCTGAACTTTATCCCACATTGGGCAGTAAATAAAGGGATTTAACCTGCACCACAGCCAGTTCAGAAGTTCAGATGTTATTAAACTGCATATAAAGCCGTTTCACTCTCTTTTAATAAATTCTCCAGCTGTAATCCACAAAGTTCCGCTGCCATTAATCTGCTCCTTAAACAGCCAGAAAAGAGTGGCATCTCTGAGTCCCAGGACATCCTCATACAGGGGTCAGAACGAGGGGAGTCACTGCATGTGGAACAGACGCTGAGCGAGGACAGTGGACTTTGCTACCCACGTGAAGGGACCATGATGGGTAAAAGGGCAGGAATCGAAGTGAGCCGCCGTTCGCCAGCTCTTACCGCTCCCCTCTTGCACTGACTTTCTGTGGTACATTGCATGAACCCAGTGCCCCCAGCCAAATTTTGCTTGGTTTTTGGATTGTGGGTCACTAAAGAGGTACAGCATGAAGAAAGGACTCCTGATGCCAGCCTTCAAGAGACCCCTCATCCCCCACAAGAGAAGGTACTCTGCCTCTTGAGCTGATCCCCTCAACGGGATGAAGGACACTGAGACAACAGCCAAGCCTGCAGGCATAATAAAGCTAGCAGAAGCTAGCAGAACCATGGTAGATGGAAGATGTAGCCGTTCCCCTTCGAACAGCACCACCTGCTCCCAAGGCGTTACCGGGCACAGTGCATAATCAGATATGCACGTCTCAGAGATTTAAATATAACCCTTGCTTACAAACCTGACTAATCGTGGCATTAACAAGTTGGCCAATACCTGGCTTAACCCGCACTCTGACCATTTACAAGAAAGCCAATTACAGAGGCAGGTTTGCGTGCGGCTGTTCCCCTGTTTACAAACAGCTAAGTAAAGACTCCATGGAGCCGGAGGTCTGTGTGGGGGTGGGTTAACTCCCTGGTCACACTGACCCAAAGATGACACCCAGTGCACCTGTTGGCTTAACTCGTGACGGCTAGAAGCGCAGAAGTGCTCGAGCTTTTGTATTCAGGCAATAGAGGGTGTCTCGGCAGCTGAGGATGAGCATGTTTGCCGATGCTCCCTAATGAAACTCTGCACTTTAACGCACAATTTCTGGGAGTGCAATGGGTGAAGGGGGCGGAACACTTAGGAAATTAAGGGAGATAAATCAAACGGACAGGTCAGTGCCAGAGTTTGTGATCACGACTGCAGTACTGAAGCGATGTCAATAACGCAGGGTGACCTGACCAATAGGATCTACGCATTCACCTGCAAATGAAATGAGCTTCTCCTGGTTCATACTGATACTGGCTCAAGGTTCACAGCAGTGGTGGACTACTGGAGTTTAATCGGTCTTTAATCTAATGAAAAGAGGCTTTTGTGGATTTAGCTCCTAAAATGCCTGGCATTTCAATATCATCGTGTAGACAAGCCCTGACAGGCCAGACAGAAAAACCGACTGACGCCATTGATAGTTTACACTAATACATTGACCTCAGCTTTACCTGTGAGCCATCAGCTTTTTACCTTCATGTAAACCAGTCTGACCTCAACATAAAAAGTAATTTAACTCTGTACTTCATGCCAATGAAACTTTAAATAAAGCCCTTTCCTCATTATTATTATTATTATTATTATTATTGTTTTTGTTGTTTTGTTATTTTAATACACAGATCAAGACAATGACCAGAAGAAAATTAGCAAGCAGACAAAACACTGGAGGGAACAATTCCCTCTGGAAACACTCACACACACACACACAGTTTCAGAACCGCTTGTCCCATACGGGGTCACGGGGAACCGGAGCCTACCCGGGAACACAGGGGCGTAAGGCCAGAGGGGGAGGGAACACACCCAGGACGGGACGCCAGTCCGTCGCAAGGCACCCCAAGCGGGACTTGAACCCCAGACCCACCGGACAGCAGGACTGTGGTCCAACCCACTGCACCACCGCACCCCCTCTGGAAACACTCCTCCAGGCCAATCTACCAATGAGTAAGAATAGGTGGTATGTGTCAGCTATTAGTATCCCACAAACTTGTTTTCTTTCTTTCACTCATTGCTTTTCAGAAAGGGACGAGAGCTGTATTGTTTTCACAACCAAGTCAAACAAACAATCTTTTGCTTCCTGCTGGCCTTGTCTGCCTTTACTTAGTGCTGCTTCACTCTGTGATTTAAAGTTCTCCTTGTCCACAGGATTTGAAGCGAGAAGGTGACTAATGAGAAATGAACCAATGATGGATGTAAACCGAAGGCCCCCTCTTGTTGGGTTCTCAGAACAAGTGCACACGTTCTTCTCAGCATTCATGGTGGTGATGCATAGCAATGTAGCGAGCACTGAATATGCAAATTCCCAATGACAAACGACACATTCTCCGCAAAGGCTTCCTCTCAAGGGTCCCATCTTGAAAACACTGATGTTGCGTCTATCAAACATGCCTCATACGTGGTCTCAACACCAGATGGATGAAGCATGGTGTCTCGCATGCCATTAAGTGAGAGTTCAAACCAAACCTTTTGGAAGGGGAGGGTTGGCAAATGACTTTGTGGGGGCCACAAACTGAGTGTTTTTATGGAAAGTGTGATGCCTGTTTTGATGGGATTTGCGCTGGGCCTTTGAACAAGGCCTTGGGAGCTTCGGGCGATTAGCCAACAGAAACAGCCTTGCTACAGCGGCCGACCCTGGGTGCACTGTTGGGGGCGGTCCTTCGGGGAGGGTGGGCAGGTCACCCCAGCCGACCCAGAAATACAGAGCTTCCTGGGTCACACAGTAAATACTACTCCCAAGTCTGGACATAAGGTGAAAGATGGAGAAAGGAGTCTCTGAGCTACATGTGCTGGAAACAGCTTGGACTCCACCTCTGACATATACCCCCTGTTGTCGTAGAGCTGGCAAGCATATGCCAGCCAGGTGGTAGAGTGGCCAGGGACTCTCAAGTGCTGCTTTGTGGAAGGGGACAGGGGTGCAGTTCTGCCGCCTTCCATCACAAGGTGCTAATAGGCAAACCACAACCTCAGCAGCTGCTTCAAAACAGTGCGACTGAAAAAAGGGAAAGCAATTGCCTGTCTGGAAGTAAAATATGTGGCCCCATGTAATCAGAATCAGAATCAGAATCAGAACGAGCTTTATTGCCAAGTATGTTCGCACATACAAGGAATTTGTCTTGGTGACAGGAACTACCACAGCACAGACAGAATGACAATGACAAGACACAGATGAGAAGATAGAGTATGTGAGCAAGGGATAAAAAATATTTAAAAATATAAAGTACCGAATATACATAAAATAGTACAAAAATAGTCGCTAGATACAAATGCAAGGGAGTGTAAGAGAGATGTGATAAATAGTTATAAATATAAATAGCATTATGTATTGCACGGTTTACTCTCTAGGGGAGAGATTTAGGTGTTCATGAGGTAGATGGCCTGAGGAAAGAAACTTTTCTTATGCCTGGCTGTCCTGGTGCACAGTGCTCTGTAGCGCCGGCCAGATGGCAAGGGTTCGAAGAGGAAGTGGCCTGGATGTGAGGGGTCTAGAATGATTTTGCTCGCCCTTTTACTGACTCTGGACGAGTGCAGTTCTTGGAGAGCTGGGGGGGATGTGCCGATGATTCTTCCAGCAGTCCGAACTATCCGCTGCAGTCTTCTGATGTCTGACTTCGTAGCTGAGCCGAACCAGACAGTTATAGAGGTGCAGAGGATGGACTCGATGACTGCGGAGTAGAACTGCATCAGTAGCTCCTGTGGCATGTTGAACTTCCTCAGCTGGCGAAGGAAGTACAACCTCTGCTGGGCCTTCTTCACAATGGAGTCTATGTGGGGCTCCCACTTCAGGTCCTGTGAGATGGTGGTGCCCAGGAACCTGAATGACTCCACTGTTGCCACAGTGCTGTTCATGATGGTGAGTGGGGATAATGCTGAGGTGTTTCTCCTGAAGTCTACGATCATCTCCACTGTTTTGAGCGTGTTCAGCTCCAGGTTGTTATGACTGCACCAGACAGCCAGCTCTTGGACCTCCTGTCTATAGGCAGACTCGTCGCCATTCCGGATGAGGCCGATGAGTGTGGTGTCGTCTGCAAACTTCAGGAGTTTGACAGACGGGTCTTTTGCGGTGCAGTCGTTGGTGTACAGGGAGAAGAGCAGTGGGGAGAGCACACATCCCTGGGGGGCTCCAGTACTGATTGTGCGAGTTTCGGATGAGAATTTTCCCAGCCTCACTATCTGCTGCCTGTCTGTCAGAAAGTTGGTGATCCACTGACAGATGGAGGTGGGCACGGAGAGTTGGGTTAATTTGGACAGGAGGAGGTGTGGGATGATGGTGTTGAAGGCTGAGCTGAAGTCCACGAACAGGATTCTCGCATAAGTCCCTGGTTTGTACAGGTGTTGCAGAATGTAGTGCAGTCCCATGTTGACAGCATCATCCACAGACCTGTTTGCTCGGTAAGCAAACTGCAGGGGGTCCAGCAAGGGTCCAGTGATGTCTTTCAGGTAGTCCAACACCAGTTTTTCAAGTGACTTCATGACCACAGATGTTAAGGCGACAGGTCTGTAGTCATTAAGTCCTGTGATCTTGGGTTTCTTTGGGATGGGGATGATGGTGGAGCGTTTGAAGCAGGAAGGAACTTCGCACATCTCCAGTGATCTGTTGAAGATCTTTGTGAAGATAGGGGCCAGCTGGTCAGCACAGGTTTTTAGGCAGGCCGGTGAGACACCGTCTGGGCCTGGTGCTTTCCTTGTCTTCTGTTTGATGAAGACCCGATGCACCTCCTCTTCGCAGATCAAAGGTACAGGAGGGGGGGAGGTGGGGGTTACTTGAGTTGTTAAGTGATTGGTGGAGAGAGGGTCTGAATGGGTGTAGGGTGTGAGGCAGGGTTTATCAAACCTGCAATAAAACTCATTCAAATCGTCGGCTAGTTGTTGAGTTGACACGGTGCCGGGGGGTGGTGTCTTGTAATTTGTGATGTCTTTCATGCCTTTCCACACTGACGCAGGATCGTTGGCTGAAAACTGTTTCTTCAGCTTTTCAGAGTAGTTTCTCTTAGCCACTCTGATCTCCTTTGCCAGTGTGTTTTTGGCCTGTTTATACAAGACTCTGTCCCCGTTCTTGTAGGCGTCTTCTTTGGCCTGACGAAGCTGTCTGAGTTTTGCAGTGAACCACGGTTTGTCATTGTTGTATGTTAAACGAGTCCTGGTAGGGATGCACATATCCTCGCAGAAACTGACATATGATGTTACAGAGTCTGTGAGCTCATCCAGATCGCTAGCAGCAGCCTCAAAAACACTCCAGTCAGTGCACTCGAAGCAGGCTTGTAAGTCCTGCTCTGCTTCCCCAGTCCATCTTTTAACAGTTCTTATTACAGGTTTAGCTGATTTCAGTTTCTGCCTGTAGGTCGGTATAAGATGAACCAGACAGTGATCAGAATTCAGTAATTCCTGAAATTAAGTGTCTGAACAACCTTCCAGTTAACTGGGAATCGTTCCACCCCCACACAAGGCAAACTGAGATCCAAAAGTATGATTATGACTAACTCCAACTCCTCTGGGTCCTGCATCTGAAATCCCCCCCAGGAGAAGGTTCTGATTGATGGACTACCTCTCCACTCAACCCACTTACTGACTCAGTTTTATGGGCGTCTTGTTTCCCAGATATCAACCTGCGATCACCGTAAATCCTGGTTTTCCCGCTCCCTGTCACAGGCGAGCTCTTGAGTTCCTGCTGTGACACCCTTCCTGCTTATTTACAGGCCAGTTTTATAGCCTGCTGGCCTCTACGGGCCGTCTGGAGGATAAGTGACATTAAGATGCTCAAAAAACTTGCTGTGGCAAATTTCAAACATATTGCCATATACCTCACCCTCATTGATCTCGTGTCACATGAAGTACACTAAATAAATCCATGCTGATTTATTCAGGAATAAATTATACACCGGTAAACTCATAGCAGTAGGAAACAGATGAGTCCAAATGATAAGGTTTCAAGTTGTAGCATGATATACACTTCCATTCATGAAAGGAAGGAGAGGTATTATTTCCTCTTCAGTGTGATGGGCCATGCATACATGGGCCTTCAAAGGTCAGCACTGCAGTGGTCTATTAGGCTCAACACGTTTAATTATACCCACATTTTAGTTAGTGTACCTACCCTACAACCAGCACATCCCAAGATCTTATTGTAACCATACACTGGTCTCTCGTATGTATGTATATCCAGGAATACAAGCACCACTGTCTCAGAACAGTGGGATTTCCCTGCTCTGGGACTGAATTCATACTGCTTGTTATCTTCAGAACCCATCATGACAGCAAAGTACAGCTATTAATTTTGCTACTGACATGCCTGCACTGGGCTTGGGTAAGAGGATTGCTTTGGCTTTGTATCCAACCCAGACCTGTGTGAGACCACTGGACTTATGCTTTTGTTTCCCGCCATCAAGACAGGAGTCTAGAGAGGTCAATGCTTTCTGAGAATGATGAGGGCAATTTGTCTGTTATTTGCTGTAGGATAAGAAAGCTGATTATGTTCTAACTGGGCCACCTTGGCCTTCAACCCAGACAAAGGGGTAAACACATCGTGAACTGTTGTCCAACTGCTTAACAGACAGCTTTTACAGCTTGAGCCTTGAGTGTGTAAAAACAATCAAGGGTTATGGACTCTGACTAGCGTATCCCATCTAAAACACACAAACAAAATTTTTTTTTCGGTTATTTTTGTTATGATTGAAGTTGCTGAAACAAGATTTGACATATACAGGTTAAGCAAAATGAGAATCCGGCAGTTAACGTGTTCTATATTTTCTTCAGACAATTCATCAAATGAACAACAGATCAATATATTTTTTCTACAGCAGAAGACAGACGCGATTAAATGACATGCAGAAAAACATTAAATGTTCCAGGTCCTCAGTCTCCTCCAAAGGTCTTTAAGTAGAGTCCTTATATGAGGGGCTTCCCTCTGCTGATTTTCCAATAAACTGACAATAACAGAGATAGATGTGAAATGAAAGGTTCAAAAAGAAGCCATATCACAAGGAGATGTAAGAAATGTAAATTTGCCCATTAAATATCACACATGGCCAGGGTTTCACCTGGTGCCAGTCAGGGGGCACCGGATTTTTAATTAACTTCTTGAAGACGGAGCTCATACTTGTGCCAGGAGGAGGATGAGAGGAGCTTCTGTGGAAAAGAACCGAGCAAAGAAAGGACCAATTAAAAAAAATGAAGAATAAAGAACCCTGACATCTTGACAGTAGCAAAACAGAGACAAATAAATCACAGACTTTCCAGTTTAATTAGTGTTTACAGAGGGAACCCTCTTCTCCTGATGTTTACTCAGGCTTGAATTAATATGCCAGGGTGTGCCCCACCCCCTACTCCTGAATAGAGATGTACACAAAGCAAACTGAACAAAAAGCAAAAACACAAATGTATATGAAGAGTAACTATCTCTGCCAGCAAGGTCCACTGAGAAGCAGCCAGAGATTATTTATATTACGTTATTTACCTTATTTAGAGCAGGGTCCAGCCTTGACCTGTGAATCCATCCATCGTCTGCGCTTCAGCTAACCTTAATTCTCTCACCCTCAATCACTGTCACAATGCGTGTAAAAGGACAGGACACCTTTTTAACCCAGTCCAACCTCTGACCTGGTAGTAAATAGCAAAAGCACTGAAAAAATAGAAAAAGACAAAGAAACCTTTGACCAAGCTACTTTTGTGTCCAAATCGTATTAAAAACGGTGGCTGGACGGATAAACTCCTCCATGGGGCCAACGGCAGGGCTTGCTCCATTAGGAGTACATGCAAAACAGTATATTGGGGAAAAAGTCAAGTCACCTTCAGGTGAAACTAACCCTAACAGCAAAAGATGAAAACAAAATATAAAACAAAGACAGAGTCTGGTATTTTGCCAACATGTTTGTCTGTCGAGTTAGCATGCTCTCCCCATGTGCATGTGTGTTTCCGGTGAATTGTTGACTCTAAATTGCCCTTTGTGTGTGTCAGTGGGTGAATGTGTGTGATTGCCCTTATGATGTCCCATCCAGAGTGTACCCTGCCCAACATCCCACGCTTTCAGGATAGGCATCTATGATAGGCTTTGGCCCACAGTAGACAAGCTGTTATTTACATTAGATGTATTAACCACGGAGTAACAAACTAAATATATCTTTAGTTTTTGATATATGGAATTAACGAACAAAGGTTATTACTCCATTTTGATCTTTTGGAGATTACTGAACTCATAGCCATTTCTGACTTATTGTCATGGCGGCAGACGGACTGGAGACAGACAGGTAGGTCGTGGACCCAATTGCGGGTTGGTTTTATTCTTTTCTCGAGGTTCAAAGGGCAAGACAAGATCAAAGTTAGGGACAGACGAAGGTCGTTCAGACGTAGATGTTTCCACATGGGCAAACCAAAACTCGGTAGTCGGAGAAAATAGACGAAGGTCAAAACCAGGAACACGAGGAACAAGCAGGACACGCAGTAACCGGTGAAGACGCTGAAACTGCAAGACCACGACGCTGATTGCAAGAATCCGCATTGTGTCGTGGTCACGGAGCTCCTTATATCCCGGGTCTCATTGATTAAACGCAGGTGTTGCCGATCTGCTTGTTCCTGGGGGCATGACATTTATGAAGAGTGACCCTGTTCATTTCTTAAGCTGAATAAAATCTTACTCATTACCTTTTCTGGACAGGTTCTGCTTCTCCAATGTAGGCAAAGTGCAAACACAAAGAGAATTTTCTGAATCATCATCAGATGGGGAGCAATGACCAAAAAAGCAAGCAAGGTTGACTGTGGTTTTGAGACCAAGGGATGACTGTGGAGTAACCTTGAGATGAGCCAAAGGGAATCTGAATGTCACTGGCCAACCACCTTCATCCTTATGCTGGCATGCAGGCATTAAATCTGTACATTCATTGAAGATGTCAGCAAATTTCACCTTATCAATAATGACATCATGCCCTTGAGAAATAATATTCTACCTTAAGCAGTAATGTTGTTACCAGCACTTTTTCCACTGACAATTTTCCACCTACTGTTAGAATGGATGGGAAGAAGCAGGTGTGGAAGTCAGAGACAAAACCTTGATCCTGGGTCAAGGACACATGACACAGAGAGATTGTCTTGCAGTGGAACTCCATCTCACAGATTATAAACGTGCACTCTTTTAAGATATATTGGCAGTAATCTGAGGGGAAAAGGGTCACAAGAAAAATAAAAGTTTCATTTATCATTGGCATGCCCAAATTGCTTTTGCAGTTAGAAGCATCTAAGAAGGTTGACCTCATAATATCACCGAGTAATAGATGATGACAGAGCATCCATGACAAGAAGAGGCATCCAGCCCCGAACTGAACCATGCGCACACAAACGTTGCTGTATTCTTGTTGCTTTGAGCACATAAAAATAACCATTGATAAAACAACTCAATTTTCCAACAAGCCTCTTTTCAAACTCCTGCAGTGGACAGAGGTCTCACAATTCTCTATGAGTGCCAAGTTGACCTCCAACATTTTATGCTTCTAAACCCACCAGCAAAACATGTTTAGTTTTGCAGACACATCCCACATCAACCTCCTGCACCTCAGCCCCATTCATTAATCAAGAGACTGTTTACCAAAGCATCAATATTTCAAAATCAATGACATAAGTTCAACAGATTTCAGTTAAACACTGTTATCCCAATATAACAAGGGGTTTTCAAAACAATAGGTAATTGTGACCTGATCGTGATCTGAACCTCATTACAGTCACTGATTGCAGTGCGGTTCTCCAACTGACAGCCCAGTTCCAACAACTGCTGAAAAGAATGGTGACACCAAGCTAATGAAGCCATCGTCCGTGGTGACAACTTTGACGGTGTATGACAAACCTGAGCAACCACAGCTTGACGTTTCACAGAACAGAGTCCAGTCAGACTGGTTCCTCTCCAAGTAATATACCGTACTGACCTATTGAACCAAGTTAATTCTCATTCATCTCAAAAGATTGTAATGACTTGGTCCAAATCAGGATGTCACTGAAGTGTATAACTTACATACAAAACAAACAGAATCTTGGCCAAATCTTTCTGGTCAATCATACGCACTGTTTGGTGTCCGTGAGGTTTTGTGATGAAATAATAACTGGGGAATCATAGGAAATTTCTCAGGAGGAAGAGAAGGAGCAAAAAAGCACATAACAGGGCAAAGAAAAGAAAAAAAAGACACTGTCAAAACAGACTTGTTCCAGGTCATTCTTTTAAAAGAACAGACACACACTAACTTGTCGTAGACATAACTGTAAACGGGAAAGAGATTTATAAAAAAAAAAACACGGAAGCAATATTTACTCTCATATAAATGCAGGGTTTTACATGATTGATAAATACAACATGTACTTTAACAGTCACCAGGAACCTGTTGATTGCAGCAATGAGAGGACTTCAGCGCCAAGGGTACCACATGGCCGGTGGAGATACGGCCCTCGCCTGCTAATCATAGAATCATGGGACACTTATCTACAGGTTACCAACCATGAAATAGAAGCTACTGCCAGTGAAACACAATATTCCAGTGTCATTCCAGTGCTTTTTGAAGAATTTCAGGCAGAAATCCTCTCAGCAGTAACAGAAGCAACCTTTAAATACACAGTGTAACACAGTCCTGATCCTTATACAGTCTGGCATGTGAGGGGCTTCAGAAAGTGGAGGAAACTTCTGGGATGTGCATGAGAAGGGCAAGTTCAGATTCTCACACATCTGTCAGCAGCGAAGCAGGTTTGTAAAGGGTGATACTTTCCTAGAAGAACCACAGCTGTGATCTCCAGCACCAAAATAGCAGGGCCACTTTACCCTACAGTCCAGTTACATAAATGCCATCTGAAGACAGTCTGGGGGTGGAAGGAATGAGGGGAGGAGAAAGTGGAGTAGAGGCTACAAGGCACAACCTCGCCGTGAGTGTCGTTGGGATGGAGATCACGACAAACCCGACAGACAGCAAAAGAGAGGGAAAGAGCTTGTGTTCGTCTCCACTAAACACCGCACTTGTTCTTCCAAACAAAAAATTCCAGACACCAACATCATTTGTTTTGCCAGCAAAACTAGACAAATGGCACTTGACACAGTTGTCATGGTTCCATTTTTCATGGATCACCGCAAAAATACAGCTTTGGCGAGTGAATACCAGAGAAAGAATAACTGTGTATCCAAAGGAGTGTGTACCCGAATGTGTATGTCATTAAGAAAAAAAAGGGTAGGCCAAGGTGCTGGAATTTTGGGTCCATGCACCAATGTCACATTAAGTTTCTGCTGAGGTCATCAAACCTGGCAGCTTGAAACAGACACCATCCGAGGGGATCTGCGGTAATATAATAGCCTCTCAAGGCTCACTCTCATTTCTGTCACATCAGCTGACTTGCGTCTGTCACTTCAGAATGCAGTGTGAATTGTCAACTTGTATATTTACAAATAAATCCACCAGTCTAACTGGGTAAATGGGTAATTTCGGTTGCACAAAAAACCAAAAATGGCTGTAACTCAAAAGTCCAAGGGCTTTTCCTGCCCTATCTTCATGCCTTTGTTCGCTGCAAACAGGGACCCTGATGCATTGCACAGTCGTCCATTTTTTCAAATCAGTCTCTTGAAAGGAGCCATAATCCCTAGGGACAAACATTTTCTCTTTTGATGAAGATTGATCTCTGTTTTAATTTTGTCACACATGAAGTAAATCTGTTAATTCAAACATTTATCACCCTTATCGCATTAATACAGATGGATTTTCCATAGGGTTTTAAAACCCTTATCGAAAGGCTTACTGCTTCAGAGACTTATTTGATGGAAAACCTTTGAGGGTACGACACTCGAGCATAAGAGTATGCAAATGATCGCAGCGTGAATGTCCCCCAATGTGACATCATTTTGGGTACACAGCTGCTTGTGTTACATGTGGAGAGCTTGCCAGAGTCTTCCTCGGTGGAATGAAACCATTTAGCAGTGGAACAGAGTCTGAAACTTGCACCTGCTGCGGGCAGGGATGGTGTGAGGGAGTTGGCATTCACTCGCAAACCAGTGCCCACCATGGGTTTTTTCCTGTTCTTGAGGACAGTAATCTTGAAGGTTGAAAACCAACAATTCAAGCAAGAAATGATTGGACAAATGAAGGTAGGGATGCATTCCCCAACAAGGAACCCATACCGGGCCCTCCCTCACGACAGATTCAGAACTTTTATTAAAAAAAATGAGATGCCAGATGACTTGGAGGCTTTCGTGAACATCTCACAACATCTTTTGCAGGGCATCATCAAAGCAAATGGAGCACAAAGGCAGGAGTAATGGCCATTGTGATGTGTAAGGTCCTTAGCATGGTTTTACATGGGCAACCAAGCTATGTATCATCATCTGCCATCACTGCAGAATAAGAGAACCATCACATCGTCTTCGTTATACAAAGAACCTACCATCTTGGACACCCGTTTAATTTAAAATAAGAGCTGATGGGTTTGCAACAACCCTGCTGTGATTGCCCAGAAAAAAAAAAAAAGTTGGATTCTATATGGTCTCCTGTAAAAGTGGCCTCGTGAAAAACAGTTACATCCAAGAAATTACACACGCACACGCACACGCGCACGCACACGCACGCACACGCACGCACACGCACGCACACGCACGCACACGCACGCACATTGTTGGAAGCTGCTTGTCCCAGGTGGGGTTGTGGCATGCTGGGGTCAAGCCTGGCAGCTCAGGGTGCGGGGCTGGAGGGAGGGGACACACCTAGGGCAGGATGCCAGTCCATCGCAAGGCACCCCAAGCATGGCTCAAACCCCAGACCCACCAGAGAGCAGGCCCCGGCCAAACCCGCTGGTTCACCGTGCCTCCTCCTCCAAGAAATTACTTCCTTCAAAAGGTTTCCATGATAGAGACATTAACAATACATGCATAATGATCAGAATATCCACCTACCTCTCAAGTTATACTAAAGTGAGATTACCTGGCTGCAGCAGGACACAGCTGAGAGTAAATCACCAGAGAGCTAACCTTACCGTGGCACTTACCTGATGTCGCCTCTTGGACAGCTGTAGAAGCAAGTCAACTGACAAACTGATTGACATAAATTCTTGAAGTGTGATTCAGCTATGTTTGTGCATGTGTAAGTGCTGAAGGCACTGCCTACCTGTGGAAACCTTTAATACGAATTAAGTCAACAGCCTGAAAACAAGAATCCTTTCTGACGTACAAATTGCTCTGCAAAATTAAACATTCCTTTCAAAAACAACTTTCATAATAAGCATGACCTTTAAACCATTTTTTGGCCTTGGGCAACACTGCAGAAGAAAAATATGAGATGCCAGGTGACTCGCAGGCTTTCATAGACATCTCACAACATCTTTTGCAGGGCATCAGCAAAGTAAAAGGAGCACAAAGGCAGGAGTAGCACTGTTGTCTCACAGCGCCTCGGTGATGCAAGAGGACGTAGGTTCGATCCCCACTCAGTCTGTGTGGAGTTTGCATGTTCTCTCCGTGTCTGCGTGGGTTTCCTCTGGGTGCTCTGGTTTCCTCCCACAGTCCAAAGACATGCTGTTCAGGTTCCCCCATAGTGTGTGAGTGACAGAGAGAGTGTGTTCCACTAATGCATGGATGAGTGACCAAGTGTAAGTAAGTGTATCTAGCAGTGTAAGTCACCTCGGTGAATAAGGTGTGGTGGCTGATAACACTACATGGAGTTCATTGGAAGTCACTCTGAAGAAAAGCATCTGCTAAATAAATAAATGTAAAAATATATTTTAACCTCTAGAGCTTAAAACTAATTTTTTTGTACAAATCCTACAAACGACATAGATCACTTGTGTAAATGAAAACAAGATGTGTTGCAGTCAAGGCACTAAAACAATTAAAAAGGATCTAAAATATAAAAATGCTGAGAACTTGACATCTCATTACTTAAAACGGTGTTTGGAGACCTTATGCCTTTACTATTCTAAAGCTGATAGCTCTTCTAAAGAGCAACATGTGAAATGTACAGAAATGAAAATGCTCAGACGTGAGAAAACTGAAAATGTTTGCGAAAAATAGAAAAAACACTGATGTTACATGATGTGATGATGGTTTCAAAGGCTCAGACTAAGGTCTGGTTCGCTGCTGTCGAGCATCTTTGAAATGCTACTCTGCTGGTCTTGCTCAGGATTTAACAAACTCCTTGAAAGCAGACACCACGGAAGAGCCGAGTGAAAATATACGAGCGCACACTTCAGACGGGTACGAGAAGACCAGGGTCATTTGGTGGTTGTATGTGTTCGCATGTATTGCAGAAGTGCTGCGGGCTCATAGCTCTCACGCGCGATGGGTGAGACCATCACTACGGTAACAGAGATCGGTTCCATATTCCTAGGAGGAACCAAGGCAGAGTTCATCTTGGAAATGCAACACAGAGCAAGATGAGGCAGGCTGAGGGCGTCTTCTGCATTTCTCTTCCAGGGTCCTTTCACAGCTATGTTCCAGTAGTACTTGGTTCCCAGTTCCCTCACAACCCTGGCCTCTGGCCCACAATCCTTCACTCTGGCACTGGGGAGAATGTTAGTAGAAGCTGTTTCATTCTCTCATCTAACAACTTTCTTGTCTGCTTTAGTTTCTAAAAAAGCACAGGAACATATTGAGTTCTGCCTATTTGTGTTATGAAACATAACAGATCTTCCCGCAGCTTATCAGCTTATAAACACTGTATATTAAGAACAGTTCACACACAGTCTGAAACCGCTTGTCCTGAGCAGGGTCACTGTGAGCCAGAGCCAAACCCAGCAACACAGGGCATAAGGCTGGAGGGGGAGGGGATGCACCCAGGACAGGACGTCAGTCCATTGCAAGTCATTCCAAGCAGGGCTCAAACCCCAGATCCGCCAGAAAGCAGACATCGGCCAAACCCGCCATGCTGCCACGCCCCCCAGGACCAGTTCAATTCAGTTCAATTCAATTTTATAGAGTGGTCTTCTCACACACTGACACAGTGTTGAACAAAGGGATAAGGCAAAGAAACAAATAAGACTATATACTAGAGTTGCCACACCCATGCCATCAGCATAATCAGATACACCTGGACCTGGCAAGATAAAAGGCAAAAACAAACTGAGAAGGACGCGGAACCTTGTTTGCCGACCCAGCCAAGCGCACTTGCTTGAGTCAGCATGCTCCTCGCTTTCATCCTTGTCCCCAGTCCACCCGCCCGACTCCTTCTTCCGTGACCCCTACCTTCCTGTGTTTTGATCCGTGTTTTCGTATTTGACCTATCGCCTGTATTCACCGACAATGATTCTGGATTTCCCAATAAACGACGTTTGCAGTACGAAGACCCACGCCTGTCCCCGACCACGGTTCCTGTCCTGTCCCTCAAACTCCTGTGTGCTCCGCAATTGAGTCTGCCTTCTACTTCCGGACGAGAACATGGCAGAAGGTTCCGACAACGGAACGGACTCAGTGGAGATCCATCGCGTCAAGAAGGCACAAGGCAACCGTTTGGGGTCGATGGAGCAAACCCTGAATAGCCTCACGGAGGCTTTCCAGTCCCTAGTCGGGACGATGCAGGAGCAAGGTATGCTCGTTGCGGCGAAGACCGCCCCCACAACCACCTCCAGACCAGAGCAGCCACCAGCAATACCACCGTCTCCTCTGCCCCAGCCTCCACCGCCTCAAGACCCGCGTCTCCTGCCACCTGCCCGCTTCGAAGGTGACTCCACTCGCTGTGCAGGGTTTTTGATGCAATGAGAGCTGGTTTTTTCTAGCCTGCCTCAGGTGTATGGCACTAACCTCAGCCGTATTACTTATATCATGTCTCTCCTTGCCGGCCGCGCGTTAGACTGGGCCACGGCCACTTGGGGGTGTAATTCACAGTCGACCTACGAAGACTTTAAGACCCGGTTTCAAGCCGTGTTCGGGCTGCCCCCGTCAGATGACGGCATAAGTGAAAGACTGTTCGAGATCAGACGGGGGAACGAACGGTAGCCGACTACGCCATCGAGTTCCTCACCTTAGCTGCTCGCAGTGACTGGGGCAAGTCAGCACTCCTGGCTAGTTTTCACCGAGGTTTAGACCCTCACATACGGAAAGAGATGGCGTTCCGAGGAGACAAATGGAACCTGGATCAAATCATTGATACTGCGGTGGCTGTCGACAACACCGTGCGCACCAAAGAACCACGGCGCCGCGCCACTCCGGAGCAAACCAGCAACGAGTGCAGCACTGCGGAGCCCATGCAGCTGGGACGGGGACGCCTGTCTCCCACGGAACGAAGGCGAAGATTCCAAGAAGCCCTGTGCCTGTATTGCGGGGAACCCAGACACCGTCGTCTTCATTGTCCCGTCCGTCCCAGAGCCCAGGTGAGTGGGATCCTCCACTGTGACCGTATGATTGTCCCCATCACCTTGTCTTGGGGAGTGGGTAGCCTGTCCATACAGGCTTTGGTCGATTCTGGGGCAGCAGGCAGTTTTATAGACATTAATTTTGCCCAGTACCACAAGATTCCTGTAGAAAAATGTCCCCAGCGCCTCAAGATTAATGCGTTAAATGGACAACCCCTAGGCAAGGGGTTTGTAGATTTCCGGACAGCCCCCCTTCAGATGGTGATCGGGGCTTGTCATCATGAAACAATGCAGTTTTATCTGATCGCCACCCCTGAGGTTCCGGTGATTCTGGGATTTCCCTGGTTAGCATCTCATAACCCCGTTTTTGATTGGAGCACCGGAGACCTCACTTCGTGGGGAATTCAATGTGAGGGAAAGTGCCTGAGGTTACCTTGCAGGGCTACCTCCATTGAGGGAAATGAATCTGTACAGCCTGCACAGATACCCCCCGAGTACCAAGAACTGGCTACAGTTTTCAGCCGCAGTCGTGCTGCCGAGCTACCTCCTCACCGCCCATGGGACTGTGCAATCGATCTGTTACCAGGTACCACATCACCCCGTAGTCGTGTTTATCCCCTGTCACGGCCTAAGCAGCAGGCGCTTCAGCAATACATCACAGAGGCGCTCGCCTCCGGTATCATCCGACCCTCCACTTCTCCTGCCTCCGCCGGTTTCTTTTTTGTAGAGAAAAAGGACGGGGGATTGCGACCGTGCATAGACTATCGGGGCCTAAATCGCACCACTATCAGGTACTCTCATCCAATGCCATTGATCACAGCTGCCCTAGAACAAGTCCGAGATGCAAAGTGGTTCACAAAATTAGACTTAAGGAGTGCATACAACCTGATACATATTCGAGAAGGAGATGAGTGGAAGACCGCGTTTAGTACGACCATGGGGCATTATGAGTACCGGGTCATGCCTTTTGGGCTTTCCAATGCACCAAGTGTATTTCAGGCCTTTGTCAATCATGTGCTGGGGGACCTAGTACTTTGTGGGGTGCTCGTATACCTGGATGACATCTTGATTTTTTCCAAGGATTTTAACAGTCACGTTCAGTTGGTTAGACGGGTTTTACGGCGCCTGCTACAGAACCGATTGTACATCAAGCTGGAAAAGTGTGAGTTCCACCAGCAAAGGATCTCCTTCCTTGGTTTCATACTGACCCCGGATGGAGTCGCCATGGATCCGGGTAAGGTACGTGCATTATTAGAATGGCTGTGTCCGACCACTACAAAGGCCTTACAACGATTCCTAGGGTTTGCCAACTTCTACTGCCGGTTCATAAGGAATTTCAGTTTGATTGCTGCCCCGCTAACTGCGTTAACAGCAACGAAATCATACAGACTCCCATGGAACCCAGAGGCTCAACAGGCATTCGATGAGCTCAAACGCCGCTTCACCTCAGCACCCATCTTACACCAACCAGATCCAGAACTCCCATTCCTCGTGGAGGTCGACGCATCGGAAACTGGGGTAGGCGCTGTGCTTTCCCAGCGCCTTGGTAAGCCGGAGAAAATGTACCCTTGTGCCTTCTTCTCTAGGAAATTGTCTCCTGCCGAATGCAACTATGACATCGGGAATCGGGAGCTGTTAGCCATGAAACTGGCATTAGAAGAATGGTGTCACTGGTTGGAAGGTGCAAAGCATCCCTTTCTGATACTAACCGATCACAAGAACCTTGAGTACTTCCAGAGTGCCCGACGCTTAAACTCTCGGCAAGCCAGGTGGGCGCTCTTTTTTGCTCGGTTTAACTTCACAGTGACCTACAGGCCTGGGACGAAAAACACCAAAGCGGATGCTCTCTCGCGCCTACATGAGGAAAGACCACCCCCTGGTGAACCTGACTATATCCTGCCCAGGACCTGTGTGGTGGGGCCCGTGCTATTGGATGTCAACCAAGGGCCGCAACCAGATCCGTCCACAGTACCTCCTGGAGGACCGGTGGGTAAGCAATATGTTCCCCCAGGGAGACGAAATACGCTGCTCCAATGGACCCACGATCACCCAGCTGCAGGACATCCCGGCTTCAGCCGCACTCAAGAGCAGCTGCAGAGGTGATACTGGTGGCCGTCCCTCAAGGAGGATGTGCAAGACTATGTCCGGGCTTGCCCTGTTTGTGCACAAACAAAGGTTCCAACTCAGAAACCTGCAGGACTCCTACAGCCCTTGCCCATCCCAAGACGCCCCTGGACACACATAGCACTCGACTTCTTAGTCGACCTCCCCAGTTCAGAAGGTAAGACCACAATCCTGACCATCCTTGACCATTTCTCTAAGGGTTGTCGCCTGGTTCCTTTACCAAAGTTACCCACTGCTCTCGAAACAGCCGAGCTCCTCTTCCACCATGTTTTCCAGCTTTACGGTCTGCCCGAGGACATCGTCTTCGACCGAGGACCTCAGTTCACCTCACGTGTCTGGAAGGCATTCTGGAGAAAGCTAGGGATTACGGTGAGTCTGACTTCTGGCTACCACCCCCAGGCCAACGGGCAAGTGGAGCGTCTCCAACAAGACATTGGTCGATTTTTCCGAAGCTACTGTTTGGGAAATCCCCAGCAGTGGGTGCGGTACTTGCCCTGGGCAGAATACGCCCACAACACCCTCACTCACTCATCGACTGGACACTCACCTTTCCAGTGTATTTTAGGGTACCAACCGCTGTTATTTCCATGGCATCTGGAACCCAGTGACGTGCCCGCGGTGGATGCCTGGTACAAGAACAGCCAGACGGTATGGAAAGCCGTGCGCGATCATCTTCTCCGTCGCCAGTCACAATTGAAACACCAGGAGGACAGACGACGACGACCGCTCTCCATCCTCCTAGGTCAGAGGGTATGTGTGAAGGTATGGATGACGGATGGAAGCAGCAGTGGAGAATTGAAGTAGTGGACCAAAAGGTTTATTTTCCTTTACTAAAAAGTATTCTTCAAAACACAATAACCCTCAACCAAGTACAAAACAAACATTAAGTTATAAAAAAAAACATGAGGCCTATGAGCCATGGGCTTAACCCCTTATATCAACATTAATGCATAACTCTCCTATTCACTGCATGAGAGTGTCTACATAAGTTTGCCTCAGTCTCCCTCACTAGTGCCCTAATACAAACCTATATAGCAATAGCTCCGCCCTCTGATTATACCATAACAGCCTCAATTTATTTCAAAATACATTTCCCCCAAAAATTACATCTAAAATAAATACTAAAACATACAAACAATACTAAACATTTTTTACTATAAAAATCCCTATATACATCTTATAAAAACATTTCACACTACACAGTAAAACACCCCTGCCTAGTTGGTTGTGCCCAAGGACTCCCCCCTAGATATACCCCAAATAGTTGACTCCATCGGGTTTACAACACAAGGCACCAAACACAACAGAACACCAGACAGCTACATGGTAAGGAAAAAGTCTACAGAAATGTTCTTCTAAAAACAATAAATACATTCACTCTCCACAACAGTACATATACCTGCCATATCTTTATAAAAGAAATATTAGTTAATGACAACCAGACAGATACCGGTAGGCCTTTCCCGGCACCCAATCTAGTTCAAACAAACAGTGTTAAATGGAAGACGAAACCAGAACAAACAATATAACAATACAAGATAAAATACATGCGACAGGCAACAGCAACAAGGTTCAGCATTACATTGATGGTACTTCGCTGGCATCTTGCTGATTCCTTGGAACCAACTTGCCTGTCACAGCTCAGTCTGTGACAGTATGGTTATCCACCCGCGGCTTACAAGGACCGTACATGTCCAAAAAACTTAGCCCTAGGTACTTGGGACCCTTCAAGGTTCTACGGCGAGTCACTCCCGTCACCTATCAGCTGCAACTACCCCGGCACTTGCGTGTACACCCCTCTTTCCATGTGTCGTTCCTGAAACCCATGGCCACTGCTCTCCATCAGCCGCAGCCAGCGCCTCCCTCTCCCATAACCTTGCCCCACGGGAGCGGGCCTGCATACATCGTAAGGGCGCTCCTGGATTCCCGTCGCCGCGGAGGGACCCTTCAGTACCTTGTGGAGTGGGAGGGTTATGGGCCGGAGGAACGCAGTTGGGTGGCAGCCCGTGATATTTTGGATCCTGACCTTATTTCTGATTTTCACAGGGCACATCCGGGTCGGCCCGCTCTCTGGCCCCGTGGTCGCCCCCCGGGTCCCAGGCGAGCGTCTAGAGCCGCTCCTGGAAGGGGGGGTCATGCCACACCCATGCCATCAGCATAATCAGATACACCTGGACCTGGCAAGATGAAAGGCAAAAACAAACTGAGAAGGACGCGGAACCTTGTTCGCCGACCCAGCCAAGCGCACTTGCTTGAGTCAGCCTGCTCCTCGCTTTCATCCTTGTCCCCAGTCCACCCGCCCGACTCCTTCTCCCATGACCCCTACCTTCCTGTGTTTTGATCCGTGTTTTCGTGTTTGACCTATCGCCTGTATTCACCGACAACGATTCTGGATTTCCCAATAAACGACGTTTGAAGTACGAAGACCCACGCCTGTCCCCGACCACGGTTTCTGTCCTGTCCCTCAAACTCCTGTGTACTCCTCAATTGAGTCTGCCTTCTACTTCCGGACGAGAACATGGCAAGAGTAATACATTATGCATGCAGTTATTAAAGCTACAAGTGTGCTTACTGGCCACGGAGGAAAGGAACTAAAAACTCCCAACTAAAAATCAAGCCCATCGATAAGTCAATTTAATCCACATCTAGGAATTCTTGATAATGGGACAGGGGGATGCTGGCAAGGGGGATGTGTGCAAGCAGCAGGAGCTGGTGTTAGTGAGTGAACATCCTGCTGAGGAAAAAACATACAAGGTGGTTCTCTGTTCTCCTCCAAGGAATTGGAGCAACAGCACATGTGCATCGCTGCAGAACAGCTTGTAGATCATGATTCCTTTGAATCCCACAACTGAAGCTCCTCCTTCACCTCAACACACTATTTCATATTCTCCCACAACATCACCTAATGATGGTGTATATTCCCAGTCTGCACAAGCTTTACTTTCAAGCGCATCTACCACACACTATCTCTATTTACATTTAATTATTTAGCAGACACTTTTCTCCTAAGACACTTCCAACAAACTCTATGTAGTGTTATCAGCCCACACACCTTATTCACCAAGGTGACTTACACTGCTAGATACACTATTTACAATGGGTCACTCATCCATACATCAGTGGAACACACACACTCTCTCACTCACACACTATGGGGGAGCCTGAAGAGTATGTCTTTGTACTGTGGGAAGAAACCAGAGCATCCAGAGGACACCCACGCAGACACAAGGAGAACATGCAAACTCCACACAGACTGAGTAGGGATGGAACCTATGTCCTCTTGCATCACCCAGGCGCTGTGAGGCAGCAGGCTACTCTCTGTGCCACCATGCCGCCCATGTTATTTTATTTTATTTCAAATCTCTGTCTACAGTAAACTACATTTACATTTGTCGTTTTAGAAATAAATCATAAGTTTCCATAAAGCAAGATAACACCTATGAAGAAAAGATAATGGGGGCAACTTGTTGAGAAGGATGAGATACAAGGACAAGTAAAACTAAACTGAACTAAGATGAATTTAAAAGTTATTAACATTTGAATAGATTTACTACAGCCGTTTAAATATATACATCTGCTTAATTCTCTTTTGAACACTATACCCCATGAATAGATTTATGGTGATCGACTGTCGAGGGGGGTGCCTTGTGACGGACTGGCGTCCCGTCCTGGGTGTGTCCCCTCCCCCTCCAGCCTTACGCCCTGTGTTGCCGGGTGTGTGTGTGTGTGATCGACTGTCTTTTTTCTATGTACCCTGATCACCATGTCTGTAATGACTGCATGCACAGCAGACCATGCAAATGATACGTTGCCCATGTAACATTTCTATTTTTAATTAGTTTCTTGATTAAAATGTATCTTTGCAATTAACACAATTACATATAAATGATTAATTCAGCAATGGAGCGCATGGAGTGGTCTGCTTTAATTAATGAATAATTTATTTAAGGGGCTGATTAGATACATCACGTATGAATCTGTAATGACAAAAGACTGCTCACAGAAATCATTCTGCATGTGTGACACGTGATGAGAAATCCTCCCCTCCCCCAACTCCACCCTCATGAACGTAACTGAGGACGATGATTAGCTCTTTCAACGTTTTGTGTCACCTTAACATATAACAATGTGAACACTCATTTTCCAATTAAAAAGCATCTTTTCTGAATTGTCACACACAATGCTTACTTTGGCCTTGAAGTCTTTGTTATGAGTCCCTTCTCTTTCCTTCTCCATTGCCTTCGTTTAAAAGCATTTATTATACTGATCAATATTGTAATTTCTTACACATCAAAAGACCTATTTTAGGAGCAATTCATGAAGGACACCAACAGAGAGATACCCACATAAAGTTAAGCATACACACCAATGCGGAGGCTGGAGCTCAAAGGTTATATCACATTATAACATCTATGATAACCATATAATATACATTATAATCAAATACAGCTGGCAGTGTAGGAGTAGAGCTGCTGATGTGCTAGTTAGAGGTTCCATCTTCTACTTGAAGGACTGCTGCTGTAGTACTCCTGAGAAAGGTATTTACTCTGAATTACTGCTGTAAAAAATACCCAGCTGTGTAAATGGGTAGATCATAGCAAGAGAAGAGCACCGGCTAAATAAGTCAATGTACGGAAATGTCAATCATATACATACTCAGCAAACTATACGAAAGGCCCTCCATGATTCCAATGCAAAAGTACTGACACAGAAGACCTGGTTCAGGTATACAGCACCAAATGTGCCCTAGAATTGCTCCCCATCAACCGGCTCATAGATGTGACCCAATGAACCTTTGGTGGTCTGGAAAGCTTTTGTGTATCCACAGGGCAGCTCTGTGACTCACATAGCTGTGACATGTGTGGCTGAAAGACGCCCACGGTTGAGGAGGCCCGTTAGCGCGCCAGGGAGGAAGGCTCTGGGCCTCCATCCAGCTCTGTGGGAGGGATGGTAAGCCTTCCTTTTCCTCTCACTCCTGCCTTGTACTGCCAGCCGTCGTCAGGCAAAGCCACCGCATCCGGTGAGTCACGGCAGCACAGGTGGGTGGTGCTGTGTCATCCCAGAAGGTGCGTCGTGACCTAAAATTCAAAAAAGCACAGTTTCAGATACTACTAATAACAATGCATGTGAACAGCAGAGTCATGTTCAAAGCCGGCTTCGTCACCAGTACACATTGCAATGGCCCGAAGCGCAGCCACGGTTGGAATCATGCACCAGCATCCCCCAAAGAGAGTTAACACCACCTGGATGATGAATGAATCGACTTCAACACCTGAAAGATGAGATCACGCCTGGCGTTCCTATTTCCCTGTCTGAGGCAGCTCTCACCAAAATCATCCCAAACACATGCCACATCCCCATCACACACCCAAAGATTCACACACCAGCAACACGAAGCTTTTAAGAGCTTATATGAGTTTACTGCACAAGCCCAATTTCTCCACCCAGCTATAGATGTAAATCAGCCCCCTTATTTTCCTACGCCACATTGATTAAAATGCCACACATTCACACAAGTCACATGCGATCCATCGTACAGGACTTCTTTCAGCAGCTGAGACTGACATTTGTTTAAGGCAAATTAGCTGACCTAGTCTGTTATTTGCAGTAATTAAACTGCTGTATGTGCAAAGTGTGTGGGTAGGAAGGCAAAGTTGTGCTTGTGAGTTTTATGTTTACAGGTCTGGTAGAATGGAGAACATAGAAACTAGACAACACATCACGAGTCCTCTTGTTCTATAAACTGACATCTGGAATTGATCTATAGAGTGTACTAATAAAAAAAGTAAGACTAAGTTTTTTTTTGGTAATGATATTTTCTATAGTGAACTCTTCACTCATGTGTGGTACAAGAACCACAAAAAAACTGCCATAAAAATTTAGATTTCAACTATTTTTATTATATTCACTGTAGCCCTTCACTTTTGTAGACCCAACATAATATACCACCCATCTCTTTTAACATACTGAGCTTGTCCCTAAATGACGCTGTCACTTGGGACCATTATCTGAGAATGACGATGACCCCAAAGCAGAATTAGTTTTATAACGAGACTACCGATGAGAGCTAGGAGAAGGTTAACTATCGTCTTGAGTTGCTACCTCCTTCATCTGTAGCCAATCAGACAAGGACCTGACCTCATGATATAACCTCAGTTCTGTCTTTCCTCCATTTGCCCATCTGTAGTTTTACAAATTGATGAAGACTAGTTTCCCATTTCTTGGGCAATAGCAAAAAGCCATCATGTGTCCTTTTCAGAGATCAAGACTGGAGCAATGTGAGAGAAGTACATTCCCTATTTGGGCCTCTTAAAAACTCAGTCACCCCATTGCATTATGGGAATTGCACATTCACATGACCTGTGTGTTCGCTGGTTACCCGATCCACTTCCTGCACAACAAACTGTGAAGGTCAAACGCATGACAAACACTCCTTTTCGATAATTGCCCTGTTGTGTCCCCTCAGGAAGACCGTGTTCGGCAGCCGCACGCGGTGGGCCACAAAACAGGGCCCCGTGAGGAGGGTCTTTTGTTCTGGAGGAAACAAGGCAGCATTCGAATACAGAAAACAATCCTGCTGTTCTGGAGTGTGTGGGCTGAGACCCTCCTCTGCTGTCGGGTCCCATGGATTGAACTGGTAGCAGAGATTGGAGGTTGTGACCGTCTGACATTTGAACCAACTGGACACACTCCAATGAGCACCAGCTGACTTGACTAAAAGCGCCACAGTCAAATAAGGTCGCAGTTCTTACCTCCTCAATGTTCACTTCCTATAGTGTGTATACTGGTATTTATAAGACACATCAGATTGGATTATATAGTACATATTTAAACAGAAAACCTAGAAAATATAGTCAGGTACAGCAGTTGGGCCCCACACATTTCCGGTCATCCTCTCTTCCCCAGCACTTCCTGACAGCGAGACACTTATAGCCAGGCGTAGGAGGACAGCGTGGGAGTGTTGGTAGGAGTCGTCAGTAGTGGTACAAGTGTGGGTGTCGTAATCAGTCATAGCCAGTCATGACAGTTTTCATTCAGCGGGCGAGAACCAGGGAGGGTGGCGTGTGGATTCAGTCATTCTTGTGGGCGATCCCTGGCACAACCTCATACCCATGCAATATAAATAGCCATGGCCTCAGCGGCCTCTCTGGGAGCAGTGGAGTTTAGCGTAGTGAAGGTATGGAGTTGAACAGGTTGAAAAGGTGAGAAAGTCTTGCTTTCACCTTGCTTTAAAGCTGCCGAACAAAAGTGCAAGCTAAGATGTGTGTTCAGCTATGCAGCTCTACGACTTTGCTCAGCACTACGCAGCACTGTCTCCTCGAGTCAGTTTCCTATCACAGACACCTTCATTATGTATTCGCAAAGCAGCCGTTAAACTCTATGGCACCAAATAAGCCTGATCCATAAACTACCAAGAAGTCAAGAAGAGGAACAGGACACACAAGCAGGTTTCCATGGGGATTTGCTAAGTGCTGCATTTGGGTGTCATGTGGACGGCTTTGAAAGTCACCAAAAAGATTAAAGCCTCAGGCTTCTTATCCAATGCGTGTCGCGGTGTTGTCCCTTGCCATGCGTGCAGCGTATCTGACACAGTTGATGGCTGCAGAAATGTCAAACACAGCCTGCCATTTTTGTAGATCCTCTCGGGTCCATATCTAAGGCCTGTAAATTGCTTGAATCCGGATGGCAGTAAGGCAATGTTAGTTTTTTTTTTTCCTTTTCATTTGCTCGGCCTGTAATCTTACCCATAATAACCCGTGTTTCCAGAGTCACATTCCCTTCTGCTGGCTGCCAACAACAGTCCATTCTCATGACATCTCCGCTGGCCGTCCATGCTGAGGTGTGAGGAGGTTTTCTCCAAGGAACTGTAGGACAGCACGTTCTAAATATTCTCATCTGATGCTCTACCCTGAGGCACACTGGTGCAGTGGGTTGAACTGGGTCTTGCTCTCCAGTAGGTCTGGGGTTCAAGTCCTGCTTGGGGTGCCGTCCTGGGTGTGTCCCCTCCCCCTCCAGCCTTGCGTCCTATGTTGCCAGATTAGGCTCCGGCTCCCCACCACCCTGGATGGGACAAGTGGTTCAGACTGTATGTCTCTACCCTCACGCATTGACGTAGAATGAATGCTTGTTTTTTAATTATCCTCTGTGGCTGAAAGACTGATATGTGGGGAAAATATTTCACTAAAATTCAGATCAAAGCCATCCCTGTCACCTTTCACAGACCTTTCTGGCAGGTTTCTAATGGCCTTTATATAGTATAGGACATAATTTATGTGGAAAAAGGAAACACTACAGCACATGAGGGGGTTCGATGGTGTTGCAAGTTTGGCCAAGTCCTGCTTTCTGGTGGGTCTGGGTTGCGAGTCTTGCTTGGGGTGCCTTGTGATGCAGTGGTGTCCCGTTCTGGGTGTGTCCTCTCCTCCCCCAGCCTTGTGCCCTGTGTTGCTGGGTTAGGCTCGGGTTTGCCGCGACCCCCCCGGGACAAACAGTTTCAGCTAGTGTGTGTACAGCATATGAAAATTATGCAATGAAAAAAGTGGAGGGTATTTTACTGCAAGCATCTAGATTTTTGCCACCGAGATGCTGCCAACCTTACAAATTGTTATAACCTAAATATCATTAATGAGAGTCACATCTTCAAAAATGTGTTTAAGAAAATAGCTGCTCAATTAAACATCAAAACTGTCAGTCTGTGACACTCCTCACCCAGAAATGAACTGTGACTTGGAAGAAAATGCAAGCCAACAACATCAACCAGTGCAAGTCCCAGCAGCAATGGCAGTAAACTAGTCAAACCCATTACACCAGTCCCTGGACACCTCCCCATGGTTTGTTGCCCTATTGTCCTCCAGCCATCTAGCACTAATGGGCTTCTCGGCTGCTGCAGGTGTGCTGTTCTAGGAGGATCAACAGCGATTAGAGCTGTCAGGAGTTCGTGGACCAGGTGTTCTGACCAAGACAGTAAGCCCAACTGGAGCATCAAGATGCTGAAACTGTCTCACTCAGTGACTACACTTTATTTGTATATATGTATCTGGGGGAATTTCATTTAAATACCCAAACATCACAGGGGGTGTGGTGGCGCAGCGGGTTGGACCACAGTCCTGCTTCCGGGTGGGTCTGGGGTTCGAGTCCCGCTTGGTGTGCCTTGTGACGGACTGGCGTTCCATCCTGGGTGTGTCCCCTCCCCCTCTAGCCTTACGCCCTGTGTTGCCAGGTAGGCTCCGGTTCCCTGTGACCCCGTATGGGACAAGCGGTTCTGAAAATGTGTGTGTGTACCCAAACATCACATACAAACAATTACCAGAGTTGAATTTGTTTTATTTTCCTTTTGTTCGCCAAAATCATTGTGAGAATTTTCCCAAAATTCCCTCCACCTCATCCCTCTGCCATCACACTCCACTTGGGAGGACTAGTACAGTGGTAATGGTGTGGTGATTTTTTTTATCTGCCATGAATGACTGTCGACGACTGTTGGAACCCGTAGTCACGGTTGGTTGACAGATCACAAAAACCAACACAGACCTGCAAGTGATGCTTTTCGTGAACACACTGGCTAACACAGGGCCATTCTGATAAGATACCACATGGATATCATGGCATGAATATTCTAACACTCACTGCACCACTGCCACTTACAGGATCAGTCTTTCCCAAATGCGTTTCACATACTCATATACACACTAAAGAACCTGTCATGCTGTTTAATTTAATTATTGAACAAACACTGTGCTTGGCATTTTTGGTAAGAACATTTCATTTCCAGTTGAGGTCACATGGGTACATTGAAAGTGAAGAGAGGAAGTAGGAGAAGAGTGATTACTCTATATAGTCTGTGAAGAAACCTTGATTATTGAATGGTCGAGGTTGTTTGAGTCGCTTTGGAGTTGATCTTTTCAGATGTTTTAATGTGTTGACCCTGCCTGCCCTGGCTGAGGCTCCACTGCACGAGCTTCTTACCCTTTTTGGGGAAACCCACAGGCTGGTTGGGGGGTGCGGTGGCACAGTGGGTTGGTCCTGGTCCTGCTCTTCGATGAGTTTGGGGTTTGAGTCCCGTTTGGGGTGCCTTGCAACGGACTAGCGTCCTGTCCTGGATGTGTCCCCTCCCCTCCAGCCTTATGCCCTGTGTGCCGGGTTAGGCTCCGGTTCCCTGTGTCCTGTATGGGGTGAGTGGTTTGGATGGACAGACTGGTTGACTAGAGTACCAGGTTTCCAGAAACTCTCTGCCTTATCAATAGCTGGACTTGGCCAGAACCTTCATGTTGCCCCAATGAAAAGGCTGAGTAGTGTCCTCACCGGCAATCAAAAGTGAATTTTCTCCTTATTGTCAGATGATGCTGGATGCTCTGCTGAAACAGATACCTTGGTTGGAAGTTTCCTGATGGTTTGTCCCACAGAATTCAGAAATTGTGTTCTATAGATGACATCCAATGCATCAGTAAGGGTCACTTGAAAGTTTATATAAACACCCTCCTCCCATTTCGTAACCTTTTTCACTTTCTGTGCACTGAAGATGTTACCTTGAATTGTAATGAAATGATACCACCAAAAACACCAAGCTCAGCGTTCATCTATTAATCAAACCCAGTCTCCCGAGCTACCAGCCTGCTGTTTGCTGTACCAGTTGTAGACTGCTTCCCCACTACATGTTGAAGGTGTCAAAGAAGAGGTGCTGCAGTTAACGAGCAAATGCCAGGGCTGACATCCTTCTCGCCACTGACACAAGGAGAAACCCATTAAACACAGAAGAGATCAGAAAATGGCAGAACAAACAGCAAGGGAACACCATACCTCTTCAGACTGGTATGGATTCACATTTATATATATTGTATTTATAGTGCCTGCAACTCATCTTGGTACCTTTCTGGCAAATACAGTCAACTAAGGTCTCCTCTGTTCAGAGTTCCCCCTTTGCGGTTTCCTCGATCTAGTTTCCTGTCTGCCTCTTCCTTAGGCAGCAAATCACTTAGCTTCTTACCACACAGCTGTACCCCAGGTCCCTGTAGAATGGGAGACAACAATGTCTTCCAGGAATAAAACACTTGTCTCATGTTGTATCACAGCCAAACAGCTTTAATCTCCACTCACCTACCTAATTTCACATTGCAGGTGTGATTACAGAACCTTGGGCTGTTGGCACTGTAGTTACTGCATACCAAGTTTACAGCAGTCCTGGGATTAGGGCACAGAGTGGATTGGAATCCTAATCTGGATGGCTCAGTAAATTAAGCTAATTATCTGACCAAAAACAAACAAAGTGGAGACAGTAAGCTCCATGTCCAACAGCCTGGAGGGATTTCGATTACTACTGACACAACCGCCTTACCACTCTGAATGACCAAACTGTCCAGCACTAGGCGTCTTTCACAATGACCTACAACACACACACACACACACACACTGTTTGAAACTGCTTGTCCTGAGTGGGGTTGCAGCCAGCCGGACCCTAACCTGGCAACACAGGGTATGGGGCTGGAGGGGGAGGGGACACACCAAGGACGGGATGCCAGACCGCCGCAAGGCACCAGCAGGACTCCAACCCCAGACCTGCCTGAGAGCAGGACCCGGCCATACCTGCTGCACCACCGCGCCGGTCAAATAACTTACAAATGTAATTCAAAGGAATTTCACCACTGTGACGTTCTTTCCTCCATTGCCTTTTGAAAAAAGGCATTATTAAACCAAGAAAGGTGAAAACAGCTTTACTGGGCTGTCTAAATCAGTGATCAGGCCCAATCCAGCCCCATAATTGCAAACTCACTGGAATAAGATGGACTAGCAGGAGGTGATCAGTAACAGGACTGGGGTATACATATATATTTTTTCCACCTGGCTGTCCTTATATTTGTCTACACGCTTGGGGTGAGGTTTCATATTAGGTGTTGGACAGCCACATCCCTTCAAAGTGTTCGCTGAGCGCACTGTGGCAAAGTTCTGGTCAGGCTGATCAAATTTACTCTTTAGGCATTGCAACAATAAAAACAGCTACAACTATGAAAACAAAGAGAGCTTTATATACAAAAAGTCGGCAAGAGAGTTCATGCTCGGCCACTGAGTAGCTTCTCATTCTGCTGGACATGCAGAATTAGGGGCGATACAGAGAGCACGTAATCTTTTAAACCTCAAGGTGACACAACATAGCGCACTGTGGAATGCTGTCAACATCCACCTCGCCTGGCACAATAATCAGTGGAGTCTAGCCGCATAGTGTGATGGGGGAAAAATGTTGCCAGTTGGTCTTCAGTTTCTTCCTCACTGCCCAGTCACAATCTAGCCTTACAGAAATCACCTGGGTGATGCCATCTCCTGCTCATCACCTCATTCATTCCATGACAGACGTAACTCTGGTGTATTTGTGCTGCTGCATGATGTGGTACACTGTTGGGTGTTGTCTGGTGGGCCGTAAAGACAATATGGATGTGATCTGGTGTGAGTGAATGATCTCAGGTGGGCTATAGAAACAGTATAGGTGTGTAATCTAATGTGGTAGACCTTACACACACTGCTACTCCATGAACTGCTCCCACACAAGGCTGAAACTGAAAATACTACATTCTTCTGAAGACTTTCTACCAATGGCATAAGCATATGTGATGTGACTTAATGAAGTCAAGAGGATTATTACAGCCAAACGGGCAGATGGTGAAGGTTATACTCTAATTTCCGCCTGGATATTGTCCCACGCCACAGAAACACGCCATTAAAGTAAACGCAGGCATGGAATGTGGAAGGCTTTCAATGATCTAAAGTAATCGTTCATAAATCAAAAATACTTCAAAAGGCCGAGTGAAGTTTTAATATAACCCTCTGCTGTGATAATCCCCATCAACCGCTGCCTAAGTGTTCTCCGCCTCTACAGCTGTAACTCAGGAGTCCTGATACAAACCTCAGAAGGGGGGAAAAAAAGTCACTTGTAACAGTTTTTTTAATCATTATGCACTTAGAAAACATTAAGTAGATTTGATCAACCAGTTAACCATGCAAGCCTTTGGAAAATTTTCTAGAATCTCCGAGCACTCAAACATGTTCTAGTTCAATCTCAGACAAAAAGGTCGTGGTAAACGTATACCAGAATTACCTACAGCATCTGCCCCCTGTGCTTCTCAGAGAAGCAAATTCAGGATTCCACTTTGTGTGGAGGAATACAAAGTGTGGACAGTTATACTTTCAACATCTCCATCAGAGAGTCTAGCACAAAAAGACAGAGAGAGAACTATGGGTCCCAGCTTGAGATGCTAGGCTGGTTTGATTACTCATCGACCAGAGCAAGGACAATGCAGCTTGAGCCTCATACCATCATACTCTTGTTTTCCCTTCACCTCCTCTTCCTTGGTGGGGATAGCAGCACCACTTTTTGTTACAACAGAGAGGATGATTCAAGTGCACATCTCACCTACTAGTATCCCTGAATCAACTGGCATCGGAACTGTGAACAGCTACCCAATCAAGTGTTTTGTCAGTGAAATCCTTCAGTACTCATGCTGAAGTCTATATTTCTTCAAGGTCCATGGTCCCTCAGAAAGGGATGACATAAAGTGGGAGTAGGGGTGACGTTTCTTCTAAAGACTCATGTTGTCCTTGCTGGTTTGGTGCCACACCTCATGTTTCCTTTTAAGGTGTTTTTTTTGCTTTTGGGCAAAGTGGTTGGATACATTGACTAACGGCTTTCTGATGATCCTATGGTACAAGGTAACAGTGTTGTTCAGAAAAAATCAGGGAGAGATGACCTCCCATAAATACCCTCACTGGCTATTTTTAGAGTAATATTCTTACACTATTAGATACCATCTCTGAAGCTCTTCCAGCCATGGAGTCTTCTCCAGAATGAACAGACGTGCTAATAAATGTGACTGTTGAATATACAGGTAATTGGAGTAATTGACATTTAATTACTCGTAGACTGAACTGAAGTAAAATAGGGAGAAAAACTGAGCTTTCTTCATTTTGAATTCTACATATAGAATTCTTTCTGCTACATTTTCTTTTTGAACTATTCTGCTTTTAAAAGTGATAACTTTCTATTTTCGGAGTGGTTTCTTCAATAGGCACTTCAAAGCTACTCATATATGAAATTAAGTCAGGTAAATACATCTTGAAAAACATGACAGTTGCCACCTGTACTTCCATCTTTGGTAGTACTTTTGTAAAAAAAAATAGTTTGTGTCTTGTAAACAGACATGTTTGATATACACAAGTCACTTCAGAATGGATTCCTCAGGAAACTCCCCTTCACTGCAATGGTGAAAATCTGAGAAGGCAGAAACAGCCAAAGCCTTTTTGGAACCACTACACAAACCAAACCTGCCTTTGTAAAATACCCCTGGAGGCCTCCCTGTGTGGGTAGAGGAACACTCCTCGATGACACAGCTAAGTGGTGCATGTTGCAACGGGATCTCCAACGCAGTTGGGGCTTGGTGGCTGCAGGTCTGCCCTAACGCCAAAACAAGCAAGATGATCCATGGCATGTCGAGGTTAGAAGACAAGCAAGTCATGTGACAGTGTTACATTTCACAGAAGAATGTGGAGAGCAAATTAAGAAAACAACAGGAAGGCAACACCACCCTTTCTCTGAACCCCAGACGGCAGCATCATTACATCAATGCCCAGCATTTGTTTCCCATTTCTGCAGCAACATGAGTATTTTCACCTAAGCAAGATGAGTGTCTTCAAACGCATGTTGTGCTTGGCTTGACGTACGAGATTTCACACTTGTGAAAACAGTGTCAACAACAATGAAGAAACAGACGAAGCTGAGAGTACCCGTAGGATCAAATACACCATCACCAACGGAGAAAGCAGACTTCCATAAGGAGGCACTACCTATGTGCTGTCAGTTATTGGGGTTTTGCGTCCTCAGCGCTACAGTCCCTCAACTTTCGCTTCGAGCGTGGATGTGTGATAAGAAGCGAAGGGCAAATCCAGCCTCCTGTCTGGCTCAGGTCATCATACAGAATATTTCAGTCTGGTTTAATCTGGAACTAGTTATGAAACTAATCATGTTACCTGATGGGTTTCTGAACGTCAGGCTATGCAGGCAGGTTGGTGTCTGGAGAACAGCACTGCATGGACAATCTGAGGGCAAAGCTCCACCGCCACAAAGATCCACAAAAAAAAAAAAAAAAAAAAAAACAGCAGCCAATAAAGAGACCAATCATAAATTTTGACAGAGTCTGATCCAAATGGTTAGTAGTCTGAACCAGGTTCTATTCCAGGTCAAAGTCCTACTGCAGAGCACGACATAGAAAGCACAGTTTTAGCTTAATGCACTCATTTTGAAGAATGCCTTTTAAACGTATTCATTTAGTTGCATGGTCTGAAACAAAGACAAAAAGCAAAAACTCGGAGATGCTTGCAGAATGAATCACGTGGCTTTCAACAGCGTTTTAAATATGAACTTAATACATATTTAATTCAGTGTTGCATCAATGTGCCCTATCATTTCAATCAGCAGCAGTGTACCCAAGTTCGAATGAAAGGAACACAGTGATGCAGGCCAGATGAACGGCTACATCAGCCTCACAAAGACTTATTTACACTTTTAGCCTTTAGCTAAAGTGTCCCTTGTTTTATACACTGTATACTTACATTTTACACCACTTTAGCTCATGAATTAAGGCACCCTTTTTCTGATCCCATATTTACCTGGAACACACGTACATACTTGCATGTGTAAGGCAGTGTGATTACAACAATATATTCCTGGTGGCAACATTTTATTCCACGAACGAAAGACGTGAAAGACAAACATATAATGATTCTGGAGACTCTTTTTCGGGATATCGTTTTTCCAAAGACAGATTAATGCAGCAAAATCAGATTTCAGATGAAAGCGTTAATCGTGAACCGTATCAGTGTCACGCAGTGCATGGCGACACGACATGTTAACTACCTTACCCTGGGATCTGAAAACAGTGTAAATGTCTACAGCGCTTTTGTAGAGATCAGAGGTGAAAAAAGTGACAAAACAAATAGCAAAACAAACAGGAAAACTGAGTCACAAGGCCTCTGAACAGTTTGGCTTCATCGATTTATGTGATAAATGCACAGATTGTGTCAAAAAACACATTTCCTGAGTTATGTCATGGTTTGTCTTTACAGTAGAATTAAAAATCATTCCCTCCTGGAACAGGCCTTGAGACTCATGGCTTCTCATTTTACCCCGCAGAACTGCACCTTACCCTGGTGATACCCTGCTGCTGTTAGCTGAGCCCCCCTTAATATCTCCCTCTGGGTGAGAAGGAACTGAATCGTGCCGTCAGCCTTGTCACACACACGTCCATCGAGCATGACAGAGCAACGCATGCTCCTCTAATGAGGAAACAAGACAGGATGGAACAAAACTGGTTCAATAATGTGGTCATTGACAATGCGGTCAGTTAAGGACACCATCCAGTCATGGCAATCCACTGCAGCCCTGAAGCGGCAAAATCAGCGCTTGGGCTGAGTGACTGACCTTTTCATTGCACTTTTTAACTGATCATGTGGCGGAAGACAGCGCCAGCACCAAGGCTGTGAAAGCAGAAGTGTTTCAGACTGAAGCTCATGTGTGGTGAACCGCTGTACACCAAACATCAGCAGTGCATGTAGTCGTGTGGCAGTGGCTCCTGTCGCCTTCTGATCTTAAAGGTTTCTTGGCTTGAACCCATGGGGGTTGCGGTGGCAGAGCGGGTTTTGCCAGGTCCCACTCTCTGGCTGGTCTGGGGTTCAAGTCCTACTTGGGGTGCCTTGCAATGGACTGGCATCCCATCCTGGGTGTGTCACCCCTCCCCCCCAGGCTTGCACTGTGTTGCCGGGTTAGGCTCTGGTTTGCCGCAACCCTGCTTGGGACAAGTGGTTTTAGACAGTGTGTGTGTGTGTGTGTGTGTGTGTGTGTGTGGTTTGAATCCTACAGTCCTACAGTGGGAGAAACAAGGTACTCAGCCTAAACTGATATAGTAAAAATGACCCAGCTGTACAAAGAAGTAAATCATCATGAAGCGGAATATCAAACACTGTAATTCACCTTGGACCAAGGAGTCAGTAAATACACACACACACACACACACACATTTTCGGAACCGCTTGTCCCATACGGGGTCGCGGGGAACCGGAGCCTACCTGGCAACACAGGGCGTAAGGCCGGAGGGGGAGGGGACATACCCAGGATGGGACGCCAGTCCGTTACAGGGCACCCCAAGTGGGACTCGAACCCCAGACCTACTGGAGAGCAGGACCCTGGTCCAACCCACTGCGCCACCACGCCCCCAAGTCAGTAAATAAAGGTTAGTAAAATTAGTCATCACTATAAAGGTCATGTGAAGGTCTCATGTTACGCAGACTTTACTACACTTCGTTCATGGTCTGCATTGTAATGTGAAACATCCTGTAACGATGCAGTTAAACGCCTTAGAACTGTTAACTTTGTTCATTCTGCTGGACTGTGTGTTTATACTCCAGGAACAACCTGTTTCTGTGGTTTCTGGGATGACACTGATTTCAGATTTTCCAAAAAAGCAACTGCGTCACAGCACAGCCGAACCGGCGCGTGATGAGGGAAAGTCAGGGGGGAGCGGGAGGGGGTGGGGGTGGGGGTGTCGTGGACCGGAGCTGCACTCGCGCCAAACGGAAAAGTCCTCGCGGGACTGACGTTCTCAGGCAACCAGACGGTGGCGGTGTTCTTATCTCTCACATACACAGACAGACACACACACACACTCGCAGTCCCTGTCAGCAGCGCTACTGCAAAATATTGCGTCGTCAAAGACCGGAACAGACATTTCTGGCGTCTTCCGACACGTCAATGTCGTGGCCGGTAAAACGGCGGAGTCTCGAGCAGAAACCGGAAATAGTTTTCGGTGCCAGTCGCGACGGATGTTCGGGCGGGAGTGAAGATGTTCATTTGTAAACAGTGTCCAGTAAAGCCAAGCAGTGTGTAAACTCCGCAAATGCAGGGGCTGTCGAAGAGCTGGGGGGGATGGGGGTCGGTGCGCGAGGGGCCCGAGTCCCAGCGCTTAAAAATAGACGCGCGCGCGCGCGTTATGTAACATAGAGATCCCCGACTTGCAGGTTGTTTACAGTAAGAGATACGCTGCAAAAAGAGACGCCGCAGTTATTGTTCCCCTGCAGAATGTAACGTGGATGGGGACAGTGCACTGCAGGAGCGAGGACAACATTTGTTTACAAAGTAAATGCTGCACGACCGACGTTGCAGCAAATAAATACGTGAAGCACGCGCTGGGACATTCCCTGGTTTTGTTTACATCAACACACACCACGTCCTGTATGACAGTTATTACGCTGTGTATGGTGTGCGTACCTCCTGCAACATGTACCGTTACATAATACTTGCACTTTACAGGTTCAAATTCCCAGTCAGCTGCGCTTCTTCCGTAAACGTTTCGGTTATTCTCTTTTTTTGGGGGGCATTCTCACAGCGCGTGCACATTTTCGTGTTCTCGATTACTGACGCACTCGTGTAAACGCGGTAGATCCCCTCGTCTGCGTTTTTCATTTAAAGAACGTTTCCAAACGCCAGAAAAAAAAAAAAGAATTTAACAAAGCATTCATTGCAAAGCGATTTTCATAACGGTATAATATAACACATGGGATGGGTGAGTGGCCATGGACTGAGTCGAAAGAACATTCCACGAATTACCAACACTGATACACATGACCATCTGATCCACAACAGAAACACTTCGGTTTTTAAAGATAAACACGCAACGAGTCCAGCCAAAGACACATTCTTCTCTTAAGTTCATGAACACCTATGGAACTATACATCATCATGTACTAAAAACGTTTTCGTAACATACTTTGTACCGCTATTTTCCAGAAGGCGTTTTTTTAAATTCAAGTAGTCGTCAGTTCTATTTCTGCACATTTTAAGGGAAATAAATGCTGCCACACACACCACAACACAGTGACGTGGTATTTATCTGAAAAGCAGCCACGCATTCTTCGCAGGAGGAAGGGCTTGGACGAGCTCACTCTGGGGACCGAGATTAGTGAGAAACTGTGAGCTCTGCAGTACCTTGGGCCAAGCGGAAGAGGGCGGAGTGATTTACCTTTGAAACTGGGTTCTTTTCCAACGATTGGTTTGCCTTACTGTCAATCAAGAGCCGCGGGCCAATGAACCGAATGAGCTGATAAAGTGGGCGTTTGCACAGGTACGCCCTCCTCAAGGTTCGCACCGCCTAGTGTGTTTTTTTTTTTCTTTCGCTTTTTTTAAACTAAAGCTGGATGTGTGGAACGTCACATGTTGTTTTTCTTCTCAGTCCGGACGCTCGCTGATATGTGTTATATACCGTTAAACCGTTACGGGCGGCGAGCGGAGGAGTCGTCGCCGGGCATGAAATAGCGAGACGGAGGCGTGCCACGGTTTTTATTTCTCTGCGCGCCGAAGAGAAAGCACACACACACACACAAACACACGGCAAGTTTCGCGAAAGTGAGAGTCGAGGCTCCGAGGATGGCGAGTCCGCCCGGCTCCGGGGGACACCTGGCCCCGAGCGCGAGCGTCGGCGACGCGCACGTGAGGAAGAGCGGCTACCTGCGCAAACAGAAGCACGGGCACAAGCGCTTCTTCGTGCTGCGCGCGCCGAGCGACGGCTGCGGCGCGCGCCTCGAGTACTACGAGAGCGAGAAGAAATGGAGGAACAGGGCGGCCGCCAAGAGGGTCATCTCGCTGGACTCGTGCCTGAACATCAACAAGAGGGCGGACGCCAAGCACCGGCACCTCATCGCCCTCTACACCAAGGACGAGTACTTCGCCGTGGCCGCCGAGAACGAGCAGGAGCAGGAGGACTGGTACGGGCTGCTCTCGGAGCTCATGCTGCGCGGGAGGGTGAGCGACGGCGCGGCGACCCACTCGGCGTCCTCGCTGCTGGGCTTCGACGAGGGCAACTACGGCATGATCGCGCCGGCCAGCGCCGCCTACAAGGAGGTCTGGCAAGTGACTCTGAAGTCCCGAGGTCTGGGCCACAGCAGGAACCTGACTGGCGTCTACAGGCTCTGCCTGTCGAGCCGCACCGTCAGCTTCGTGAAGCTCAACTCGGAGGCGGCAGCCGTGGTCCTGCAGCTCATGAACATCCGGAGGTGCGGCCACTCGGACAGCTTCTTCTTCGTGGAGGTGGGCAGGTCGGCCGTCACGGGCCCCGGCGAGCTGTGGATGCAGGCGGACGACGCGGTGGTGGCGCAGAACATCCACGAGACCATCCTGGAGGCCATGAAGGCCATGAAGGAGCTGTCCGAGTTCCGGCCGCGCAGCAAGAGCCAGTCGTCCGGTACGAACCCCATCTCGGTGCCCAGCCGGCGGCACCTGAACAACCTGCCGCCCAGCCAGACCGGGCTTCTCCGCAGGTCCAGGACGGACGGCGCGGCCGCCACGTCGCCGGTGGGCAAGCTCGCGCCGTGCCGGATCAGGACCGCCAGCGAGGGCGACGGAACTGTGAGCAGACCCCTGTCGGTGAGCGGCAGCCCGATCGGCCCCGGCAATGGACGGGCCCCTCTCAACCGCTCCAACACGCTCGCTTCCAGGCCGTGCCGCCCGTTCGAGCCTGCCGTACTCCAGCACAGCAAGTCCATGTCGATGCCTGTGTCGCGCTCGCCGCCATCCGCCCCCAGCTCTTTGAGCCTCTCTTCCAGCAGTGGCAATGGCTCCGCATCCGACGCTCTGCAGAGGCCGGCCAGCGACTGTGCCTCCGTGTCCGGGTCGCCTAGCGACGCTGGGTTTATATCGTGCGACGAATACGGCTCTAGCCCAGGTGACCCGAGGCAGCTGACGGCCCACAGGAGCGACACCCCAGACTTTGTTGCGGACACACCCTCGTCCCGTGGCAGCGGTGACCTTAACGGCTACGTGCCCATGGAGAGGCCGTGCGGCGACCCCTACCACCACGGCTGGCTAAGGTGTCGCGACGACGTGCGGGATCTCGAAAAGGCCTACAGGAAGCGGACGTACTCGCTGACCACCCCGCCCCAGCAGAGGGCGCCATCGCAGGCATCGTCCGCCTCGCTGGACGAGTACACGCTGATGCGGGCGACGTGTGCCGACGGCCACTCGGGCCGAAACTCGCACGCCGCCTCGCCGAAAGTCGCCTATCCGGAGGATTACGGGGATGTTGAAATCGGCTCCTTGAGGAGCTCCGGTAACAATCTCGGCGATGACGGCTACATGGCCATGAGCCCTGGTGTGGCTCCTCCTTTGGGCGGCAGGAACGAGAACTATATGCCTATGAGCCCGATGACCGTTTCTGCACCAAAGCAGATCATCAACCCCAGGGCCCATGGGCAGACAGCCCCCAGCAGCTACAGGGTGACATCCCCTGGAAGCTGTTCGCTGGAAGACAGCGGCTACATGAGGATGCTGTGCGGTCCCCGGCTCTCTGCAGACAGTTCCGACGGGAAGCTGCCCAGCGGTGAGTACATCAACATGTCCCCTGTGGAGCCCTGTGTCTCTCTGACACCCCCTGACGGCTTCCTGGGCTCCCCAGCAGGCGAGTCACTGAGGAGCTCCTCCTCCTCCCCCTTCAGTTCACTGCCGCGTTCCTACAAAGCGCAGATGGCCCTCCGGGGCGCTGAGGGGGACCAGTACGTCATGATGATGAGCCTGCAGGGCCATAGGATCCCAGAGGAATTGAGCAGCGGTGCTGCAGCAGGTGCGCCGGCGGTGCCACATTCAGGGCACGGTCGGGGTGGGGGAAGGGTGAACCGGCCCACCAGGTTGTCCCTGGACACTGTAAGGACCCTGCCCTGCATGACCGAGCACCCGCAACCCACAGAACCCAGAAGTCCAGGTGAGTATATAAACCTGGACTTCGGTGATGGTGGGAGGTGCTCCCCATCCCCGCTGTCAACAGGGACGCCCGTCTCCGGTGCCCGGCACCACTCGCCGCTCTCAGACTACATGAATGTGGATGTTGACTCGCAATTGCCCCGGTCAAGGGTCACCCCTGCCAGTCGCCTGGACAGCGTGTCAGAGTCTGTGCCACGCCCCCATCAGCCAGATGAGGGCGGGTGCCCTGCGGTCCAGGGCAGCGCTGCCAAGGAGGACTACACCGAGATGTCATTTGGCAGCCCCAACAGCGGGGTGCAGCGGTTAACACTCGGAGAGCAGAGCGGCCCAGGAGTGGAGGCATTCCTGGTCCCTGCACCCCCTCCAGACCCAGACAGGGGTGCCAAAGTGATTCGAGCCAATCCGCAGGGGCGCCGGCGGCACAGCTCCGAGACCTTCTCCTCCACCACTACGGTGATGCCCGTCTTTCCCTCCTTTGCCCATGATGTCACGCGACAGAGCTCCGCCTCCGTGGAGAATGTGTGGGCCCGGGGCGGTGGTGGCGGCGAGGGCTCTGACGAGGATGGCGGGAGCTCCATGCGCAGGGAGACCTCGGCGGGCTTTCAGAACGGACTCAACTACATCGCCTTAAACCTGATGGACGAGAAGCTTGGCAGCTGTAAGAACCTGGTAAAGCTGCGGGCGGCGGGGGCAAGCTGCTGCAAGGCGGGCGTCGGTGGGCTGCACGGCGTTCCCTACGCCAGCTTCGCCTTCAAGGAGACGGCTGCCACCGTCAAGGGTGAGTCACGGTTCCCTGAGGTCGTCGTCACACAGACATCGAGACGTGTCAGAAGAGCGCGGGTAATTTATGCGTAAGGCGTGTCCTGTGGTGTCACAGAGAGTCAGTTTAACAAAACCCCGTTACACGTCGTGTCATGATTAGACCCTCTGGTTTTGGAGCAGAACGACTTGGGCTCGAATCCCACCTCCTGCTGCAAACAGCACCCTTCAGAAGGTTCTTTCCTGAAGTGATACAGTAAAAATTACCTGTATACCTGCTGCGGAAATGGGTCGATATTTAAGCAGATTGATGCTGTAAATCACTTTGGAGGAAAAGTCTAAGCTAAATTAAGAAATGTAAAGTGATTTAAATGAAATTGCCCAGGTGCTTGTGGCGGCAGTCAGCGCAGCGCAGCGCCCCCTTCCGCCTTGCGTGTACCTCAGCTGAACACCAAGCGTTTCCATGGTTACACCCCGACTTTGCTGATGGCGCTGTAAATATAAAATATTAATGCGTGCGACATCTGAGCTTGGATTATAGCGACACGGTAATTACTGTAATGCTGACTCTTACATTGTGTTTTAGGCAATTTATGCAGACAGATGAAATATCGGTTGAGGGGAAAAAGCGTGTTATGTAATAAAAGCAGCGATGAGCAACGTAATGGAAGCGAAGAGAGGCCGGGCAGCAGGATGGTGCTGGTGCTGCCAGGGAATGGGTTCGTTACGATAAGAGCTGAGCTGGTGTGCGATCAGCAAATTTGTGCTGGAGGCCGTGTGTGTGTGTGTGTGTGTGTGTGTGTGTGTGTGTGTGTGTGTGTGTGTGCTCTCCAGTCTAAAGAGTACATATTAACAGTCCTTACAGTAATTAGTATAGTAATTCAGTAATATAGTAAATACAAATGAATGAAATGAGTTTTAAAAGGAAACTTCTTTATATTACTTCTGATAAATCTTAGATGGTTTTCATGTGGACCACATGTAATGAATTTTAATCTCCTTATGGAATGCGGCAGTGAAATATATGGTTACCGGTTTCTACTGGTTCACTGCTTGATGTTTTCCGGAAGGTCAAAGTACCTGGTGTATTCACCGTGGCGGGGGCCTGGTCCACGTGAGGCCTTCTCCCCTCTGGCTGTGGTGCGCTGTCGTTTCATCGTGAATAAACAAGTCCAAACGCTTCTCGCGGAGCCCTCGAGCGTGAGTACGAGAGGGAAAAGCCCAGTTTCTCACCCAGACCAGAGGTTCTTGACCTTATCTGGACCAAGGACCTGGTTGAGGATGTGGTGAAAGCTAAGGACCATTCCTAGAACACACATACACACATTTTCGGAACCGCTTGTCCCATACGGGGTCACGGGGAACTGGAGCCTACCCGGCAACACAGGGCGTAAGGCCGGAGGGGGGGGGGAGACACCCAGGACGGGACGCCAGTCCAACGCAAGGCACTCCAAGCGGGATTCGAACCCCAGACCCACTGGAGAGCAGGACCTGGTCCAACCCGCTTCGCCACCGCGCCCCCCACTTCCATTCCTAGAACAATGTCCATAAATTCTATACATTGCACTCGATATATTTCACTGAAATTTGATTACAGGGAATTATGTCATAGTGGCAGAGTAATATTATTTAATGCTGTTATTTGCATACCTAGTGGTTTAAAAGAAAAAAATCTGACCATCTGTCCTATATGGACCAAAGTCTCCTTGAATATAGTGGTGAAACACATGGTTACTAATACGTGCCAACAGTTGTCGGGGTGATGCTTTACGAGGTGACTTTTCACCATGGTGTGGTGCCTTGTGTTCAGCCAACAAAGAGCAGCATTGACTCCTTCAGCGACCTGCAGAGTACTTTACGCACTCTTTGGCAGGTACGGTCCCGCTTTGGGGCAACCCGCTGTGTGTGTGAGAACCTGCAGAATTGGCCATGCTGAATAGCATGTTTGGTTTTCCTTTTGGTTTGCGCTTGTTTACTTCCGCAGAGAATTGCCTTGGGTCATTGTTTCGCTGATGAACGAAGTGCAAGACGCTTCTCTGACTCTCCGTTCGGAGGTCACGCTGCTTGGTAACGTCCATGGGGCCGGCGGGGCAGTTGCCGCTCCGTCTCGTCTCGGTCCTTCGTTCGAACCCTCTCCGGTTCCGGAAGACGGTGCTTCTCTGTCCGCGCTTCGGGCCGGGTCCTCGGTCCCGGGTGCGACTGGTCGTGCGCTGGTCTCAATCTACGTGCAAAAGAGCAAAGTGGTTGTTTATCGTTTAAGGTACTTTGTTTCCTGGTAGGAGTGCAGACCCTATGCAAAGGTTGCTGGGAGGGGAAACTCTCGCTTGTTTTTGTTACCTTGCTGCTGTTTACCAGGCTTTCGTTTTCCTCGCGGGGTCCTGCACACAAACACACACCTGGCGAGAAACAAGTCGTGCTGCACGGGCCTTGCGTGTGGTTCCAGCTGGTAGCGTAGTGGTTGGAACTGCTGCCTTTGGATCCAAAGGCTGCAGGTTCAAATCGTACCTCCAGCAGTAGTAGCCTTGTGCAAGCTACTTACCGAAAATTGATGCAGTAAAATTACGCAGCTGTATAAATGAGTAAACAATTCTAGGTAGATTAACACTGTAAGTCGCTTTGGGAAAGTGTCAGACAGACTTGTCAGACAAAATGCAAGGTGTTCTGGGAAGGTGCTGGCAGGGGATCCTGTCCTGTTTACTGCATTCTATTCTAGACAGGCCTGAGAAAATAACGCGGTGATACTGAGCGAATGTCCCAATGCCGTCCTGGTCGAGGAACGCAGTAACCTATTTAAACCATTATGAGCTGCGCAGAAGAAATAAAGAAAGTGGAACTGTGTTTTTACCGCAGTGCACCGGGTGGACCGGATTCCACATTTACTGTGGTATCTAAAGATCTTGTCATTAACAAGTGACACTTTTTTTGTCTGGAATGCGAATAATTCCAGTCGCCAAGTCCCAGGGGCTGCGTTCGGTGCGGCGTGACCCGGTCCTTGGGAAAGCAGAGCATCCCGATGACAGAGGGGTGTGTGCAGAGACACCACTGTGTGTGTGTGCGTGCGCGCGCATGCGTGCACCCGACAGCTTATTCTGGCATTGCCTGCTGGGCGGCTCCTGGCCTGAGAAAGTACTCTGTGACCTTTCACCGTGGCGTTCGTCAGTGAAGGGGCTTCTCCGCGCACCTGACGTATCCGCACGTTACCGAGTGCTATTTCTGGAGAATTCTGGGCGAAGCTGCCCTCCTCGGACCCAGGAGGAGGGAGAGGGGTGACTAAACACTCGTTCCTGCCCCTCCAAGGGGGTGCGAGGGCGGCAGATGGCTCCGGCCTCGGCACCTGGCACTCCAAGCGGCGCTCGCGATGCGGCACCGCCGACAATACGCTAATGGCTGCTAACCATCTGCTGCCGCCACAAAGCAGGAGCCAGTGTGTGTCCTTCAGCCGGGGGGGTGGGGTGCACGTCCGCTGCCTTTCTGCTGCTGAGACATAGGTCGGGGGGGGGGGGGCGGTGTGTCAGCGATGCTGAAGTTACGTGTCGCGGGATTTCGGACGCCTGCCTTAGAAGACCCTGGTTGAACGCATGCTCCCGGACACGGTGATTCCCCGCCGCGCACTCGCGCTCACCTTCGGTTCCACGGACTTTTCCTCTGGATTCCAGCCCCGCCCCATTTGCATCGCGATGCACACACGCGTGTGAAATTCGAGCGCGTCCCGTGTAACGTCTGCTCCCGCGAGTCGAGCGCTCGGCCCCTTTGCGAGCCCATTCTTCCATCACCTTTGTTTACTTTTTATTAGCCGATCAACTAATGCAGGGCCGGGGGGGACTGGGTTCGTTTCGGGCTTTCCGCGCTGGCACGGTGCACTCGGTGCTGAAAGTAGGCCAGGATGTTCCAGCCGCAGATAAACGCGATGCGAACGCTGCCCACATATAGTAGGGAGTTACGTGGGATTACCGTATTGGGGGGGGGGGGGATTAGACATATCTGAGCGTCTTGTTTTGTTTCCTAGGTGGAAGATGGGGACAAAAGGTGAGTTGAAGGCACAACCACAGGCAGCAGGTGGTGTAATGGTTAGAGCTTCCGATTTGTTGACACGCCCAAAAAAAAAAAAAAAAAAGACGAAGATCCAGGTTTGACTGGCTATCATATCCTCTCAGCTGTGCTGCTCACTTCGCTGGATCACAGCGACTTTCAGAAGTGAATTTGAATATCATAGTTCCTTGTTGAATAGTGAAAATCCAGCACATGGTGGGACAGGAAGGTGACCGAACACATCGGGGCTTCTCTCCTCTGCTGGCCTGGGATTAGATGCTTAAGGAGATACATCAGTTCAGTTTTACCCCCTAAGACCCTCACCTTCACTGACCTTTCTGGAAACGAAGGATTTGACCACCCTGGGAGGGGGCAGGGCACTTGCATGTTACCCCAGCTGACCTTCTTCCCCTTACCGTGTCCCGCTGAACTGAGCAGATCTTTCACTGCAGTACGTGAGCTGGGCCACCAGATCACCGTCAGGGGTGGGGGTGGGGGGGGGGGGGGGTGGTGGCTGACTGCGGCCATTTGCAGACCCGTTGGAGAAAGAGACTTAATGTGCTTGAGTGAATAGGGAGGGGGCCAAAGGAATTATGGGAATGCAATTTCAGAGGAATGCATCAAGATTTTCCTTCGTAGCTTGATTTGTTCAGCGATGTGTGCATTTGAGGCGCCAGTGTGCGGCGCCATTCTGGGTGACGCATTTATTGTCGGCAATGAGATGCAGGTTATGGGGGTGGCGGAGGTGAGGAGTGGTGGGGTTAATATTTGGTGATGATTGAAAGACTGTGCAGAAGTTTGGAATTGTTTCCGACTGAGCGCTAGCCTTTTGGCAAATTTGTCTGAACAGAGCAGTGCGTTGAGTTAAAGACCACTGTGTGTGCGTGGCTTAAGAGATGGAATGCTGGTTGGAGGTCAGATTTAAGGTGTTCCCCACTCTAAAGAAATCTGTGTGAGGCGGAGCAGCACATAGCGCTGGTGCCTCGCAGTTCCTCAACTGCAGGTTCAGATGCGGGTTGAGAAACCCGAACTCGATCTGCAGTTTAACCACAATACACTCGGTTTACCGCCCTTAGATAGGGTACGCCCCCTGAGCAGGGAAATGTAAGACGGGGGAATTTTTAAATCAAGGTTCCTCTTCTTTTTGTTGTTATCCAGCACGGTGTGTGTGTGTGTGTGTGTGTGAGATGTCTCATACAGGGGGTATCCTGCCTCATACCCTGTGCCTAGAGGATCATCTCTTTGCTCATGTCCAGGCCACAGTTGTGTTGTGATGTTACTGTAGAAAATGTAGAGCTGGTGGGTCCAGCTGGGGTGCGGACACACACACACACACACACAGCACAAGTTGTTTGCTGGGCCCTTCACAATTCTCTATTGATCCTGCAGCCCCTTTGTCTGCACACACACACAGGAGGGGAAGTGGGCTGTGAGAAGGGGTGGGGGCTGGGCTTTCAGGGGTGCCACTCGGGGCAACCCTGAGAGGGGAACATGGCAAATGGTTGCCACACTGGTGGTCCAGCTGTGATCCCGGGAGGTCCCACCCACTGACACAGTGAAAGCTGACATGTTCCCCTCGAGGGGTGTGGCCACGAGTGGGGAGGGTTCTGCTAGTAGAGACAGGAACCCAATAAATAGATGAGTAACACGAGTGCATGTTTGCAGGTCTGCTGAAGGACCACTGTGTGTGTGTGTGTGTGTGTGTGTGTGTGTGTGTGTGTGTGTGTGTGTGTGTGTGTGTGTGTGTGTATTGGAGGCTGCAGGTAAGCTTCTGCACTTGAGCTATTTATAGCTGGGATAGATAGACAGACAGACAGACAGGTAGAGTAAATAAATAATGAAGATGGTGTGCATATGATTTTGGGGGTGGGGGGGAAGCAGGGCCAATGGGTTCAGATCTGGTGAGCTGTGTGGTAGTGTGTTCACTGAAACCCCCCTGTTGCCATCTTTAGCTTAGCCTTGTATTGATTTCTGCTAGCATTATGTTGAGATGGGGAAGGCTTCTCTTGCGCTCTCTTACACACACAAAGTAAGAACACGGTGGTTGTGTTGAACCTGAAACATGTTTTACTGCATTTCGCAGGAGAAGGGCTGCTGGAGGGAAGGGGCCAATGCCCTGCTCTCCATCACGGCACCTTCGCTTTACCCGCTGTGTGTATCTCAGTACACGAGCACATTATCCATTATGATAATTTGGCCGTTTTTACCTGTTAAACTTCGGACCAGAACTGGACTTGTGGAATTTTTTTTTTCTCTTCTCCAAAAGGAAATGAGAACTTCAGCTGGTTGACATTTTGGTGGGAAGTGAACAAAGTGTACAAATTGCTCCCTGACCTATGACTTGAGAAGTGCCTGGACTCCGGGTCCCCGTTGTCGGCCAAGACACACACCCTGCACTCACACACACTGAGGAGGGAGGCAGTGCACCATGATGTACAACACCCCCCCCCCCCCAATCCCTGGTCACCCTGCCCTCACACTCATGACAGCTAGAGGAGGCTGCCCTTCCTCTCCTCATTGCCATGCTGCTAAGAACTGGGGGTTATGTGGTCACAGCCCCAAGTGCGCCCTGTCCCAGCTGCTTCCTTTTCCGACTTGGGCAAGTGATGTCGGTGCGTGGTGGATGTGAGCTTGTTTTAACCAGATGCTTGGCGGGGGGCATCGGGTTCACCGGCTTGCTCCCCACCCGCCGCCTCGAAATGAGCAAACGGGTCCGTCTCAGCTGCGATAGCAGGGTTAGGGTTGGGACTGATGGTTCCTCAGGTGGAAGCGGAGAGTAATGAGGGGCCCGCGGGGGTGGGGTCACACATTTATCGTCTCACTGTCGCCGGGCGCTCGTCTCTACAGAAACGTCCTCGGCTCCGTCAGCCGACGCTTTTCTCCAAAGTAACTCACAAGGGCGGCTTTGTACGCGGCCCGGCTGAGAGCTGTTTACCCACAGCTGGGTAGGAGCGGTGTGGACCGGGCCACGGGAATATCATCTGTCCTTGCGTGGGCTCATCTTCTGCATTTCAAAAAAAAAAAAAAAAAAAAAAAGTCTAGATTACAAGAGCGCTGACCTAGCGGGTTGTTCGGTGCTGTACCTGTGTAGGGTTAAAAGGTGGTAACGCACACCGTTAATGAAGTTGCTCAGTGCAGCACAAGGCTGAGCGACAGCACTGTGTCACAAAGCCACTGCCGCCGTCATTCATTTGCTGTGAGGCTCGAGCTCCGCTGCTCGGGTCGTGCCTTCCGTACTCATGCTGAAGGCGGTTCCGGCAACCGCGGTAATAAGCCCATTAGGATGTGAAGCGCGGCCGGGGAGGACAATGCTCAGATTGTGGATGAGGGCCGAAGGCGGTCGCTCAAGGGTTCGTAGCCCGCAGCCCCAGTCTCCGGCCTCTGAAAACACCCCTTGTTTGTGATGAGAGAGTGGGCTTGCGGTGGCGGCGACGACGGGCCCCGGGGCCGTTTACTCAGCGGAGGCTTCCGCTCCGAGCGAGGGCTCCATGCAAATCAAACAGCGTAAACAAGCACTAAAGGGCACGCACACACACGCACACATACACTCTGTGCCCCAACATTCTTGCACCCAAGATCCTGCCGAGGGATTTAACACGAAAACAAGATAAACTCAAGGGTGTTTTTTTGACTGCTACTCTTTTTGTCTTTAAACAAGTTGCCCTGTCCCAGGAACCTGCTATTATAACTCATCTCTTAATACAGGATTGAGTTTTTATGTTTCGCTACAACGGAGTTTTGGATTTTGCAAAGAATATACATAGAAAACGAGATCAAAAAGCTGTTATTCTAAAGCGTTTAAAGTGCACTTGCCTGTGTGTGTCTGTGTGTTGCAGGAAAACATTTGAACATTCTGATAGTTGACCACCCTCCCCCCAATAATGGCAGCTTCCTGGGTCAGTGGTTAAGAGTGCATGTTCTTTACTTGGTAACCGTGAAGTGTGAAACCGTTTGACCTTTGAATCCGTCCGCTGTCAACACGAGTCGTGCACAGACGCTACCGAGGGAACAGCAGGCTCCTCACACAGTTTATCGCCAACCGTGTTGGTGCGCTCTCTTCGTCTCAACATCACACGCGTTCACACACTTTCCGGAGCGTACATCGCAGGAACAAAGCCGTACTACGGTAGCGTGCTGTTTGGCGCTGTAGTTGACTGCAGTGGAACTGACACTTCGCTTTGTATGTTCTCTGTCTTTCTGCAGACTGACAACTGAGCTGAGATCCCGGGGGTCCGCAGATAAGTGGACAGCCCACCTGGGTCGCTGGTCACGTGCTGCTGTAGATGACCTCTGACCCTGGAGCATCTTGTGACTGTACTCTCGCAACGGGCGATCAGGAACCATTTTGTTGCTGCTCTCTAGTGCTACGTAACTACAGTGACAGAAGTGTATTATTTAACATAATAAAGTATCTGTTTTTCCTCTTCTTCCTCCATCTGATTTCAAGTCCAATGCTGGATTGTGGCCGGCAGTCAGAAGCTGCACACACATATTGCCCAGTATCCTGCGTTTTGTCACGTATGCACAGTGATAACATGTTTGGTGATGCGTGATTGCATGTGCGCACTGGTTAGCGGAGCTCTTGGGTGCAGAGTTGGTTTTCCCCAAATTCACTAATTAATCGAATCCCTACCTCAGCGAGAAGCAAGCCAGGTTGTTACGTAGAAAAAAATAAAACTAAAATACGAAAAGATTTATTTTTAAAGTTGAATGTTTCATAATACCGATCCAAAGCCTTACGGACATTGTACAGTATTTATACTGAAGGTGTTTTGTTTCCGGCGCATGTTGAGGGCCTACACATGCAGAATGTGGACGATGTACAACTTGTAAAGAGAACAGAATGTTTATGAAGGTGGCAGGAAAACTTTCCTTTTTGTATATTTAATTATAAACATGAAATGAAACATTTTAGTTTTCCACAAATGTAATTTATTTTAATATAGCAATAGTAATATAATTATGTATATCACAAGAGGAAATTTACCTTCCCGAAGCAGGTTCGTGGGACAAGTTGAGGCACAAGAGAAGAGTCCATTAGACTTGAGCAGCTGCCATTCGAAACTCTCGCACATTTGTGCGGTAGCCTCGGTCTGGCGCGGCTCTTCACTGATTTCACATACCCTCTGTGCACTGACTTTGTTTTTGACCCGATGCTATACTGCTGAGCCATATGGGTCGAGCCCAATGGGCCGAGAGGACCGACGGTGGGGTATGGCTCAACAGTGGACAGGGGCCTCTTTCAGAAGTCTCGGGGGGTGGAGATGGTGGCTGTGGCTTCGAGAGCAGCCGTACCGCACTAGGGCACGTTCATTTGGACGAAGCGAGGACATGGACTTGCACTTGCAACGCTTAGATTGTAACACGTAGCACGTGAATGTAGAGCATTGCGTCTTCTCAGCTGGCACGGTCAACTGGACCAGAACTCGACACGTGAAACTGGGTGACATAAGAAGCAAGTTTTGCCAGTGGGTCATGGGGTCACTTGTCACAACATTGCCTAATGTTGTATATAGTGTACAGGTGCAGAGAATTATAACCAAGACATGTTTAAAAGTAACTTATTGTACATACGTGTTTGGATGAATCCCAAAAACTATAGCGCTAATAACGGTACGTGCCGAATGCTTTAGGTTATCGTGAGAGTTTGGGGGTAATCTTGTATGACCTCTGTGTGATGGAATGCCACTAAAATATTTTGATGCTGTATTCTTTAAATAGATTAAGTAATACTTGATAGAGTAAATCTTACTACTTAGGTACAATTCACTAATGGCATATGCAATATTAACAAAAAACAGTTTACAGAATGGAACCAAATGTATAAACATTGTTTTAATATATTTGTTAAACCTTAAGATTAAATGAGACTTTTGCTATTTGTACTTTTTTTCTGCCAATTTTAAAAGGAAGGTTTTTTCCTCTTTTGCTATTGGAATCTAACGGTACTTTTTTGTGTGTTTTACATATCTGTAGTTTTTCAGTGTCGGGAGATATGTTATAAAACTGCCCGATTGCTCTTGCTGTGTCTTCCATTGTATATATTCATAGTTAATTGTGATGCTGTACAAAAGTGATTATAATTTAAATAGTGCAGTTATTGCTTTAGTCTGTATTGATTATGGATTGCCACCTGCAATAAAATAACATTATTTAAGAAACAAAATGAGTGTCCGGCTCTTTTCAAGGTAAATAACCTTCACTTATGATTTTGCCAACAGGATGTTCACGTAAAAACGCTCCATAGGGTCTCTTATTTCTTCTGCGTCTTCAGCGAATCATTGCTACAAAGAATTCCCAGTTAAAGCACAAGCTTGCATGTCTGTTTTTCCTTAGGAGAAAAGCGCTTTCCAAATGGCATCGAGAAGCAACAATCAATAGATGATCAGCTAATGGAGCCACTTTGAAGCATTCGTTGCAGCAGGGTAGCATTTAGTTCTGGAAGTTGTTACGAGAATAGTGAAGTCATGAATCAGGAAGATGATGATGTGTTGAGGCACCTCAATCAACCAGACAGACGTCTTGGCAAAGCTCTGAATAGGGCCGCCATGAGCTCCTGAAATAGATTATCAGTTGCTGTCAGTGGCTCTGGATTCTCAAAGTGTTGAGGAATTTGGGAGGGGGGGGTTAGAACTACTCCTCACCTACTTTGCCTGTTCCAGTCAATGGTGGGGGGGATCCCATACATCTTCCCCTTTTCACACTAGGTCTCTTTCTGAAGCGGCGGGGGAGAAAGAGGGCTCTTTGCATTCTGGCCCCACGTTTCGGGACTTGGTCATCCAGACTCTTCCAGTCTACCTCTGCTGATCAGCACAGCCCAACCCTTCCAGCACATTATGTATCATACAGGGGTAACAATACCATAATTACACTACATCTTGGTTTATCAATCAGTCAAAATCCACTTGCTTTTTAAATGCTTCTTTTTTGCACATTGCAAGTTCCAATGAATGTCTGACAGGTGAGCACTGGGCAAGAGCTAACATTGCCTGAACTGCAATACTTTCCCACGGTAAACGACTCGCGAGGGGGTGGGGGTGGCGACCGAGTCACATAGGGGCGGAGAAGATTATGTGGAATATCTCAGTCCCTTCAGGACACTTCAGACAACGTTTCTTCAGGTCATTACATAGTCATTCAAAAAGGTCTCATTACATTTACCCTACATTTTCGTTTTCAGCTCCAACCACTATGCCACCTGCTGGCCTTAAAATGTCCAGCTGCTCGATCCCTAATGAATTACATAGCAACTAACATGTCATGTATGTATGTAGCTGGAATCTTTGTTCACGGTGACCTAGATTAGCAGCACTTTATAATTTACTCAAGGTATTGTTACTGGAGCAATTCGGGATACTTTGCTGAGTGGTACTATGGCACGAGTGGGATTCGAGCTGGGAACCATCAAGTCCCAGAACAACAGCCCTCACCACTGTGTGTGTGAGCACCCCCATGCGGGGACACACCCTCTCCCCCCTCACTTCCCAGTGGGACATTGTCTCCGTGCCGTTAAAATGATCGTCGTCAAGCATGGCGGCCGTCCCGTCACCGCAACGGAAACAGCTTTGAGCCGCAGCTCCTGTATTAGTTACGTGGATCTAGAGAAAGACATGAGCACATTATTGCCTGTACCAAAGCTCATTGTAAACAAACAAAGAAACACACACAAACACACACACACACTCAAAGTAAGGCCTAACCACCCCCGTACCCTACGGGCCTGCGCTGCCTTACCGCAACACACACTCACCGCACAAGCTGTGACAGGCGAGGCCGGATCCCGGACCCCCCGCCCATCCCTTAGTGCTGGGACTCCAGGAACAGGGCGAGCGGCAGCTGTGTTGAGGAGAAGCGATGTGTGTGTGTGGGCATTCCTGGGACAAACATGGTACATGGCAGCAGCACCTGAAAGAGGAGGAACACTCAGCCACCGTTCAATAAACAATAAAAAGTGTCCGTGTAGAGAAATGGGTGGGTGAATTATCCTCGGGGGGGGGGGGTTACGATATCAAGTCCCTTGACGTTAACTATTGAAGATGGTTGAATAAGCAATCTAAAGAGGCATAAATCTGTTCACTGATTTTCACCTTTCCCTTTTGAGACAGCGGGTTTCCAGTTATTCTTCTTGTTCCCTGAATGTCGGGTTAAAACTGAGTGCCCTACTAATAAAACGGCGGCCCGTTTATGAGCGTGACCTGTGTGTATGCGTCTCGCTGGGAAATGTGGCGCGAGTGTGTGGGAGCTGCTCTCCGGGCGGCTCAGACGAGATTTAGGAACGTAATTGCCTCGAGCAGAATTCCCCGTTCGCCCCTCCCCTTTGTTTACCTTGAGCAACGCGGTGCCCGTGTTCCCAGGCCCTGCTCACGTAGGGGTGTTTGCCATTTCGGAGCAAAACCGTGACCTTTGACCTTTCTCACGGAGCGCCACTTCCCGGCGATGAGCGCTGCGGTTCTGCGGAAAAGGTGGCGTTCAAAGGTCTCACCTGGGATGAGTGCTCTGACAGCGTGGACTGTGTTTACAGCACTCGCCACGCAAAGTGATGACAGAGTCCAGCCGGAGTCTCTCTGTGACCAAACTTAGTAGCGGAGCAACGCTCACTCTGAGCTTGGTGTTCGTGCAGGAGGCTTCCTGGTTCCGCTCAGTGTCATTGTGGGCCAGGATTTGATGGGAACGGACAGAAATAGACAGACTCTTGAACCCTGGGCACAGATCTGCTCCACAAATACGAAGTTACGCGTTTCCCTCCATGCCCTGACTGGTTTGCACGAAGATGGATGAGGAATCCAGCGTGCAGAGGGCTTTGCCTCCTTCGCCGACCCTCCTCGGTGCAGTGGACGGGGTCTGCGAAGGAGCCGTTGCCCGTCAGGCTCCGGGGTCGAGGGGCACCCAATGTATGTGTATCTGCTGCATAGCTTCGAACCTCAGACTCCTCGTGGTGCAGCTGGCGAGGTCAGTATGCTCCACAGACGTCACCGCCTCCTTGGGCCGCATCAGCTGTGACCCCTCCTCCTCCTCCTCTACCACCACGACGTTTTCCTTCAAGAACGCAGCTGCGGGGCCGTGTTGGGGACAAGCATGAAATGATTGAAAAAGCGTAAAGAATGCTCCGATGTGTGAAAGACGAGAGCCGATCGGCTCCCCGACACAAACACCCACAAGAAAGCTGGGAGAGCGAGGAGGAGAGGCAATGACAAACACACCCTTCCACAGAGCCTTCATCGCAGAGCTGTGGCCGCAGCCGCTCCCTGCGTGCCGTGTGCAATATTACAGGTTACGTAAGGGAACGAGCCCCAGAGATGACCCGTATCACGGGCACATCAACATGTTTACTGCTTCCGAGTGTGACGTCAGGACACCCCCTGCCTCTCGCCCCCCGCTGGCCCAGTGCAGTGCCAGTGCCTGGTGGAGCGGCGGCCAAAGGGAAGGCAACAGCTCTGGCAGCACCGTGTGTGAACAGGATGGATGGAGCGGTACAGGAAAATGGTGCCAAAATGTTAAATAAACATGTAAATAAAGAATCACTGCTGTTTATTCTAGTACTACTTATTACCAATACTATTACTGCTAATAATTGTTATTACTATTATTATTATTCTACTACAAAAGTAGTTAATACTGCTGTACAATGAAAATTTAACTGTAACTCTCGGTGTATCTATCTGAAAGAACATCATTTGTAGAAAACAGCATCGATTACTGAGAACAGGCCAGTGTGCTGAGGTTAGCTCAGGTCAGGCCAAGTCGGGAAGCAGAAGCCCATAGGGTAAAAAGATAATAGGGTGAAACTGAAGGCAACTGGGTTATCGTATATCTGTGTGTGTGTTAGGAGGGCTTAAAAAGCACTGGAGTTTCAGGGGGAGTTGGAAGAAGAAGGCGATGAGGCGCTTAGGGAACTATCCTCCTATTGACGAGAACAGAATTTGGGGGGTTTACTTCGATAATGAAGGAGACAAACTAAGACATTTCAGAAGAATGGTAGGATACCTATGACACACACTTAATTACATACACAATCAGATATAAATCTAATGAAAACAAAGATAAAGTGAATTTCGCAAACGTTGACCCAACACGTCCAGTTCTCGGGAACGCTGCGGCGCAGGATATGAATGAAAGTTGGACGACGATGACGGGCTGCTTGTTGGCCGTGAGCACCTCCTCTCCAAATATTAGCTCTGCCAATACGCACACCTTGTGAGCAAACGGCAAGAGAATGACCCACTCATTACCGTAAATAAAAGTGGCCTCATCTGAGATCACCGTTGCGTCCCCGTCGATAAGGTCACCCATCGTCTGACATTTACCTTCCGTGAGGAGCTGGGTAGGAACACAAACCGCAAGGGAACCTGCCTGCAATTCCAGGACGCAACTGACTGCGGACAGAACGTCACAGAAATTCATCCGCTAGACACTCCCTATCTTTCTTCTCAGCCCCTGAGCAAAAGGTGACAACCCTGCATTTGGATATTAAAAGGCGTACAACTGGAAGCCAGACATGCAAACGCACAGAGAAAAATCCAGTTTGGACTTTCAAGACATTCTCAGTTACATTCTCATGCAAGACTGCAAGCAATGAAGCAAAGACCTTAAGGTTAGGGTTAGGGTTGCCACAGTCTAGTGATACATGCAGTGTGTAGCCGGTCAGGCTGTTACCTGGACAGATTCAGGTGAGCTGGTGGGTGGTTTAGTGGGTCAGCTGGGTACGTTTTGGGAAAAGGGAGAGGAGGAAATAGATGGGAGCATAGTGGTCCTGCTTATACCCCTTGGGCCGCACCGTGCTCCTTCGTCTTCTCCACCAACCCCCACCTCACCATTCTTCATTCCAACATATCTGACAGCAGGGCCAGTGAGTCCCCAGGCTCCTCCCACACGAGGAGACACTTGACAAGCCGCGCAATCAGACTCAGCTGATGTCGGAGTCGCGCCGCGGCATCAAGGGCACGACACACAAGTGGGTGGACAGACACACAATGTGAGCCGAGCTTAAGAATTCAGCAACAGAAAAAGATCCCTTGTGGCGTTTATTCGGCTTATTTCTTTTCTTAGAAAACACTTTAGTTTAACGGTGAGAGATGTAAATAAACCAATCAAATGCTGTTTAACACTTAAAAAGAAAAAAAAACATTTTCCAGGGGAAAAGGAGGGGAAAAAAAAAAGCCCAAAGTGCTATGAGGGAAACAGAAAAATATGACAATTATTAAAATTCCTTCCTATTTACCAGTTTGAGTTAAACAGTAGCAGAGACCGTAGAGTCCTGATGGCCCAAACTATATGACAGTAGGTTGTGCAGCACAGGACACAACCATGTGGGAGACCACAGAGAGTCAATATCAAATCATGGTATGAGACACACGACATGTGTGCAATTTTATATTAACACCTTTGACAGGGATCCATCCACCACTTTAGTGACATGAAAGGCTCAGTAGACGTAGTTTCGTTCTTCGCTTTAAGAAAAGGAGCAAGTTTGGTTCTTGAACACAGAACAGGAACACCTGAAATATAAGGCTTTGCTGCTCAGGTAAAGCCTCGGAAAAGGTTTAACTATAACAGTCCGACTCGCTGGTCATCAGAGACAAACTGTTATGCAGCCGTGTATGAAAGAAGCGAAAATCGATAGCGAACAGCACATAAGAGGGTCTCATTTATATGGAGTTTAACGTGTTTGATCCAGATGGGCCAGTACACAGTCTGTGCTTTCTTCAGCATGACTAATGAGTGTTATTCCTCTGCTCGGCTCGTTCTTCTTATTTTTCTCACTCAACCTTTTCTCCCTCGATATTTTTTTCCCTCCGACGTAACTGAGGCAAACACATTCCTGTTCGCATTCTTGCACAAGGACACACGGTGTCCCAACATCATAAAGGATCAGCGTCATCGAAGGAGCCTCAGCACACATAGGGTGCGAGGCCGTCCCCTGGCCGCTCTTCTGGGCCCGTTCCCTGCTCCCCTGTCACTTAAGAACTCCACTAAAATAGTCTAAGCCACACATTGAAAATGGTCACCTTGTAGTCATCTGATTAGGAACAAGGAGATATTTCTGAGCACGTAAACAACATTCTTTGGCATGTGCAATATCTTTACGAAAGAAAACAGAAAACATTTGTGGCTCTCTGGAGATTTCCCATTCCTGATACTCATGTGGTTTGTTCCCACTTTCGCACAGACACCATTAGCAGGATTGTGGGCCTTTTCCTGGCAAAACCACCACATATAAATTAGCCAGAAAATGGTCAACCCCCCCCATCCAGCCAGAAAAACTAAAAATAAGTCATCAGTTATCTGTGTGACAATGCAGTTTCTGTTCTTGTGTTC